>NC_090439.1:774408120-774711151 GCF_031143425.1 Pleurodeles waltl | reverse complement strand
CACTGTACTCAACCACACATACTGCACTAACAATACATTAAGCACAAGCAGCACACACACACAAATACAGACACATTACAAATGCCAGCCAGGAACAACTCAAATCTACAAAAGGAAATGCCAGACAAATATCGATCAAAAGATCAACAACTGGTTGGCTTTAATGTGTGCAAACTTGCAAGTAATAGGAATGTCCAAGCCCACAGGCTAGTCCATAGCCAATATAAATAGCACCAAAGCACATAATGCTGCCCCACTTGGCTCCTGACTGTCATGTAACCTCCACATGTAGGGGCATCAAGGGGGCAGGCACCTCAGGGAGTTTTGGGAGTGGTCAGGGTGAGGGGGTTAGGATTGGGAGGGGTGGGCTTAAGGCTTTGGTTTTGGGAGGGGGTTAGACCATTTTGGGAGTTGTGGACTTCTTTTTGGTGGGGGGGGGGGCATGAGTGCTCGAGGTGGAAAGGGGAGGCCTTAGAGTTGGAAGGGATGGCTTGGGGGAGAGTCAAAGAATGTTTAGGGGTATCATGGGGGAGGAGTAGGGAAAAGGGCAAGTTCATAAAGGAAAACTTTAATTCGAAACATGGGGACAGTCATCAAAAGGGGCTTTGGGTGTGGAGGGTGAGGGAGTGGTTGCCTGATATTTACATTTAGATGTCTTGGGTGCGTGTTTGTGGGATGTGTGTTTGTGGGTGGTGGGTGTCTGTTCGGTGGGTAAGTGAGGGCATTTATGTGTCTTATGCTGAGGGGGTTGAGGTGCTACAGGATGTTGTGGTGGGTGGAAGACTGTTGGATTGGTGACTGCTGGTACGGCGGATGTTCCGCATGTAGGTGTGTCAGTGGTTGTGGTGTCTGTGGGTGTGGTGACTGGGGTGGATATCTCAGGGTCTTCTGGGGTGCTGTCTGCACCTATGATAGGTATGGTGGCTGGATTACTGAATGTTGGTGTGGTTTCTGCAGGTGTGCCAGGTGTCAGTGAAGCTTAGATGATGTGGAGGGTGTCAGGGCAGGTTGTGAGCTTTGCTGTGTCTGCAGGTGGATGTTGTCTGTATACCTGCCTATGGTGTGTCTTGTGGTGCTTATGTTTGTCTGTGCCACCCTTAGATGTTGAGATGAGTGCATGCCTGTCTGTTTGTGTGCTTTGGTTGGGTCAGGGAAGGGGGGATTTGGACTGGGATGGAGAAGGTAGAGTGGGTCAGTAGACAAGGAGTGACTGGCTGCCGTCAGTGTGGAGGCCACAGCCTGAAATAATCTCTGAAGGCCAAAGATTGCACCTTGACTGCCCTCCAGGAATGCATTGCTCTGTTGGATCTGGCTTGCCAGTCCCTGGATGGCATTCACGATGGCTGTCTGACCCACAGAGATAGACCTCAGGAGGTCAATAGCCTCCTCACTGAGGAAAGCAGGGCTAACAGGGGCTGGGGCAGAGATGCCTGCAGCAAAGTAGACACCCACCCTCTTGGATGGGCTGGTATGGCCAACTGGGTGTGTAGCTACAGGGAGGGCGGTGATAGAAAGTGGGGTGGTAGACAGAGATGGTACTGGGGTTTTCCCAGATGGGTCTTCCACCACTAGGGAGTGGCCACTGGAGGAGGATTCCGAGGAAGATGTAGTGGATCCAGTCTTTCCCATGGCACTCCCCTCATCCTCCGGGCCACTGGGTCTCTCGGTGTCTGTGCTGTTGTGACCATAGGTCTCGTGGCCAGAAGCTTCCCAATTAAGATGGGCCCCGCCTCCTTTGTCTGCTGGTGCTGATGTTGAACATAGATAGTGAAGTAGGGTCATCACCTTCACAAGATAACACATCCATCATACATTACACATGACTCATAACATCCTGTTCACTACTACCCTCAGGAAGTGCTACTAGTGTGCCAAAATTATGTCATAACAAAATGTAATCTCTGTCCATCAAACTATACGTTGTGACACACCAGCAAAGCTACCTAACAGACACCTACAATGCCAACATTTAAGTTGACCAATCACACTGATCATACCTTGACAAGGCTGACTATGCCACTTTATACAGGTTCTCCATCCAGAACAACACAGTCAAGCACAAAACAAGCAACAGTTCAGAAATATGAAATAGCTTTCTACAAATTCAAAGCATATGTAACACACAAACACTTTACCCTGATGTTATGTATCAGGCAATGACACATGTTGTAAAGTGATGGCAAGCAAACCACTTACAAACAAGCCATATCTTCTTCATATCTCATAGTTATATCCCTACACTATGGACACTTGCCAACATGTAGCGCCTCAAATTGTGACACATTTTAAAATTAGGTAATTTTTGACCAAGCCATCTGGGGACTGTGGTCTCCAAAAAATGAACATTTTAAGTCATGTAAGGACCAAGTAAGCACAGGACAAATTCCCACACATAATCAAAAATTGGCAATAAAGTGTATGTAACAAATGGAGTACTGTACTATTCGAGAAGGGCAGAACCAGACATAGGTAACTAAGCAATTATTGCATCAATGGGTCACTGACTGAGTGACAACATCACTACCCACACATCAGACATGACAAGCCTGACATCTGTCTGTGGACTAAACCCAGAGCCAAAGCAAATGTGATGCTAACATGATGTCTACACCAACAATGATGTAAGCCAACAGTCGGGACACACCTACCAACCTAGTCACAGGTGTACATGAACTACCACTACTGCACCAAATAGGTGCCATGACAAACATGAGGTTCCAGGACAACCTGCCTTCGTTTGACATATCCTTCATATCAACACAAGGAAAACACATAACAAGTACTAAGGTTGAATCCTAACTGAACCTTACCATTGACACATGATGGTGACAAAGAACTGGCTGGGACAAAAATGTGAATAGGCTAGAATTGCCTGTGTATCATACCTACAACAATATGCGTACGGACAAAGCTGTGTGGCCACTCTCCACTATCAGAACATTAGCATGGTAGATACATTCCTCCCTCTGATACCAAAATATGTGTGCCAAATGAAATGTTGCAGCACCTCAATGGTATCCAACATGCATATTGTCAATTCTGATGAGACATCACATATTTCTCTATACATCCCTCACTTACCAAGGGGGATTACCTTGCAACAGGTGTGAAGATGTCCATCTTGTATGTCATGTGACAAGTCAGATGGACATCACAGCCTCACATGATGCTGTCACTCCTCAGTAACCCTTTGGAAACTGAAGATAACTCCAGTATGTCTGGCTATGTTGCACATAGACATGAATATTGACACATTTTTGCAGAGGACAGAGAGCAATGACCTACACACCTTAAAGTTATGACATTGGGAGGATTTGTCTGTTGGGGGAAAGTATCAATCACCAGGATAGGAGAAGCTGTATATTGATACCCAAATGACACAGTTATATGTCCACCATTATGTGACATTGTACTTAGGGGACAACATAGTACAGTAACATGTACCAAAATACATGTGAGTGTCCACACCTGCCTACTGTACATCAATGTGTTCACACAAGACCTATGTCACTTTACCATGTTGACAGAGCAAACATTCTGTTACATAACTCATTCACCTGCTACAGGGGAAAACGTGTTATATCTACATTTACTCCCTTGTGGCTGCTGTGCTGCCTTCAAATGCCCATCCAACTCAGGGTAGGCCACAGCCAGAATGTTGTCTGTTAAAGGGGTCAGGATCCGACGGGCCCCCCATCCTCGTTGGGAGGACATTCCCAGCTAGGCCTCTGTGATCTTCCGGGTCCAGCATCTCAGGTCATCCCATCTCTGCTGACAGTGGGTGCTTCAGCTGAGCTTCGGCTGTGCACACCCAGGGTCTGCACTTTCTTGTCGATGGCGCACCAGATCCCCTTCTTCTGATGGACGCTGACCTGCATGGATGACATAGACAATATTGAATGTCATGTCCACATATACCACACTAAAATAGGCAGTTATCTACAACTTAGTACAGCAAGCCAAACACAGACAATCTTGTACATCCTCTCCACTAAGCATGTACAGTAAGGACATATGTGAGCTCGAAAAAGGCAGACAACATGCTTCTAAAACACCAGCAGTCATTTTATAACATATGACCTGACTCCAAACACATATGAAGATAGAATCTATCAGGCATAGAATGGCAGAAAAGCCCCAGTAACCGTGTGCAACAGTCACAAGGTGGGTCAGGGAACACACATGACACACTCTTCACAATGGCTCTCTCACCAAACATATGTAGATGGCCAGGAAGTCACCCATTCTAGCACAACTTTTGCATCTGAAAGCCTTTCAGGACACAATCATGTGCATTGCCCATTAGTCTTAGCTTAGCACATCAACGAAAAGTCGAGCTAATGAGACATATTTGCACATGGTGCACCTACCCATTCTTCTGGTGTACCATAGAGGTGTTCATACAGGGTTAGGACCTCCTCTACTGACTTTTCCAGCTCTTTGTGTGAGAAGGCAGGGGCCCCTATCAGCTGTAGGAAGTGGCATGATTGCTCGCAGAGGCAGTACACAACAGCTCAGGTCTTGCTGGCAGGAGCCAAGTGAGATATGAAGTCTGAGATGGCAGTCTGCCAAATAAGAGACTGTCACCACCAGCGGATATCATCATTGGCCCTAGACCGCCAAATGCAGCAATGTGTTTCAATGGCAATGTCCACCGCGATTGTATCTGCCTAATGCCATGATGATTTCTGCCGGTGGTCACAGGTCATTTCCTATTGTCCAGTACAGTTGGTCAGGCAGTCGCCATTTTAACTCCCTTAGATGGTCAGAAAAGTTATTTTATTGATGTGTCACATGGTGGAAATCATAGCTATAGCATAGTCTTTAGTGCTGCCATTGACAAACCATGTATGAATTGTCAAAATGAAGAGACATGTTGTCATGTTGATAAAGAATTGGTAAGGTATCTTTAGTGGCACAGTCAGCATCCATTTGGCAATTGGATAAATAGTTTTTGTTGTTTTTTTAATAAAAAGCAAAGCCAGATGTCAATATCACAAAGATTCTCTGAGGCATGCTTTTACATTTCCATTTAAAATTTGAAGAAAGGGGATGAGATTTCACTAAAATGCCATAATCTCCATAGGTGTGTGCTGTGTACCATGTTTGTAATGTATCTTATGGCATGTCTGATCACTATGACAGGCATATGTATTTTGACACTTGTAAGGGACAAAGGACTGATAGACATACCTTCTTATTTCCTCTCACATAGCTACCTTGGAATGAGAATGATCAGACAACCTCAAGTTTGCCGTCCACTAGCAGACCTGCAGACCAAGGAGGATCGACATGTGATTCAGATCTACCGCCTGCCATTCATCATCCAAATCCAAATAGGTCCTGAACTGGAAGTCACAGCCAGATCCAATGACACACCAACGGCCAACTAGACAAACCCTGAAAATGTGCCAAGATTGGTGGCACTGTGCCATTCAGTGACCGAACCATACTAATACTCCTGCTACTGGTCAGCTGACATTGGACACCAAGAAAACTAGCCCTCCCGGGGCTGAAAAAGGACCAGGAGGCAGCCCCAGTTGAAAGACTTCAGGAACATCCTAGACCTCCTGCAAGAGTGCCCCCATTGTCCTGTAAGTGACCCTTAAAGTGACTTACCTGCAGATCCAAAGGGCATCTTTGCTCACAGCTCCTGGCTCACCAATTCGTTATACGACCGGCTGCCCTGTGCCCTGCAACAAGGAACCTGCTATGCCCTAAGGGTCCCTCACCCCTTGCTACCTCAAAACTCCAAGGGGACCCCAAGGAACCACCTCTAAACTTACCTGCACAGGCCTTTTCCAAGTGGTCCCCCGCAGTGGCCCTACACCAGCTCCAGAGACTTTTCACCGCTCCTCCCACCAGAACTAGGAGCCGCCGGAACTTTTCCAGCTAGCATAGTGTGCCAACTGATGACCTACACCAACTTGTAAAAGGAAAACTTGGTAAAGCAAAGGTGTGATTTTATATGTATTTTTAGAGGTTACTTTCCACTGATTCCTATGGTGTGTAATTACACACAAAAAATACTATTTTTATTAAATTTAAAAAATCTATTTCTCCATAAGTACTTATCTAATTTTGATAATCTTTGAAGTAAGTATTTTTATAAATTGATCTCGAGTTATTTCTTTGAATGTGTGAGTTGCATGATTGATACTGTGAGTGCAACAAATGCTTTGCACTTCTCCAAGATTGGCCTAACTGCTCAACCCCAGTACCATAAAAATTAGAGCACTAGGTGATCTGTAACCCAACGCGTGGTTGCCTGCACCCCCTGCACCCCCTGCACAGTGTGCCTAGCTTTGCACACTACATAGAGGGCCAGCCTCCTTCGCCTATGAGAGGGGTGGCCTCACAGTCGTGAAGGGTGAATTTGGGAGTTTTCACTACCAGAACATGTAAAACTAAAAAGCACATGTGCTACTTTTTAATTACATAGGGCCTCATTATGACCCTGGCGGGCGGCGGAGGCCGCCCGCCAGGATCCCGCCCTCCAAATTACCGCGCCACGGTCAAAAGACCGCGGCGGGTATTACGAGTTTTCCCCTGGGCTGGCGGGCGGTTCCAGTTAAACCGCCCGCCAGCCCAGGGGAAAACGACCTTCCCACGAGGATGCCGGCTCGTAATCGAGCCGGCGGAGTGGGAAGGTGCGACGGGTGCTACTGCACCCGTCGCGTATTTCACTGTCTGCAAGGCAGACAGTGAAATACATTTTGGGGCCCTCTTACGGGGGCCCCTGCCGTGCCCATGCCATTGGCATGGGCACGGCAGGGGCCCCCAGGGGCCCCGCGACCCCCCCCTACCGCCATCCTGTTCATGGCGGCTTTCCCGCCATGAACTGGATGGCGGTAGGGGGGGTCAGAATCCTCATGGCTGCGGAGCGCGCTCCGCAGCCATGGAGGATTCCAATGAGCAGCGGAAAGTCAGCGGGAGACCGCTGACTTTCCGCTTCTGACCGCGGCTGAACTGCCGCGGTCAGAATGCTCATTGGAGCACCGCCAGCCTGTCGGCGGTGCTCCCGTGGTCGGTGGCCCTGGCGGCCACCGGCCGCCAGGGTCAGAATGACCCTCATAGTGTCCAGCCCTATGAGCTACATAGGGCTTACCTTAGGGGTGACGTATATGTAATACAATGGGAGTTTAAGGCTTGGCAAGTGGTTTTAAATGCCATGTTGTCATGGCAGTGTGACACTGTATTCAGGCTGCAATGGCAGGTCTGGATATGTTTAACAGGCTACTTGAATGGGTGGCATAATCAGTGCTGGAGTCCTACTAGTAGCATGATTTACAGCCCAGGGCACACGTAGTGCACTTTACTAGGGACGTGCAAGTAAATTAAATATGCCAATTAGGTATATACCAATCAAACCATGTATTAGGGAGAGAGAACAAGCAATTTTGCACTAGTTAGCAGTGATAAAGTGCACAAAGGGGGTCATTCTGACTCCCGCCGGCCGCGGTAACCGCAGGGCCGGCGGGAGCCGCCGAATGACCGCACCGCGGTCAAATGACCTCGACGGCCATTCTGGCTTTCCCGCTGGGCTGGCGGGCGACCGCCAGAAGGCCGCCCGCCAGCCCAGTGGGAAAGCGCCTTCAACGGAGCTGGCGGAGTTGAAGGCGTGCGAATGGGTGCAGTGGCACCCGTCGCGATTTTCAGTGTCTGCTTGGCAGAAACTGAAAATCTTAGTGGGGCCCTGTTAGGGGGCCCCTGCAGTGCCCATGCCATTGGCATGGGCACTGCAGGGGCCCCCAGGGGCCCCACAACACCCGTTACCGCCATCCTGTTCCTGGCGGTTCAGGATGGCGGTAAGGGGGTCGGAATCCCCATGGCGGCGCTGCAAGCAGCGCCGCCGTGGAGGATTCCCCAGGGCAGCGGGAAACCGGCGGGACACCGCCGGTTTCCCATTTCTGACCGCGGCTGTACCGCCGCGGTCAGAATGCCCATGGATGCACCGCCAGCCTGTTGGCGGTGCATCCGCGGTCCCCGGCCCTGGCGGTCCATGACCATGGGAATGACCCCCAAAGTCCTAAGGCCAACAAAAACAAATTCAGCAAAACTGAGGCAAGCAGGCAAAGTATTGGGGATAAGACCATTCTAAGGCTGACAGGTCTAACAATCCACCACAGTAAGTTCTGTAGGGATTCAATCCCTGTACCTATGAGCATTTTTTCTAAGTGCTGTTTTAGCCATTGCTTCCTTGTAGTAAGACCAGGTCACTATAAACCACAAGGAGTAATGATCCTTCTCTTTTCAGAGCCTCCAACCTGTTGTAAATAAGGGCCAGATGTAGCAAAGGTTTTTACCCATTCTATGTCTATGGGAAAAAGTGTTTGTACATATGGCCCTAAATCCTTTTTCAACATATAGGCCCTCATTACAACCCTGGCAGTCGGTGTTAAAGTGGTGGTAATACCGCCAACAGGCCGGTGGAAAAAAAAAATTGAAATCATGACCATGGTGGAAACCGTCAACATAGACAGCCACTTTAACACTCCAACTGCCATGGCGGTAGAAACAAACACTGCAGCGGTCACCGCCAACAGACAGACTGAAGACAAAGTACCGTCCATTGTATTTCAAGACGCCTATCCGCCACCTTTTCCGGGGCGAAACCAACGCGATCAAAAGCACGGCAGAAACAGTACACAGAAAGGAAACACTCACCTCTCAACACCCAATGAGGAACCAGGACACCATGGAGCCCGAACTACAGTTGTTACCAATGTTGGTGTATCTTCTCATCTACTAGGAGTACGAACGGCGGCAGCGACGACCACGGTGAGTACTGTACCTACAACACAGGGGAGGGGGAAAAGGGAGTGACACACACACACACAATGCAATACCCCCAACCCCACCCTCACCCACAACAACATACACACAAATACATGCAGCAACATTACATATACACCATCCCCCCACCCCCTGGAAGAACGCAAGGACAAAATTAAATGATTGTAACAATTGCAATCATGAAAAATCAGATAGTCAAAATTCACAAAATCAGTATATACAAATATGTACACCAACTACACAAGTCCGGATAGTGTACCAATCATTGTCAGTGGACCACTGGGCCCAAAATGCATAGGTGAATCACACATTAAGTAGCTGACTGGAAACGGAGAGGACACTGCTGAGGCATCAGACCGAAAATATACAGGCACCTCAGGGGGAGGGGGTTGGGGGGCACCTCAGCCAGATGAAATCACAACGCCACTGCTGCACGAGGGGGCTCCATGCCCATTGCTGTATCCTGGGGAGTGCAAAGCCACAGTCTCTCAAGTCTTTCCAGTGGGTGGTTTGCCCACTGCTTTATCCTGGGGAGTGCAAAGCCACAGTCTCTCAAGTCTCTCAAGTGGGTGGTTTGCCCACTGCTTTATCCTAGGGAGTGCAAAGCCACAGTCTCTCAAGTCTTTCCAGTGGGTGGTTTGCCCACTGCTTTATCCTGGGGAGTGCAAAGCCACAGTCTCTCAAGTCTTTCCAGTGGGTGGTCTGCCCACTGCTTTATCCTGGGGAGTGCAAAGCCACAGTCTCTCAAGTCTTTCCAGTGGGTGGTTTGCCCACTGCTTTATCCTGGGGAGTGCAAAGCCATAGTCTTTCAAGCAGATAACAGTCTCTACTGGTTCTGGAGGGGGCATTGTGCCCAGAGTGCTTCATCCTGCCAAGGAAGGGGGTAGTGGATGTATCTCTCCACTGGTTCTGGAGAGGGCATGGTGCCAAGAGTGCTTCATCCTGCCAAGGACTGAGGTAGTGGATGTATCTCTCCACTGGTTCTGGAGGAGGCCTGGTGCCCAGAGTGCTTCATCCTGCCAAGGACTGAGGAAGTGGATGTATCTCTCCACTGGTTCTGGTGGGGGCATTGTGCCCAGAGTGCTTCATCCTGCCAAGGACTGAGGTAGTGGATGTATCTCTCCACTGGTTCTGGATGGGGCATTGTGCCCAGAGTGCTCCACGTGCAGTGTGGCCAGTACAATTCCCTCACCTGGGTGTGTGTGCCACGAGATTGCCGAGGTACAGGTAGCATGACACGCCATGGAGGCAGAGACATACCCCACACTGCTACGGCTTCGCCTTCCAGCTGCAAACAGTGATGGAAGTCATCCCTCATGGAAGCTGTCCAGGGTCCAGGAACTCTCCTCCAGCCTTGGACGACTGACCACTGGGGATGGTAGACATTTCAGCGGTGGTGCCATTGTCCGAGTACGTTCTGGGGCTGGTGGTGGTGCTTGCGGCGGTGTCTTTGGTGGTGGTGCTTGCGGCGGTATCTGTGGCGGCGGTGCTGGCGGCGGTGCATGGGTCAGCACCTGCTTAGGGACACAGCAGGATGTCTCCTGCAGCCTCGGAGGGCTGCCCACTGGGGAAGAGGCTGGGGACTATCGCTGAGGCTGTAGGCATGCAGGTGGCGGTGCAGGTGGCAGTTGTGTTGGCGGGGCAGCTAGCAGTGTTCGCTGCCGTACAGGTTGGTGTGGTCGTGGACAGAAGTTGTGACACTGGTCCCTCAGTCGGTGCCACCATGCCCTCTCCTGAATTGCTCTTCTGCTTTTGGCCCTTCCCCACCTATAATGGTGCCGCAGTTGTCTTGCCACTATCCCCTTTTATTTTTGCTGAGCCCATGGTGGCTGGTAGTTTTGGCTTCTCCCACCGGGATGTGGGCACCTTTATCACCTTGGCAGGTGGCAGAACATCCTTGCCCTCACTACGTGGCACACTGGCAGCCCTGATGGGTGGCGCACTCGATGACCCTGCAGTTTCTGGCACCACTGTGCCTGGGGATTTGGTGGCTGAGGTGCTGGGCTGGGACCTGGAAAGCCTGGCCCTAGGGGAAGGATGGGAGGGAGGTGAAGGGAAGAGGTCAAAGTTTGCCAGGAAACGTTTTTTAGACACACTGGGACAGGAAGATGGAGGGGGTCTGGGAGTGGAGGAAGAGGTAGTGGTTGTAGGAGGTGTACATCTGCTGAATTTGGGTGAAGGTGCATGGGCCGGAGGCTGTTGTGAGGTGGATGGCTGTTGGGTGGGTGTGAGCCTGCGTTTGTGTAGTTTGGGAGGAGGGCTCACAGACACACTGGGAGAGGACACAGGGGATGTGTGAATGGTAGTGGGGGCGGTGATTGCACTTGAGCGGTGTGTGGTGATGGGCATGCTGGTGATGGAGGTAGTGGCTGAGGATGTAGTGCATGCAGGTGTGAGTGGACATGAGACTGGGAGGGAGGTGGAGGATGTGGAGGAGGGGGACACAGTGGAGGCAGTGGATGTTGGTGTGTCTGCATGGGTATGATGCTTGTGTGAGTGCCTGTGGGATGTGTGGTGCTTATGTTTGCCTGAGCCACTTTTGTGTGTTGAGGTGTGTGCATGCTGGTCTGATGGTGTGCTTGGGATAGGCTGAGGTACAGGGGATTGGGTCTGGGTGGAGGAAGTTGGAGGGGGAGGCTGGACACAGGGGCAATGGCTGCCATCAGTGCTGAGGACAGAACCTGAAATGCTCTCTGTTGGGCAGCCCTCCCAGAATGAATGCCCTCCAGGTATGCATTTGTTTGTTGCAAATGCCTCTCAACACCCTGGATGGCATTCAAAATGGTAGATTGCCCAACAGTGAGGGATCTCAGGAGGTCAATAGCCTCCTCACTGAGGGCAGCAGGGCTGACTGGGGCAGTGCCTGAGGTGCCTGGGGCGAAGGAGATGCCCACCCTCCTGGGTGAGCGGGCACGGGACAGACGCTGAGGGGCTGCTGGAAGGGCGGTGATGGTAGGGGGGGTGGCAGCTGTACCTGTTGATGCAGTGGGAACAGAGGTGCCCGCCACCGCAAGGGAGCTCCCATCAGAGGAGGAGTCGCTGTCACTGGTGTGTGCTCCTGTCCCTGCCGTGGAGGACCCCTCGCCCTCTGTCCCACTGGTCGCTTCAGACTCCGTTACTTCACCCTCCAGGGCCAAGTGGGTTGCAGCTCCCTCCTGCTCTGCTGCCAATGCTCCCCCGCCTGATGATGCTATTGCACACAAGAACAGGGAGACCACAAAAAGGGGGGGAAGACAGAAGAAAAACATGTTCAGTGCATGCAACACCACTTCCGTTGGCGGATACAACACACATGGAGCAGCCCTCTGCACTACGCCATGCACTAACAGTTCCTAGCAAATTCACATGTCCATGGGGTATGAGGCCTAAGCCCAATTGCCTGCCTCACAAGGGACCTTGCCTACCAAGTACGCCCTGACCTAGGGGAACACACTGCCGACCTCCCCCACCCAGAACACCTCGTTATTCATGCAGAGTCAGCTGAATGAGAATGTACTCACCCCCTTGTGACTGCTGTCATGCCTTCAAGCGCCCATCCAACTCCGGATACGCCACCACAAGGATCCAGGACATAAGGGGGGGTCATGGTGTGACGGGCACCCCTTCCACGTTGGGAGGCCATCCCCAGCTGGGCCTCTGCCGTCTTCTTGCTCCAGCGGCACAGGTCCTCCCATCTTTTACGGCAGTAGTGCTTTGTCTGTGGTAGACCCCGAGGGTCTGGACGTCCTTGGTGATGGCACACCAAATACCCTTCTTCTGGTGGGTGCTGACCCAGAGGAATGGTACAGGGGAAAGGAAATTGCTCACCCGTCCGGACCGTCATAGTCATTGCCCACCAGTTCCCCCCATGCCCTGATGCACATGCACTCACCATCCACACATGCAGGCCTCCGCCCACCCCCCATGTATCTTCCATCCACACCACTCAAAGCAGGCATTGCCCATGCAGCATGCTCACAGTGTACTCACATGTTTGTCTGGAGGACCGTACAGTTGTGTGTACTGGGGGAGGACCCCATCCACTAGTTTCTCCAACTCCTCCAAAGTGAAGGCAGGGGCCCTTTCCCCAGACACTGTAGCCATCGTCGCTTCCAGACACAGGTCACAGCAGCACTTGCAGTGTAAGTCCTCTCCTGTTGAAGGTCAGGTATGAAGTGAGTGAACAGACAGAAAATGGCGGTCACGTCCGCGGCGGTGCATACCGTCACCACCGGCGTACATTGTCATTGGCTCCTGGGACCCATAGGGCCCAATGTTAACTAATGCAGAATTGCGCTCCAGTCTTCAACCGCCCACCACGACGGTGTACAGGCCAGGGCAGTTACCTCATATCCCGTTGTCCCACCTTACAGGTCAGGCAGCCGCCATTTCAGGGGGCCACATGGCATGGAAAAAAACTGCATCACACCTATCTAGGCCGGGAATACAGACAGATACCGGCACATAGCGGATTGCCAACGTTTCTGCAAATAACACATTGTGATACCTCAGTGTTGGATGACTCTTTACTCGCTGTTCTCCTCCATAGGGCACGTCTGCTGGGGCAGGGGATGAGATGGAGGCATCCTCCAGTGTACAGACCCCTGGTGGACCTGTCGACAATGGAAGAGAGACACATCATAATCACATACAGACTTGATCGTGCAACAATCCTGGAACTGTGTGCCCAGTTGGAGCCAGACCTGATGTCAGCTATCCGCCATTCCACAGAGGTATCCCCTCTAGTGCAGGTACTGTCTGTACTCCATTTCCTGGCCAGTGGGTCTTTTCAAACAACAGTGGCCATGGCATCAGGGATGTCCCAGCCATTGTTCTCAAACGTGTTGTCCAGAGCGTTGTCTGCCCTGCTGAAACACATGTGCAGCTACATAATTTTCTCTCAAGTGGAGTATTTGCCCACAGTGAAAGGTGACTTCCATGCCCTGGGACATATCCCCAACATCATTGGTGCCATTGATGGTACACATGTGGCATTTGTTCCCCCCCCGCAGGAATGAACAGGTGTACAGAAACCGGAAGAGCTACCATTGGATGAATGTGTAGATGGTGTGTTTGGCAGACCAGTACATCTCCCATGTCAATGCCAAGTATCCTGGCTCTGTGTATGACGCTTACATTTTGAGAAATGGGAGCAACCCTTATGTGATGGGGCAACTCCTGAGGCACTGTGTGTGGCTAATAGGTGAGGCCATGGTCCCAATACAGTTGACATAGGTGTCTGGGTATGGAGTTGTCCCTAAGGGTTAGTGTGTGTCTAACAGTTGTCCCTCGACATTTGCAGGTGACTCTGGTTATTCCAACCTGTCATGGCTCCTGACCCCAGTGAGGAATCCCAGGACAAGGGCAGAGGAACGCTACAATGAGGCACATGGGTGAACTAGGAGGATAATAGAACGCATCTTCGGCCTCTTGAAGGACAGATTCCGGTGCCTCCATCTGACAGGTGGTTCCCTATACTACTCACCGAAGAAAGTGTACCAGATAATCGTGGCCTTCTGTATGCTGCACAACCTGGCTTTGCAACTCCAGTTGCCTTTTCTGCATGAGGATGGGCCAGATGGTGGTCTTGTGGCAGCTGTGGAGCATGTGGACAGTGAAGAAGAGGAGGCAGAAGAAGAGAATATTGACAACCAAAACAACATCATCATGCAATACTTCCAGTGAGACACAGGTAAGAAGATGTAACTGGTTCCCACATCTCATACTATTGTTGGAGCTAGCGTAAGTCTGTCATTTTCACTCACTGTATGGACACTGACTTGTAACTTTGACTTTCCATTTCACAGATCTGGGTCCCACTTTGTGCCCTCTGCTGTGTTTACTCCTGGCATACAGCTCTGTTACATTGGTATGTGAACAAGTAAATTGACATTGCTCTATTCTATAGATATTGCAATTACACATTTGTGAAAGCTCAGACTGACTCCAGATTGTTTTGTGATTGAAGTGTGTTTATTCCTGTGCAAATAAGTGGAGGGGGTTGTAAAATGGGCTGGGGTGATGGTGGAGGTATGTCCATGGCAGAGTCCAGTCTATTTGTTTCACAGGTGCATTGTCCAAAGGGGCATAGGAAGTGGAGCAATGGCAGTTTAAGGATGGGCAGGGTGACATAGCGGGACAGAAGGGTGACATTCAGGGGGTTCTTATTTACTGGTGGGGTCTTGGCAATGTTCTCTGTCTTGTTCCTGGATCTCAGGGACCATTTGTGGGGTGGTTCTTCATCTGCAGGGGGTGGGGTGCTGGTGTCCTGTTGTTCCTGTGGCGGTGCCTCCTGTCCACAAGCGCCAGCAGAGGTGGAGGGCTGTTGATCGTCCAGGCTAGTGTCAGGGGCCCGTTGGTGTGCCAATGTGTCGCTCCTGTTTTTGAGAAGGTCTGTCAGCACCCCTGCAATGGTGCCCAGGGTGGTGTTGATGGACTTCAAGTCCTCCCTGATCCCCAGGTAGTGTTCCTCCTGCAGCTGCTGGGTCTCCTGAAACTTGGCCAGTACCGTGCCCATGGTCTCCTGGGAATGGTGGTAAGCTCCCATGATGTTGGAGAGTGCCTTGTGGAGAGTGGGTTGCCTGGGCCTGTCCTCTCCCAGTGCTCCCAGCTTCCCTGTTATCCTGTGCCTCTGCCCCCTGAAGCGTGTGTCCACTGCCACTGCCCCCAGGTCCCTGATCATCCTGTGTTAGTGGGGTTGCCTAGGTTCCCTGTAGTGGTGGACACACTGCTCATTGACGTGTTTTGGGGACAGAGGGATGGACCCGCTGGGTGGGTGCTGTGCTGGTGTTTCCTGAGGGGGGAGGCTCTGTGGTGGTTTGTGACTGTGTGACAGGAACCGACTGTCCTGAGGTCCCTGATGGGCCGGGCTGGTCATCTTGATCCAGGCATGCAGAGCTGCTGTCATCACTGTGGGTCTCTTCTGTGGGGAGACTGGATATGTCTGGCACCTCCTGTCCGGTGACGTTGGGTATGGGTCCTGATGGGGTGTAAATGCATAGTTATTGTATCTGTGTGTGCCATCTTGTGCAATGGGTGAGTGACCCTCTACTCCTGTGCATGCATTTTTGGCGTTGTCCTTGTGGGATTGGTGGTTTTGGGGCATGAGTGAGTCTCTGTACTGGACAAGCTTTGGTGATGGGTGTCCATGCATTGGTGTTACATGAAGGGCTTGATTTTGGGATGTGTGGGTTGTGTTAATGGGGTATATGTGGGTTGTTGGGGTGATGGGTGTGAGGGTAAGGGTGGCAGTATGTGTTGGCATGCACTTGGGGTGTCGGGGATAAAGGAGTAAAGATATGTCTTACCAGAGTCCAGTCCTCCGGCTACTCCTGCGAGGCCCTCAGGATGCATAATTGCCAAGACTTGCTCCTCCCATGTTGTTAGTTGTGGGGGAGGAGGTGGTGGTCCACCGGCCAGTCCTCTGTACACCAATCTGGTGTCTGGATACCACAGAACGTACCTTCCCCGTAGGTCGTTCCACCTCTTCCTGATGTCATCCCGTGTTCTTGGATGCTGTCACACTGCGTTGACCCTGTTGACAATTCTGCACCATAACTCATTCTTCCTAGCAATTGATGTCTGCTGCACCTGTGATCCGAATAGCTGTGGCTCTACCCAGACGATTTCCTATACCAGGACCCTGAACTCCTCCTCAGAAAACCTGGGGTATCTTTGAGGTGCCATGATGTGGTGTGGGTGATGTGTGAGGTGGTGTCTGTTGTGATGTGTGAGGGGATGTGTTGGTGTGTGTTGTTTGAGGTGCGTGGATGTTGTGTAAGTGATGGTGTTGTGTGTCTGTGGATGCTGGTGTTGTTTTAGGTAGTCTCTCTCTCTGGCCTTCTTTCTAAATTTTGGTAGTAAGGGTTTGTGGGTGATGTGGGTGTGTGCTTTATATTGTATTGGGTGTGTGGGAGTGGTGTGTATGTGTATGTGTATCAGGTGTGTGTATTTTGATTTGCCCAATGTGGTTGTGTTTCGTAAATGTTGTATTTTGAGCGCGGCGGTGTGTACCGCCAATGGTATACCGCGGTTGAAAGACCTTCGTGTTGATTCGTGGGTCGTGATAATGTGGGCGTATTCCTGTTGGCATGACGGTGTTGGTTTTGGTATCGCCAGTTTATCACTGACCTTTGGTGTGGTGGACTTGTGTGGGTGTCTGTATTGTGGCGGATTCCGAGCTGTGGGTCATAATACCTGTTGCGGACATCCACAGACGCTACGGTATGTTGGCGGTCTTCTGCACGGCGGAAAGCTGGATTTACCGCCAGGGTTGCAATGAGGGCCATAATGTTGGAATTCATCTATTTCATTTATTAAAAATTGTAGTTCAATAAATGCATGCCAAGCAGTTTAGTCATGTGATTACTTAAATAGCCATTAAGAACAGGAGTCCATATCAAATCAAGAAGTTGTTTGGCTTCTTTAACAACTGGAGTTTTTGAAGGTCCTGAAGTCAGATGCCCTACTTCAGAAAGTCTTTTACACAATGTTCCAACAAGCCTTTGTCGATTTTTGGATTAAATTAAAGCCCTTAATGAATTTGTTAATTTCCTTGCCCAGAGTATTTGCTGCCCGCCTATTTTCACCTTCCAGACTAATCACTTAAGAGTTAACTCCAGCCAGTGAATCATTTACTATGTTTTTACATGCAGCCAATGTCTGGAGAAAGCCGCCAAACACCAGTCTAATGTGACATTTTGACATGGATAGTGTTAAATTGAAGAACATTCCTACGCATCTGTGTGCTTCTTTGGCCATTTCTTAGGTTATTCTCTCAGAACCTGATCCTTGAGAAAATGTGCCTGTTCATCTTCCCTATTCTCACCAGAGGTATGAATTTCTATAGTTTAAGGAAAAAATAGCAGAAAAATACAATGCATGGAAATGAACTATGGTCAGTTGGTCTTGGTAGACTAGGCTCTGGGCAAAATTTGAGGCAGACTGTGCAAAACATGGGTGGCCTATAAAAACCATATTCAACCATGCCAAAAGTTTTATCTTTGGATGAGGGCCTAATTTAGATGTTGGTGGGTGGCCCATTTCTCTGTCATGGAGGTGGAGTAAATTACTCCTTTGCCGTGACAGAGAGGAACCACCCCCAAATTAAGAAACGATTGCCAAGCAGGAAAAAATTCTTAAAGCATTGGTAGGAACCACAGCAATAGTGGTTCTTGTTAATGCTTTGGTTTGGTGCACAAATTTGTTGCACAGTTCCATCAACATGACTTAGCCTTGCATCAAACTGGTTTGTTTTTTTACCAAAAAAAACAAATCCCAAGTAGAGATCATTTTATTTCGAAAATGAAAAAGCCTCTCCCATGTTGAGGAGAGCATTTAACAGTTTTTACTGCCCCTTACTGCCAGAGTTTTCCTGGCAGTAATGGGCAATGAAAACTGACCTCTTGTTCTGTCCATCTAAATAAGGGGGCTCAGAACTAGAGGTCTGTCTCTGATGGACATTCTTCTGCATGGCCATCTGAAGATTTTAATCACAGTGAATGATTTCTGGCAGGAAGGCTCGGAGAGGGAAAATCTCAAATTTCACACCCGAAGACGGTCCCTTGCCTATTGAATACTTTTAGTGCCTTCGCTCAGTGAAGATTTCCCAATTGCACTTAGTCACTTTTTTTGGAGCTCAGACTGTGATGTTTGGCAAGGCTGCAGGCTGTAGCTAAAGAGGGGAAACAAGATACCCACACAGTTCTCCAATAATTTGATCAGTCTTGAATTTGCTCAAATTAGGATTGGTGCTACAACTAACTACACTCCTCTTACCACAAAGTGTGTGTAGGTAGAATGCTAAAGAATCCACAAATATGAAATCCAAATTTGTCTGAAGCACAAAACAATACTGTAGGGGCAGTATATCATATAAAATTGTAGAATTTATTTAAATATATAACTTAAGTCATACAATAGATCACAGAAATATGTGTGCAACCCAATATACTAAAATGCAGCCAAATATGCAAAACAGTTAGGGCCTGATTTAAGAAAAGTGGCGCTTCACCCACTGCAGCACCACTTTTCTTGTGGCCCTTAGAGCCCCTCCATCACTACTATGTGTGTGCCATATCTACGATACAGTGCACCATGGCAGTAGTTAGATAAACTAGTGTCAACATTTTTGATGCTAGTTTAGAGCTTTGCAGGACTGGAGCCAATTTTTTTTATGCTAATCCTGCAAAGCCCATTGAGGCTCATTGAATACGATGGTGAGCCTCCTTTTAAAGCCTGCTCTGAGCAGGCCTTTTAAGTGCTGAAAATAATTACACAAAGAAATCTCTTGGATTTCTTTGCATCATTCTTTCGGCCCTCCTAACGGAGCAATGCCCCCTTTGCCTGGCATAAAAAGGGTTATAAAGTGGAGCAAAGCATGCATTGTGCCTCTTTGTAAATCTGGCGCAGCGATTTTGGCCTCATTGGGCCACATTAGCATGAAAATAAATGACACTAATGTGGTGCAAGGATGCGCTAGGGGCTCTTAAATCAGCCCCTTAGTCTCACAGCAGAGGAAAAGCATGTTTTCCGATATGTAAACAGTGTAAGTAAATACAATGATCTTTTGAACTTTTTGGTATATGTTAAACTAGATCACACATCAAATTTCAGTATCAGAGGCATAGCAGATACATCTGCACATGACACATAACAGATATAGCCTGTATCTGTTGAATACTGCAAAACCTTTAAATAAAACTTAGCTTCTTCTTTCATCAGAAAATCCTTATGGGCCCTGCCTAGCTCTGGTACTAAGTAGGAAGTTGAAGGGCATTTTAGCACTCAGATCCCAACATCTTCCCATGTTATGTTATGTTATGTTGTGATGTGTGTATTTAGCCCCAAGGATATCCAGGTGTTCAACTCGTGTAGTTTTCTGCAGCATAATTACATGAAATTATGGCAACATTATGCAAGCTGATTTATATACAGCATGGTAGGTGTCAAGATAAGGTTGAGCCGGGTCTGGTGGCTCGTAGATTGACACATTCACTGCAGGGATATGTGTTCTTATCCCATGTTCACAGGTTAAAATCCCTGCAGGCCACTTCAGTCTTTCCTCCTTCCGAGATCCATAAACTGAATACCAATGAGAAGGCAAACAAAACAAAAAAACAGCCGACATCTGTCATTAGCCGACATCCGTCATTAGCGCTCTTACCATATTTATACTTTGTAGCGCCGCATTTGCGCCTCTTTTTGACGCAAAAGCAGCTCAAACTTACAAAATACAACTGTAGTGGTGAACAAGTGCCCTATTCCTGTAATGTTTTCTTATAGACAGTGAGGAGGAATGACCTTTGTATAAAGCACTAGTACAAGTAGATAAGATTGCTGTTAGTTGCGAGCACTAGATGTTGATGTTCTTCTCAAGTACCCAACAAGTTCAACGTAGAAATTTGCCACAGTAAATTGTATTTGCAGCTCAAATACTATTTAAGTAAAAAAGCATTGGCAAGGGCAATATTAATATACATATTATAAGTATTGCTTTCATGTGCCAAAGTGTGTAAATAATATTTCTGAAAACCTACGTTAGCATATTAAAGGGTCGACCTATTGGTTTTGTCAATGCTTGTTTCATTTTAAAGTTCGAAACATCGCAGCTGTCCCACAGACTTCATGATATGTAAAGTATCATTCTCTTGCGTGTTCCAGCCACTTTAAACGAAAGTGTTAGATTCTAATATCAAAGAATCAAATCAAATCAAATCATTAACATTTATAAAGCGTGCTACTCACCCGTGCAGGTCTCAAGGCGCTAGGGGGAAGAGGGGGTTACTGCTGCTCGAAAAGCCAGGTTTTGAGGAGTCTCCGGAATGCGGAGTGGTCCTGGGTGGTCCTGAGGCTGGTGGGGAGGGTGTTCCAGGTCTTGGCTGCCAGGAAGGAGAAGGACCTCCCACCCGCCGTGGAGCGGCGGATGCGAGGGACGGCAGCGAGCGCGAGGCCAGAGGAACGGAGGAGACGGGTGGGGGCGTAGAAGCTGAGGCGACGGTTGAGGTATTCCGGTCCCTTGTTGTGGAGGGCTTTGTGTGCGTGGGTGAGAAGTCGGAAGGTGATCCTTTTGCTGACTGGGAGCCAATGCAGGTGTCTCAGGTGTGCGGAGATGTGGCTGTTGCGGGGTACGTCGAGGATGAGGCGGGCCGAGGCGTTTTGAATACGTTGCAGGCGTTTTTGGAGTTTAGCGGTGGTCCCAGCATAGAGGGTGTTGCCGTAGTCCAGGCGGCTCGTGACTAGGGCGTGGGTCACGGTATTTCTAGTGTCGGCGGGGATCCAGCGGAAGATCTTGCGGAGCATGCGGAGGGTGAGGAAGCAGGCGGAGGACACGGCGTTGATTTGCTTGGTCATGGTGAGAAGAGGGTCCAATATGAAGGCGAGGTTGCGGGCGTGGTCTGAGGGGGTAGGTGCGGTGCCGAGGGCCGTGGGCCACCAGGAGTCGTCCCAAGCGGACGGGGTGTTGCCGAGGATGAGGACTTCCGTTTTGTCAGAGTTCAGCTTTAGGTGGCTGAGCCTCATCCAATCTGCGACGTCCTTCATGCCCTCTTGTAGGTTGGTCTTGGCGCTGGCGGGGTCCTTGGTGAGGGAGAGTATAAGTTGGGTGTCGTCGGCGTAGGAGGTGATGATGATGTCGTGCTTGCGTACGATGTTGGCGAGGGGGCTCATGTAGACATTTAAGAGTGTTGGGCTGAGCGATGAGCCTTGAGGTACGCCGCAGATGATCTCGGTGGGGTCTGAGCGAAACGGTGGGAGGTAAACTCTTTGAGATCGGTTTGAGAGGAAGGAGGCAATCCAGTCTAGGGCCTGGCCTTGGATCCCGGTGGAGCGGAGGCGGGTTATTAGGGTACGGTGACAGACGGTGTTGAAGGCAGCCGAGAGGTCGAGGAGGATGAGGGCGACTGTTTCACCGTTGTCCATCAGGGTACTGATGTCGTCTGTGACTGAGATGAGGGCGGTTTCAGTGCTGTGGTTGGTTCGGAATCTGGTTTGTGAAGGGTCGAGCAGGTTGTTGTCTTCCAGGAAGGTGGTAAGCTGTTTGTTGACGGTCTTCTCTATTACCTTGGCAGGGAAGGGGAGGTGCGAGATGGGGCGGAAGTTTTTCAGGTCGCTAGGGTCAGCCGTAGGTTTCTTTAGTAGGGCGTTGACTTCGGCGTGTTTCCAGCTTTCGGGGAAGGTAGCAGAAGAAAAAGAAGAGTTGATGACGGCCTGGAGGTGCGGGGCGATGATGTCGTCGGCATTATTGAAGATGAAGTGAGGGTAGGGGTCCGATGGGGCGCCGGAGTGGATAGAGTTCATGGTGGTTTTGGTTTCTTCAGTGTTGATGGGGGTCCAGTCGTTGAGGGTGATGGCCGGGGGTGTGGGTTCGGTGATGCTTGGTTGGGTCTGGTGTCCGAAGCTGTCGTGGAGGTCGCTGATCTTGCGATGGAAGAAGGTGGCGAGGGAGTTGCACAAGTCTTGTGAGGGCGTGACGGCGTTGGCGTTGGGGTTGGAGAACTCTTTGACGATGCGGAAAAGTTCTCTGCTGTTGTGGCTGTTTTTGTCCAGTCTGTCGGTGAAAAAGTTCCTTTTGGCTGCGCGGATCAGGTGGTGGTGTTCGCGGGTTGCGTTTTTGAGGGCAGTCATGTTGTCGGCGGTGTGGTCCTTGCGCCCGGCCTTCTCGAGGGCGCGATATGTTTTCTTCGATTCTTTGAGGGTGTCAGAGAACCAGAGAGGTTTTTTGGTGGTGGCCTGTTGATGCGTGCGTCTGAGGGGAGCAAGGTTGTCTGCGCAGTTGGAGATACAGTTCGAGAGGCTGAGGGCTGCGTCGTTGGGGTCGGTGGTGAGGGTAGGTTGGTTGACGGCGAGTGCAGAGAAGAGTTGCTCTTCGGGGATTTTGTTCCACTGTCGACGAGGGATGGGTTGAGTGTGGAGGTGGCGGGTCTCGCGTCGGAATGTGAAATGTACACAGTTGTGGTCGGTCCAGTGTAGAGCGGAGGTGTGGCTGAAGAAGACATGTTTGCTGGCGGAGAAGATAGGGTCAAGCGTGTGTCCAGCGATGTGGGTGGCGGTGTTCACCAGTTGCTTGAGGCCGAGGTTGGCGAGGTTGGCGAGCAGGGCGGTGGTGTTGGGATCGTTGTTTTGTTCCAGATGGAAGTTGAGGTCGCCTAGGAGGATGTAGTCCAGTGAGGCGAGGGCGTGCGGGGAGACGAAGTCGGCGATGGAGTCGCTGAAAGGGGCGCGCGGTCCGGGGGGACGGTAGAGGAGGGATCCTCTGAGGGTGGTCCTGGGGTCGGTGCGAATCTGGAAATGCAGGTGTTCAGCGGCGAGGGGGGTGTCTTCGGTGGAGGTGGTGACGCTGATGGAGTCTTTGAAGACGATGGCCATACCTCCTCCTACTTGGTTGGTGCAGTCTTTTTTGGAAATATTGTAGCCTTCGGGGATGGCAGTGGCGATATCTGGGGCCGAAGAGGCGTTCATCCAGGTCTCCGTGATGAAGGCGACGTCCGGTGCTGTGGAGTCCAGGAGGTCCCAGAGTTCAACGGCGTGCTTGTGGACAGATCGAGCGTTGACCAGGATGCACTTGAGGTGGTTGATGGCGCGTGGGCTGGTGGTCGTGGTAGTTGCGTGGTGGAAGATGCGTTTGCAGGAGTTGCAGGCGAAGGGTCCATAGGTGCGTTTGGGGTGAGCTTGGAAGCAGGTGTTGGAGCACCCTGGGTTGAGGGCGTGGAGGGTGGTGGGGTCGTAGCGGAGCAGCGGGGTTTGGGAGAGCTGGGGACCAGGGGTCGTGGCGCTGGGCGCGGGCCAGGCACGGACGGGCGCAGACGGGCTTGCCTCTGGCGCAGCGGCCGCCATAAGAGGGAGGAGGGGTCAGCTGGGGGCGAATGGGAGCTGGGGGCGGGGCGTGCAGGTCGTGGCGGGAAAGCGGGAAGGAGGGGGGGCAGGTTGAGTGAGAAGAGCTGGGGGAGGGGGGTTTAAAGGGTGGAGGGGGGTGAGTGTTAGGAAGTTTAGGAGATTAGGGAGAGAGATAGGAGTAGGGTTGGGAAGATAGGGGAGGGGGGGTTGTAGAGGTGGGTGAGGGTGAGAGGTAGAGTGAGAGGATAGGAAGATAGGTAACAGAGGGGGTGGCGGGAAGGGGGGAGAGATAGAGAAATAGGAAGATAGGAGGAGGTGGTGAGTGAGGGAGATAGATAGTGAGATAGAGAGATAGGTAGATAGGAGGAGTGAGGGAGGCAGATAGCGAATGGGGTAGATAGGGGTGATAGAGAGGGGGAGGCGAGTGAGGGAGGGAGATGAGACAGGAGCAGGAGGGCAGGCGCGGGAAGAACAGAAGACGGAGGACGAAGAAAGCAGAAGAACAGAAGACAGAAGAACAGAAGAACAGAAGAACAGAAGAACAGAAGAACAGAAGACAGAAGACAGAGGACGAAGAAGCAGAAGACAGAAGATCACAGAAGAAGATACAGAAGACGAAGAACAGAAGGCAGAAGACCACAGAAGAAGATGAAGAAGAAGAGAGGCGACAGGAGAGGCTGAGAAGCACACAGATGAAGAGAGAAGACGGGGAAATGAAGAGTACAGAAGAAGATTACAGAAGAGGAACGAGGAGGAAGAACAGAGAGGAAGAAAAGAAGCAGGAGCAGGAGAGAGGGTGAGTAGCGCGGGGCAGGGCGAGGGGCTGGAAGGTGGGGGGTACTTACTGCGCGGTAGGTCTCAGGAACCTGGAGGAGCTGCAGCTGCAGGGGGAGCGACCTACCCTTGGGTAAATGGCAAAATAAACCAATTGCCCTTGTTTGTCCCTCTTCGCTTGGCAGGAGGCCATTGTTTTGTTGCTTTTAAAGCAGTTTTTTATCAGTTGGAGTGGGGCTATATCAATTTGCAATTCTGATAAACCACTAGAAAATTGTCACATGGAACTATAATTTGAAGGGGCCCTCAAGGTTTACTTAAAATGGTGCAGAGATGAGCCCTATACAGAAAAAAGACCATGTGAATCTGTCAGCTCGTTATGTCTTTGAAAAACACTTGACATTTACTAACAGAAACATTTAAGGAACAGTTCACAGGGAGATATGAAAAACAAACTCCCAATTAAGCCCAGATTTGTATTTACCCCACTACCTGAACCTTTGAAAATCGTATAATTAGCTTGAAACTGGCAAGTTATATTAGATTATTGATACTGAACCTTGAATTTCTCACTTTGGTCAGTTGCGTTCTACCTCTTCCAATTTTATCAGATTTTAGAAGAAAGTGCAATCCACTTTAATTGCTCTTTCATTTTTTTTTAATACATCAGGGAATTGAGGGTATGATTCCCTCAGCGCCAACATTGTGATCTGCCTGCCTGATTTAAAATTGTGCGGACCATGGTTTGTCGGCCCTGAGGAGTATTCTATCTCTCCTGTGGTCAAACCCCTCTGAATGCTTGAGGTAAAAGGGAAATCAGAAGTTTAGGTGCATGTTTGTCCACCTATTTTAGATGGATGGACATACAGTCATTTTTCAATGCCTGTTACCTAAAGGAAAAGGTAGGCGATAAGAAGCATTAAAAAGTGTTGAATGCCTCCTCTCCATCGAAGGAGAATCCAGTGGGGGCACTTTTTATTTTCAAAAACAAAATTCCACTTAGGGATTTTTTTTTTAAATAAAAAAAACCTTGTAAGTTTGATGTATGGCTCTGTCATGCTGACGGAGCCTACAGCAAACTTACAGTGCATTAACAGGAACTGCTGTGACAACGGATCTGCCAAATCTAAAATGATCGCTGGGACAGCAGACATTTCTAAATTTGGTTGCCCGGCACCTCCGTCAGGGTGATAGGGTAATTTACTTCTTCACCTTGGCAAATAGTGGGTCTCCTGCCAAATTAAAATCAGGCCCTCACATTTTCACCTGCTTGCCAGTTCCCCGCATACAAACTGTCCTGCTTCTGAAGAGATCTGGATATCTCGATTGAATGGACTAGGCATGACTTAGAATAAGGACTGTAGAAGTGTGGGTTTAACAGCCTTTTTCTTTGCTGTCTAGAGAGTGGAGTCATTGTAGCAAGTCAAAACCTCTTATTTCTGGTCAGAAGTGACAACCCTAAACTACAGAGGTGCTCAGAGGTCAGCACTCTCCTCCCTAATGTTTGATAGCATCATGCATCTACATTGATGAATATATACACTTCAGCCCTGAGCCTACCCATTTCAGATATCTCAAGTACTGTGTACAATTTATTTTGTATTGTATCACCCTCCCCCTCCTCAACTTCATGTGCCAGAATTGCAGACCACTCTAAGAAGCATAACCAATCCTCTAACTCCCCCACAACAAGAAAGATGACTGATCTGTGTTCATGCACCTTACAAATACACATTATGGTAAAATGGTTCATTACTTTGAATGAACTAGATATAATTAAAGTGGGTTTATAAAATATCAACCCCCTGTTCTTCAAAATAACTCTTATTTATGTTCCAGATTTTCAAGATGTAGTTGCTCCCTTTTGTTAAGTTATTTTAGGACTGTAGCTTCCACCATCTTCTTGCAGTCTAGAGGTGGCCCCGCTGTTAAATTCAATGGAGGTGATCTCCTCTGCCCTTTCCTTTCACTCAGAAAAACATGACCTCCAAGTTGACATTCTAAACTCCCTGGCAATTCATGTCGTTGGCATTGATCAAATGTTGCAAGACCTTAACAACCTTATAAAGCGAGAGCAGAAAGATCCTGATACAGTTTACCACTTGCGCCAATGTTCTTCTTTTTTGGATCGTTTAAAAACAATGCCATCCATCCTGGCAGAAATCCTGGCTGCCATTAAGCTTTCAAAATCTTCTTTGGCACTTGAGCCGGCTTCAAAATCTGACAGTGAGAATCTTCAGCAGATAAACTATGAAGCATGCCAGTTCGGGAAGGTGCAGGACACCTCAGATCTGAAACCATGTTTTGAGTCCTGCCATGGTGATGTGCTGGATACAGAAAAAGTCGCCAATGGTACCTCTAAGCAAAGAACTACTGAGATTTCACTTGAGCCCCTGGCCTATAGTCCTTCACAGAGCTCTCCCACGAGGTTTCAGGACGGAGCCCTCCAAAAAGCAAAACCACCCATGACTAAGAGAGTGTAAAAGCCTCAGGAAGGCCAGGAATAAGAAGCAGAGCAAAGAAATAGTTGCAACAGTACTGCCCTCAGGACATTTACAATCTTCAAAGGAGGACAATGACTGACTGAAATCACGGCCAATCTACCTGCTCTTCCAACACAAAAGAACCACACAATCTCTTGCAATCTAAAGAGTTCATCTTATCAGAACCTATTCAATCAGAAAGGACAGACATGGTTAAGACATGGTTCAAGCTACTCCAGACAGTGTAGTCTGGCCAGTAGACATAATTCCAGCAGTACCCAATGATTTAAATTCAGAGGAAAAGAGTAAGGCACCTTCTCACGACATCTTAAAGGACCTTTAGGGCAACCAACAAACTGGCCTTAACCCAATGCAGGCCTCCTCTGCTCAGGTTCAAGCAATAGCTCAGCCCTCCATTCTGGCTAATGATCAGTCCTGTAACCTCAGTAAAGTTCAACATCAGTCAAATCCCCCTTGCCACGCAGTTTTGGTAGGCTACTTAACCCTGGCAAACATTCCTGAATACACTTGAGGCTTGCAAGTGAACAATGGCATGGAACATCTATCTCAATGCTCATGCCAGTGCCCATGGAACTTCGCTCAGGTTCAAGACAAAGCTCAGACCTCCCCTTTGGCCAATGATCAGCCCTTTAACCTCAGTCAAGTTCAGCAGCTGTCAAATCCCCCTTGCGATGCAGTTTGGGTCGGCCACTCAACCCAGGCAGCCATTCCTGAATACACCTGTGCCTTGCTAGTGAACAATGGCATGGAACAGCTATCTCAATGCTCATGGAATTTTGCACACGACCACCAAGAGGATTATCAATTGTATGGGGGCAGTTTGGAAGCAGAATCAGTAAGGACTGAGATGATTCCTCATTATAGGTCTAGAGGAAGGCATGATATTTTAAATAGGGCGGCTATCTTAAAGCTGGTCTGGGTCAGCGATAACCTTAAACATCTTCAATGAGACCATATTGAGCGTATTCAATTCAAGGCTAATTCAGCTTTGCCAGGAAGTGAAATTACTTGCATGGCAAAACAGGGACAGTTTTTTAAGATGGGGCATCGAACTGTCAAGGACTGCATCAGAGCCCTAGCATAGCCCCCTTTGTCCACAACAGAGCCCATTAACGAGCAGAAACATCCAGAGCACTGGGATGCTGAGGGGAGCAATTGGCCCTTTCAAACTTCTACTTTATACTCCTTTGAGTTTTACAGTTCAGTAAACAGTGGCTCCTGGTGCACCCAGTTATATGAGACAAGTATCTCTTGCCAGTGAATCACGTGCAACACGAGGGGTCCAGACGGCAGCGTGAATCTCCAGCAGCCATAGCTCCAGCATAATAACCCTGTGCTCTTGGAATGTAAACGGTCTTAGCAGCAAGGCGGAAGAGGATGATTTCATCAACCATCTGCTGTTTACCTCAAGTTCAAACAGCAGCTTTTACCACAGTCATGAAGAAGTCTTTTTCCACCCTGGATTATACATTTGTTGACTTGGAGTTACTCCCAATGGTCACACACTGCAGTATTCTTGACAGAGTAGAGAGTGACCGGTTTGGCAACACATCGAATTGCTGTTAAACCCTCCTCATGCAAATGATCTATGATTACACCAAGTGCTTACAATCTAAGGTGTTTGATATGGAAAGGAGTGGAAATTGAGCCCTTAATTTCTCTTATATTTAACTTTTGCACGACGGTATTACCCTGTACATGGTCTTCATCTGACACACTTCTGGGAGTCCTTGACCACGCCGCTCTTTAGTAGCTTTGTGGGTATTGGCGCAAAAAATCATAAAACCAACAAGGAGGGGGCCACATGGTTCACCAACACCCTTTGGTTGGAAAAAAGAAAGCTATATAAGGCCCTTTGAAAACTTCTGCTGCATGTCCCAATTACCGGACGTGATTCCAGGCAACAAATCATAGCCTTAAGACAACAATATAAGAATAACATTTGGTCTGCCAAGTGGTCTTACAAGGCCCAAGTTCGGTTGAAGCTTCTACATGCATGCAAAATAAAAAATAGTCATCACTTTTGGGGCTGAAATGAATTCCTTTGCAAAAAGGAGGACCAGCCATCACAATGCAGGAATTTCAGAAGTGAAATGGTCAACTTTCAATATGGCAGCGATTTCAGGGAACCAGGAAGCAAGGAGCATGCTGCCCGCTCTGCCCAAAGTGGAAAGTTCTTCTTCAACTTCCCAAATCCCATACCCTTCTGAAACACATTGGTTGTCCAATGCACAATTGCGGTTAACCCTTAAGAAGTTGAGATCTGGCGGAGCTCCTGGCCCGAATGGTTTTCCCAACCATCTATTCAAGTAAGCCCATCCTTTCTGGGCATCGATCCTTACTCCATTGTTCGCTCAGGCTTTTACTGCCAATGTTATACCACCATCATGGAGAGGCAGCATCTTACATCCCCAATACAAATCCGGTTCCTGATCAGACCCATGAAATTATCCTTTAATTGCCTTGATAGATGTGAAAACTAAGATCTTTACCTGTAATTTACTAGTGGACTTGGGAGCATGGACTTCTGCATCTAAAATCATTCCAAAATCACAGACCTGCTTTGATCATTTAAAAGCTGCCTTTGATAAGGTGCCACCCCAGAAATTATGTACAAAAATGGCCAGCTGGGGTATACCACTGAAATTGCTTGATGTAAATAGGAACCCACACTGTTAGCCGGGCGGGGCTGGTGGGATGGAAGAAGGGGGTTTTGCACCAAAAAATGACATTTGGAAGGTTAGAGTAAAAAAAAAAAATGACTCTAAGCAGGCTAGCATCATTTTCTGATGCAAAACCATCCATACCACATGACCCAGCCTTAAAAAAGACAGGAGTCATGCCCATCACCTAATGGCCAGCACAAGGGACCAGGGTCCCCTTGGTATGGCCATTGCACCCAGTACCATGCAGGGGGTCCCACTTCAGGGCCCCCAATGGCACTTAAAAAAAATACTTACCTGTACTTACCTATACTTACCTGGGATGGGATCCCCCATCCTCTGCTGCCCCTCTGGTGTGGGTGCGGGTGTCTCTGGGGCCTGAGGAGGGCACCTGTGGGCTTATTCCAAGGTGTTCCACCATGGAAATAGGCCCAGAGGTCCCCTAACGCCTACCCTGACCCAGGCGTTAAGTAATGGTGCAAAACAAGCTTTGCATCATTATTTGACCCCTCCTCCCCAGGTGTGATTTTTGCACGGGGATAAATATGGCGCTAAGGCCATAGAGTCATTTTTTGCACAGGAACTCCTACTTTGCATCTCATTGACGCAAGGTAGGTTTCCACATCCAAAAAATTACTTTAGCTCCATAAATTTGGTGCTAGACCGGTCTAGCGCCAAAGTATAAATATGGGATTCGTTTAGCACCGAATCTGCGTAAAAAAAAGAAGCAAATTTGGCGCCAAACAAGAATAAATATGCCCCAATATTGCTTTCCCTTTGCTTAAAATAATAATTATTAAGGCTTCTAAACTTTATTCTTGGACATTTGATAAAGCAGACATGGCGAGACAACATCACGGCTGGTTCATCCTACATACATATAATCCTGGCACCATCCAACATTTTTATCTCCAAATCTGCATGGGTGTTTTTCTGTCTAAAGATCTGGTCCCATCGTGGAAGCAAACTTGGCCAGACCCTTCTTGCAGCCTTTACGGCTTGTCAAGTGAAAGCATTTTACATTTCTTGTGCATTTGTCCAGTGGTCACGTCAATGAGAAATAAATTGTTATGTCCCCCAATGAAAGCTCTACGAATTAGATCTTTTCGTACAGCTGTGATAGCGCTTTTACATTGGCATAACATACAGCTAGCGGCTAGAGCTACCAAATTCCTTCTACATGTTAAAAAATTGCTCACCCGATTGGTTGAGACTTAAGAGAGTCGTCCCTATGTTGTCACTCACCAACGGGCTAAGACAGATGTTTTTTATGCCTCTATAGTGAGCCTTTTTGAACTTGCACTGAAAAATTATGACTGTTCTCCGCTTCCTTTGGCACTTTAGCTACAGGTTTGCTCTGGTCACATCACTATTTTAGATTTATGCCATTAACACATTGGGTCACTGTGTTTAAGTCTAGATCTGCTTTTCTTGTTAATGAGGAATTTTTTTTTAATCTAATTTCACTGATTAGCCAAATTTTTATCTATACATTATTGTGGTTATATTGTCTAGCATGGTGATATTTTATGTACATGCACTGGTTTTAATTAACTATGTATTAGTAAACTTACTTACAAAATGGACACCACACCGGTATCAAACAAGACCAAAACGACAAAAATCGAACATGCACATGCAAAGTTATAAATTACTTAAACATTAAACTTTAATATAGCACTTGGAAACACAAATGCTTCGACTTGGTGATATTAGGGCATTGTGACAGAGTCGTTCCCAACAATCCAACTCTAATGGTGCCAGTCACAGAGTCACAGGGACCCCCAGGTACAATGAGGAAACAAGCCAGTGCACGGAGTCGGAGACCGAGGCGTTGCTTGATCTGGTGCAGCATCGGTTCTGGTGCTGTGGAGTGGAGGCGTTGGTGCGAGGAATCAGGTTCTTGCTGAGGAGCTGTAGAGGTGAGGCGGCGTTAGTGCGAAGCATTGGATCCACGCACTTCCAACAGTCATGGCGTCATGTGCCGAAGTCAGGTGTCATGGATGTCGGTGATACAGAACTTCGGGCTTCACGGAGTTGTGGAATTCAGCGAGGCTGTGGCAGAATCTGGCCTGCAGGGTCATCACATCCAGCGAGGACCACAGCTTTAGTTGCAGGCCATGTCATGGAATCCTGCAGCGGCTTCAGTCCAATGTGGTCTGAAGTAAATGCACTTGGTTCTTGATGTTTCACCAGCTTCTCCTTTCAAGGGCCCAGGAACTGAATTAGGCACCACTTGGCAGGGTAGCCGAGGTGTTGGCAGAAGAAGTCTTTGATGGCCCTGAGGCTTCAGAATAGGGGGCAAGCTCAATCCAAGCCCTTGGAGACACTTCACACATAGGTATTCATCACAAAGTCCAGTCTTTGTGGTAAATACCTGATCCAAGGGAGTATTCTTTCAGGCAGAAGCAGCAACTGCAGGCAAACCCAGCAAAGTACATTCATGGGCAAAGGGGCAGTACTCCTCCTCCAGGTCTTCTCCTTGGCGGAGGTTCCTCTTGAGTCCAGGAGTAATCTAAAAATCTGAGGTTTTGGGTCCACTACTTATACCCCTTTCTGCCTTTGAAATAGGCAAATTTCAAAGGAAAGTCTCTGTTGTTGACAAGATTTTGGCTGGCCCCAGACACACACCAGGGGGTTGGAGACTGCATTGTGTGAGGGGGGCGAAGCCCATTCAGGTGTAAGTGTCAGCTCCTCCCTTCATGCTAGCCCAGATGACCCATAAGGATATGCAGGCTGCACCCCAGCTCCCTTTGTGTCACCATCTAGAGGTAATTCACAGCAGCCCAACTGTCAGTCTGACCCAGGAGGGGAATACACAAGCAGGCAGGGTCACAGATTGGTTTAAACAAGAAAATGCCCACTTTCTAAAAGTGCCATTTTCAAACTGACAATCTAAAAACCAGCTTTACCAAAAGTTGTATTTTTGAATTCTGAGTTTCTGAGACAGCAAACTCCAAATCTCCATCTGCTCCCAAAGAGAAACTATACCTAAAAGATATTTAAAGGCTGTCCCTATGTTAACCTATGAGAGATATAGGCCTTTCAACAGCAAAAAACGAATTTGGCAGTATTTGACTGTTAAGACATGTAAAACACACCAGTAAAAAACCCAACTTTAACATACACAGAACCCTGCCCATGAGGCTACCAAGGGCCTATTTTAGGGGTGTCTTGCATGTATAAAAAGTGAAGGTTTGGGCCTGGCAAGTGGGTGCACTTGCCAGAACGAATTGGCATGTTAAAATTGCACCGACACTGCAGTGGCAGGTCTGAGTCATGTTTACAGGACTACTCATGTGGGTACCACAGTCAGTGCTGCAGGCCCACTAGTAGCATTTGGCTTACAGGCCCTGGGCACCTCTAATGCACTTTGCTAGGGACTTACTATAAAGAAAATATGCCAGTCATGGAAAAGCCAATTACACATACAACTTACACAGGGAGCTCTAGCACTTTAGCACTGGTTAGCAGTGGTAAAGTCCCCAGAGTACCAAAACCAGCAAAAACAGAGTCCAGCACACAGTCAAAACATGGGAAGCAGAGGCAAAATAGATAGGGGAGACCTCAACAAGGATGCCAGGTCTAATACACACTGTTACCCATTGTGGTACACCATATCAGAAATATTTTTTTTAAAAGGCTGTAAGGATGCAGGTGATGTCTGTGCGCAGGGCCTCGCCAAAAGCCTCTGCTTGGTAAGCCCATGTGCAACAGGGGCTGATGGACCATTGAAGGTAGGTCACAGGGCCTGGATGCAGGTGCTGGTTACCCACAAAAAATGTGTCCACAAGGCCTTGCCATAGGCCAGACCATGTGGTCAAGTCTTGCTGTACTCAGACAAAGACTGCGTGCAGCCTGGTTTGACCATCCTCAGGGGTAGGGTATAGGATGTATTACTTTAAAAGAAGTCTGATGTAGTTAAAGTGAAATTTTGATTAGCTTTGGTCATAAAATGTTAATGTATGCTTTATAAACCTCAATTAAAAAGTGAATAAAGTGTAGCTATGTATGCAGAATAATTCTGGAATACCCAAGAAGATCCCCAGTTACTGTTGTCTTTTCAAACTATAGCTTGCACGCGTGCCATAAAAACAAGCAAAACTCACATGTCAAAGTTAATAATTTTATGACCTCACAATATTTATAATTGTACAAAGTGAATAACATGGCAGCCATAGTTGTGTCATTCATAATGTTAATGTTACGGTAATATGTCATGAGATTTGTAAAATCATCTCTTATTTCAAGGGTGAAATTCAGAACAATTTATTTGCTGTGCACATTATACTTTACACAGTAGGTCCAGATTTGAGAAACTAATTTTCATTGTGTGATTTCACACGTTTTTCAGTTTTTTCCACAACCAGTGTAAGGTTTTCACAGGTGGAGGCCCGAAAATTTTGAACAGCCTCTCAAGTGTGGGGAACTGCCTAATTCAGAAAAGGTACCCCCTATATCTATGGGTGTGGTACTAGAATAGAGTGTGTCAGCACAACATGACTCAAACAATTTCTTTAAATACGTTTGTAATTTGGAAGGCATTAGTTTGAATCCTTGCAAGATTAAACTTGTTCTTTCATTATTGTAAGGTTGACAAAACAGCACACTGTTGATTGGCAGTTCCCTTTAGGTTCTATAACTGTTGATAGAATTACACACAGAAAAAGACACACCTGGAATTCATATTGAGCCCGCTTATTTATACAGAGTCCATAATTAAGTCAAAACTTCTTTAAAAATCACTTTTGCTCTGGGCAATTTATGCAGGACACTGGACATTTATTCAATTGCTCTAACGATGACTGGAGGATAATCGAGCAAAAGGCTGTTCTCACACGAAAACAATTGCTGATCAACTCTAAAGTGCCTTAGATGCTTATTTTCACAATGAAAAGGAAATCGTGAGCTTTTCAGACTCAAGGAAGGCTTTTGCTTTGCACTGCTATGCACTCTAAAATTGTATAGGCACCGCTGCTTTGTTCCCACTCATGGCACATTGCACCGGAACACAGTAGGTATGATTTGCTGGGACTATGCTGGGTTTTGGTTCCAGCTCAAGCACAGGTGCTGGGACTGGTTTCCAGCTGGTCCCATCAATGAACGCACAGAGCGCCTCGTTTACGAGACCCTAGCAGCACACTGCGCCACCAGAGCATCGTTTTATTTGATGCTCTGGTGGCGCAGTGTGCCAGCCCATAGTTACAAGGCCACGCAAAACGACCTTGCGTGGCTTTTCATGGCCTTGTAAATGTGGACCCCTTTTATGCATAACACTCGTGAAAGGGGCATTCCATGGGTGTTGCTGTTGGTGTACCCATGCAGCACCCATGGAACCCAAATGAATCTGACGCATTCCCAGATTTACAAGACTGGGAATGCATCAGATTCCTATGGCACCTCAGGGGTGGCGTAAGAGTGACACAATGATGACAAATAACTTTATTTCTCCCCGTTTTTTTCCTATTTCTATGTGAGCTGCAGAATACAGCACACACAGAGAGAAGAGAACACCTCTTGTGATTGTTTTTGTGCAGGAAGGTTTCCCTTCCTGCACAAAAACAATCATCCCACAATGTGGGTAACCTTGCACCACGGTGCAAGGGTGCCTGTGTTGGGTCGTGGCAGCAATTTGTTTACCACCGCAGGGGGAGAGGAAAGAAATGTGCCTTACCTTGTAGACATGGCACATTTCTGCCCTTTACCGGTGGCGCAGAGTGGCACAGCAAGGCACTTGCTGTGCTGTCCTGCGACAAGGGCCTTGTAAAGGAACCCCTGAGGGTAGATTTCAATGGAAGGGTGAGGATATGGATGCAGTTGAATGTCAAAAACAGAAAACAAAATTTCAGACAAAGAAGGAAAGGAGACAGTTGAGTAAGACCTGTAAGAAGAGATTCAGTTGGTGACATGATTTTTAGGTCGATTCTACAAGATTTCTGTGCTGTCTGGATGCGAAAGACTGAACAAGGGATTTCCAAGAACATACAGGGAGTACCAAGAACCTATAGACGGGCTTGGAGACCACCTGTTGTTCTCCATTGGTTGGCTTTCCTATTATTCTCATTATTAGTGTCCCAGCTTGTGTTTACCCCTACCTTGAAGCATAGCCTCTTTACCTATGGAATCTCTTTTCAGTGTCTGCCTTCTACAGTACCACTGCTTGCTTCTCAGGTGCTACTTTTTAAGCATTCGGTGAGAGAGCATGTGTTTTATAGCTGTCTGTTGCTCACTGTTGTCTGTTTGCTTCACCCCACCTTCCTCCATGTAGTTCTTACTCTATTGTTCTCCACTAGCTATTTACTCGTCTGTGTGCTTTCTCCAACCCCACCAACAAAGATGCTATCACGCCTGTTGATTCTTCTCTCCACCCTGCTCTCTGTGCTGTTTCCATTCTCCCACTCAGTGTTTCTTTCCACTGACCATGTCTTCCTCTCTGTTACTATTGTTTCGCCTCCCAAACCGTTGCATTGCTCTTCCCACTTGCCCCTGCTTCGCTTTCCTACATCCACCCTCTTTTATTCTCCTCTCACCTGCACAGTCCGTGTTGCTTCCAATCCACAATTTTAAAAAATGACATTCACATATCTGCTGATCCAACTCTACAGCTTGTCTTAAAACATTGGCAAAGCCGAAAGGTCTCAACGGCGAGACCTACTGGCTTTGTCAATGCTTGTTGAAATGGACTTCAGTTGTGGCAGTCACGCAAAGCAGCTGCTTCCCGTGGGTTTTCCTTTGGAACCTCTGGCACTGCTTCTGATACCCCTAATGTCAGGGGTCATGCAGAACGGATAAGATGCAGACAATAATCTAGACTGCTAAAATCGACTTTACTTTATAGACCTGGCTCATTTTAAATCTGTCTGCATCAAATAGAAGACTTTTAAATGTAATGGTGTGTCACATAAAGTACTATGTGATGTCATCGGGGAGCAAAGAGCGTGTGAAGTCATTCCTTCTTACCGTGGCATTTGGGTGAATTGCCTCCATGGTGAAGGAGGAGGTGAGAATAAACATGAGCCAAGACAAGAGTTCAGTGCTGAGCTAATTGTGTAATTGAATAGTAAAATCCAGTTAGGTGGTCAGAATAACCAACAAATGTGAATCATATGAGCCAATGATATTCCTAGATACATTTTCGTTGTAGGTATTCGGAAAGGTTTACTGTATTTTGGAATTCGGTACGACCACCTTAAAACTCCCACCCTCCCCCCACCCACCACCCTTCACGCTTTTTGTTATGATCTGTTTTTTTTATTTTTATAATTGGCATCCATAAATATCTAAACATAATTTTAATTCTTCAGTAAACAGAGCTTTTCCTCAATTCACGCAACAACCATTTGTCAATGGGATCTCTGCGATGGTGGGACGACGTCTGAGCACCAAATATAAACATACGACATCAAGCTGCTGAAGTACTCACTCACTGTATAAAAAGTAATTGTAGCACATGAAAAATAATCAGTTGCCATTAATAATTCATTCTTAATGTACTCATTATGAAGGGTGCCATTTCTATTTCTTTATGCGTTAATGGGCGGTTCGGTAAAGAATCCAATTGACAGTGACTTTAGACACATGAAGAGCGGGTAATTCTTCCAAAACCGATTTACTCTATTTCAACTTCAGGGACTGTAATCAAAAAACGTACAAAGGTGTTTGAGTTTCATTGAAGAGGCCCGAGCCACATACCACTTTAAACGCATTTACTGTTCTGTCTAGAAGTATGTTCCCGGGAGCCACTCGGAGGGCCTGGAAACCAATAAACAACCTGCCACCGTTTGAGAAACCTTTCCTTGCTGTTTTATTGTCACGACATTTTTTTTAGTTAGAGTTTGGAATGATATGAGAATTGCCAGCGACATGGCTGGTAATTAGCTTTATATTAGTTTTACGTAGTTCAATCCCACACATCACAGAACACAAAATGAGAGTATTAGGCAAACAGACTGCTGCAGAAGATCATTAGGCTTCCCCACTGTGACTTGCCATATGCCACCCCATCGACGCAAATTAGCCAGCTGTACTGGATTGTCTGGTGTTTAAGACTTCATGAGGTGTAAGCAACTCAATTTATAAACCCACAACTTTTACAGGGTGTTAATGTGTTCATCCTGCATTTCTCCTGTAATGAGAGCAGTGCGCGTGACTGAATTACTTTACAATGTGAGATCAGAAAATATATGTAAATTTCTTAGGCGCCTACATGAGCGTTCAACACCGAGGTAGAACAGGAGACAGAGGAAGGTGGAAGTAATGAGGGATAGACTGCAAGGTGTACTTCAGGGCAGGACTGAGAACTCAAAGCAGCTATGGCGATGTTTTTCCGACCAACCCCCGTACCGTTAGTAGTGAGTGAGTACAGAGACCAAGCCAAACCACTACAAGGAGGATTGAGGAAGTCCCCCTCACTTTCAAGAACGTTTAGGAAGAAATGCCAGATTTGGTGCATTGTAGAATACATTTTCATTATGAATTCAATTGTATTAGTTTTTAAAGCATAGTGCACCAGGATACCCAGTCATACCTACTAACATTGCTACAGATAATTCAAAAACATAGGGGCAGATTTAGAAAAAGTGGTGCTGCACAAAGTGCAGCACCACTTTCCTTCCGCCCCTTAGCGCCCCCTACCGCCACCATGTGTGCACCATATTTAAAATACAGCCACCATGACACAGGGTAAGGGGCAATAGTGTCAGAATTTTTTACAGTATTGATGTACTGTTCAGGGTTAGCGCAAGTATTATGTGGGGCAAGGGTTTACAAAGTGGCACAATGCATGCATTGCACCACTTTGTAAATATGGCACAGCCATAATATCACCACATTTGCATAACAAAATGACTCTAATGTGGCAATATCTGGTGCAAGGGGCTCTTAAATCTGCCCCAAAGGTGTCAAGATTGAAACAGGAATTCTAATATAACATAAGTGCACATATTCACTATTAAACACAGCAAACAAGATGAGAACACAATAAAAGACCATTTCAAGGGATATTAGAGACCTCCACCCCAATAAGTGGCATGGCAGAGCTGGCTTCAGCACCATTGGCACTAGTTGCAACAATATTTTTGGGCTTCCGCCTCCTAATGTCCGCCACAGATTCACTCACTATAACTGTCCAACAGTGACTCTCATCTCTCCACAGCCCCTCTTTCACATGTATTTAATTTATTTTAGAGCACCTCCCTTACCAGTGTAGGGTGTCAGAGAACTTTACATGACACACAAACATACAGCGACAAAAACATCACATGTGTTAATCAGTGTATAGAATATGTTACATAAGACAAAGGTGACTATAATGTGTAGGATTCAAAGGTATCTTTACCGGTAGACATTAAGAGTGCTTGGTCTCGAGAAACACAAACATATGATTCAAAACGTAAGACATTGGTTAGGATTGGTTTTACTAATTAGGATTTTTTTTACTCAAACCCTTTTTGGCAAAATTAGGATAACGAAAAACAGGGGAAAAAAACGAACTTTCTAACCTGTATCATGCAGTCTGCATGCAGATATTTGATGGCAGTTCATAGCTCACTGTGCTATATTCCATTTGTACCTTATGAACTGCAAGTAGCAAAAATATCTCTATAACAAAAGCAGTAGCCAACTGAGCTAGCCACATAAAATACAGTTCTGTGATCTGCATGCAGATCTTCTTTGCAGCAGGCATGTTAATCCTCTGCACTATGTTAGATCGGTCAAAATTGCAAGTAGACAAAACTCGATCCCGCTCAACCAAGAACATCAATCCTAAAAGTTATCTTGACATTTTCCTTGTTGCCTGAAATATGCTGGATAGAAAAAGTACTTTGCAGTGTGCTTAAAAACCTATAACAATTTGCAAGACACAGTGCCCCCCCCCAGGTTCAGTGATCAGTGCGGTTGCGTGGCACTTGGGGCACATCGCTACCGTCAGCATAACTGATCATTTTAAATAGTGTCACAGAGATTCACTCGGACAGTGCTTACCACCACTGGTAGTAGCTTAGCTGCCTGTCAAAGGTGGAGAGCGCCGGGGCAGGAAAAAATAATGATACCAGGACAGGGCTCCCAGTTACAACTGGCAGCTTCTAGTAAATGGCTCAAGTGGTATCTGGGCCCAGGCTTGCCTGTGGGCCTGGCAGTCTGCACCAACTCCGAGCACTATGAGGTCAAAAGAGGAGATGCTGTGTGAGGAACTGAGGGAGAGATGAGGGGCCAGAGTGAGCTGGGGCAAGACAAAATAAAATATACCAGGGCCATCATTGGCAGCCCTTTTGCGAGCTCCTACTTATCCACGGCAAACACACCACCAGAGGTGGTAGACGATGGCCACTTGTTATTACATTTTGTAGTTTTCCTTTTTTAATTGGCACACCTGAGTGCACTTTTGGATTTGCTTGCTGACTCCTTTTGTTACTTGGGGCTGATATTGCATCAGTGCAGCAAAACCGACCACAAGTAACAAAACCAATCCCCAGAAAAAGAAACTGCCCCACCCTTCCAGCTTCCTGGGAAAATGTCCCGATGCCTGGTACAGCCAGTCCGGCCTTAGTGTACTTTTGATATTGTATGTTCTGCGCCATATCACTTCGAGGTCCATTTTGATATGTAACAAGCATTGTTCAGTGTGTAAATACCATGAAACAGAGACATATTCAATTTATTTATTTTATCAGATTTTTTTGTATAACACGTAGAAGGCCTGAGAGTGCCAGAATGCGTCACAAAGAGAGAATGCATAAAATAAAATGATAAGGCTGATAACCAAAATGAGTATCCACAGGGAAATGAGCAATATTCAATAATAAGAATGTGATTCTTCATATTTTCCAAGTCAAGCAGGCAACAAGGTGCAGTGGTACAAAAAGGTAGATCAGTGACAAAAAAAGAAGACTTCACAATTACAACAAGAAAAGTAGTAGGACTATTAATGGTTGAGAAATCAGATGCAAAATAAAAGTATTGCACACTATTCTCAGGCTTTTAACCATAGAAGCTCATGGTGGACCCCAAGCAATTTGATGGAAAGAAGGGAAAGTAATGATCAGGAAAGAGGTAGTATATTTCTTATTTAAGTGTAAACAGGAGCCAATGAATAATAATATCCCAGACTCTGGGTGCATAGCCGTAGAAGTGGTTTAAGGTGTATTTCTTGTTTTAGTCTGGAATTTCAAGTGTGAGAATGTCTGAGTTTCTTCGCGGGAAAAAAGCACTAAAACCTTCAGTTTACTTGACAATTAGGGAGTGATCAGACGTAAAAGGTTATGTACTAGGCTTGCCAGTTCGCTGGTTGATCTGTCATCAATTCACAGCCATCCTAATAAAAACAATACAATGGTTCTCTGATCAAAGTGACCAATCCCTGAGATCAGTGGAGGAAGCTTTGAGAGGAGTGAGGTGAGATTTGGGAATCTCAGCTAGGGTAGCTTTGCCATAAATATATATTGCCTAAATATGTGTGTGTATCTGTGTATATACATATATAGTACATAAATGCATTATAGATATGTTAGCATTGAAAATATTTGCTTGTAAGTAATACATTTGTGTGCTAATGTGTACTTCCAATACACAGTCATTCCAATGGGATGTTGCAGCAAACATTTTCAACTGACCTCAACCAGCTCCTGGATATTATGCTCAGATTTGTGAATCACTACATACTATTTATGTTGAAGTGAACGGTATAAAGGCTGAATTATATGACTTTTGACACATATTTAATGTGGTTGGTGCCATAAATGAAACCCTGGTTGCATTGATGCCAACTCATGACTGGTACCACAATAAGAAGCGTTTTCACTCCAACAATGTTTAGGTGGCTTGCATCGCAGATCTCTACATCCCCAAAATGTGTAAAAGATTTCTAGGTTCAACCCATGACTTGCTAATGCTACACAACAGCTGCGTACCACAGCAGATGGCAGAACCAGCACCCAGGATGGCTTGGCTTGTTGGTAAGTGTCAAAGATTATGTTGATGTCAATTGTTAATTGAACGTTTGCCCTTACAAACCCAGCATAACTTCACTTACATGCTTTTGTGATTAGATTTTTCAGGGAACTTAGCTTATCCGAGTTGTATGTGGCATTTTACATTTCTGAGAAATCACAACAAAGATAGTGTGCTTTAATGAGGCCCATGCCCTCTGGAGTGGATATCTGAGCTCCTGAGGTCAGAGTCAGGTGCCTGTATAAGACTTGTGGGGCCCTCCTCTGCTCTCCTGGGAGGATCTGCAAGACTGTTGTGTTACGTTATAGGCTTCACAATACTGTCTTGCAGAGAAATTTCTGATTACCAGTACAAAAGCACAGGGTAATATTGGCGACATGTGCCTGCAAGCTGACAGTGATGAGGATGAAGGTACTGACCTCAGACATGAACTCTCACCCACCAGGGTTGCCCCTTGGTGGCATGCTTGGATCCATCATGTTCCGTTGCGGAATGAGGCGTGCTGCAACCTATTTTTTTCATGGGAGCACTTAAAAAAGAAAACCTCACAAAATACCTGCCTAGTAGGAAACTATTATTTTTTCTGTCCTCTAGTCTGTAGGATTAAAAATGGGGACAAGTTGACATGTTTCAAGCCATCCCCTTGACTTTTCATCAGTACCAAAGATCATCCTCCTTGATACCACTCCTGTAGTGTTATTAGGGTTAATTACAGTCAAAGACTCTGCATACTACATACAGGTAAATTACTATACCTACTTTGTTTCACTACTTTTTAATATGCAAAATACAATCATAAGAGGGTTAGTCTGCCAAAGATATGGCAGAGAAAAATGCACATATATAAATATTGCTAAATACGTACTGTTTACAGACATGGAGAACACCACAACTTCATGTCACAACTAAAGAACTAATGCATGCCAAAGGTAGTTTTAAGCACTTCTAAAAAATGATAGTGGTGAGCACTTTTAATAACAAACAGTGTTCCTTCTGACACATAGCACATGCAAAAAAAAAAAAACACATATATTATTTAGGCAAATACTTTGCTTCATGGATCCGCTAGTGGTCCAGGTGAGCTTAATGTCACACTCTGCGGGGTTAAAACAAAGCATACCCATCAAATCCAATACCTAACAGTATCTGAGGAGTGTTCCTTATACCTACATCAGCTGTACCATACTCACTTTGTCAAAGCATCACCGAAGGGCAGGTACACACCAGGGTCCAAATATTACCAGTATTGTCCCATTCTGTGAGTTAAGTAGCTCTGCCGGTGGTACATCCTCGCTGCACTGCATAGGTCTCTATTAGGAAGACTAGACTGCCTCCCATCCAAGATGGAGGCTGCGAATGGAACCACTTCCTGGTTTCACTCGCGTAGTTGTTAGAAGCCCATGCAGGGCTGTTAGACTCTTCTTGGAGCCAATCAGTTGAGATGTAAAAAAAAAAAACAACGGAGGGGAGTGGGGGTTACACAGAGGGATGAAAAATATCACTCTTAGGGCCATATTTATACTTTTTGACGCACAACTGCGCCAACGCAGTTGTGCGTCAAAAATGTTAACGCCGGCTAACGCCATTCCAAAGCGCCGTGCGGGCGCCTTATTTATGGAATGATGTTAGCCGGCGGAGCTGACTGGTGTGCGTAAAAAAAAATGACCCACACCAGGCAGCGCCGGCGTAGGGGAAAATGGAGCTTGGGCGTCAAAAAATGGGGCAAGTCGGTCTGAGGCAAAAAATCTGCCTCAACCGGATTAGCGCCATTTTTTAAGACTCCCACCCTCTATTTACATGACTCCTGTCTTAGCAAAGACAGGAGTCATGCCCCCTTGCCCAATGGCCATGCCCAGGGGACTTCTGTCCCCTGGGCATGGTCATTGGGCATAGTGGCATGTAGGGGGGCACAAATCAGGCCCCCCTATGCCACAATAAAATTAAAAATAAAATACTTACCTGAACTTACCTTAAATTCCCTGGGATGGGTCCCTCCATCCTTGGGCGTCCTCCTGGGGTGGGCAAGGGTGGCAGGGGGTGTCCCTGGGGGCATGGGAGGGCACCGCTGGGCTCCTTCCGAGCCCAGAGGTCCCTTAACGCCTGCCCTGACCAGGCGTTAAGAAATGACGCAAAAGCGGCTGGACGTCATTTTTTTGACCCGCCCACTCCCGTGCACCATTTTTGCACGGGAGTTAAATAAGGCGCACATGCCTTGGAGTAATTTTTTAGACGGGAACGCCTACCTTGCATATCATTAACGCAAGCTAGGTGTCCACGCTAAAAAATGACGCAAACTCCAAGATCTTTGGCGCTAGATGAGTCTAACACCAAAGTATAAATATGGAGTTAGCTTTGCGTCGGATTTGCGTAAAAAAAAACGACGCAATTCCGGCCAAACAGAGTATAAATATGCCCCCAAGATCTTTGGCGCTAGACGGGTCTAACGCCAAAGTATAAATATGGAGTTAGCTTTGCGTCGGATTTGCGTTAAAAAAAACGACGCAATTCCGGCGCAAACAGAGTATAAATATGCCCCTTAGTGCTCTGTCATGCCAACATTTATCAGAACTGGGGACAAATTCCCACGCATTTTTCACTTCCTCTTACATAATATACAACAATTGTGAGAGATATCGCCATTAAGCTGTGCCATGCCCAAGTTAATCAAAACCCATGGACATAACCTCCTGTCCTTGTCACCTTCCTGTGCAAAATATAAAAAAAAAGAGGGGGGAGGTATCACCCTTTATGCTCTGCCATACCAAGGTTGATCAAAACCCATGCGATATATTTACACGTACTTGTCATCTTTACGTGCAAGTGGGTATAACATCCTTGATATGTTACTAAATTTCTGTATCATTCTCCTGTGTATGATTCTATGTGTATTCTGGTGTGCCACTTCATATATACTGGATGCTTCAAAATGGCCATTCTAGTTTATGACCTGGTCTAATATGGGTCAAGCAACAAATTGCCCGCATGGTATGTTGTCATTCAGCCCGTCAGGGTGCGTTTTAAGTTTAAACACCCAATGCTGTTCTTTTTCAAAAAGTCTGGACTTGTGGTTTACTGACTCAGTTACGTGTTTTAAGGCCACCCACTTGTAGTCCTGTGCTGTGTGTTTCATCTCTATAAAGTGGGTTGACATTTTAAAGGTAGAACAAACACCTCAGATTACTGCGGTGCTCACAGATCCTTGTTTCAACCTTGCGGGTCGTTATGCCCACATAGTGCAAGTTGCAGGGACAGGGTATCAGGTACACCACCCTCTGTGAGTTGCAGTTTGTAAAGTTTCTGAGTTGCCAGCTGATGTTGATAAATGAGATTGCCTTTGTGGCCTTAGTTAAGTTTGACACTGCTTCCACTGCACAGGTAATGGCACATGACATGAAATGAGTTTTGTCTAAGGTACCTGACACATGCGCTTGTATGTCATAGTCTAGAACTCAGACTTGATGGTGTCAACTGCAGCATACCTCCTGAAATACGGTGTAGCTTATGACTGTGAATAAGCACATTGTCTGCTAGACATGGGGACAGCTCAGCGTGTAGCTGACAAGTACAATTTGTGTTGCTAAAGTATGTGGAGGAGCATTTGCCATGTGTTAGGCCTGGCATCCTTGGCTTGGTCTCCCCTGTCTTTTTTGCCTCTGCTTCCCATGTTTTGACTGTGTGCTGGTCTCTGTTTTTGCAGTTTTTTGTACTTTGGGCACTTTACCACTGCTAAAGTGCAAGTGCTTCTGTGTGAAGGGTGTGCATAATTGGCTTTTCCATGATTGGCATATTTGATTTACTAGTAAGTCCCTAGTAAAATGCACTACAGGTGCCCAGGGCCTGTAAATAAAAAGCTACTAGTGGGCCTACAGCACTGGTTGTGCCACCCACACTAGTAGCTCTGTAAACATGGTTCACACTTTCCACTTCTGTGTCTGTGTATGTATTTTTAAACTGCCAATTCAACTTGTCAAGTGTACCCACTTTCCAGGGCTAAACCTTCCATTTTCTATACATGTAAGGCACCCCTAAGGTAGATCCCAGGTGGCCCCAGAGGCAGGTTGCTGTGTATGTTAAAGGTGGTACATATACTGATGTGTGTTAACAGTGGAATACTGCTAAATTCACCTTTCACTGTTGCAAGGCCTATCTCTCATAGGTTAACATGGGACAGCCTTTAAATATTCTTAAAGTGCAGTTTCCCTTTAAGAGCAGATGGAAAATGGAGTTTGGAGATCTCTGAACTCACAATTTAAAAATACATCTGTTAGTTAAGTTAGTTTTGAGATTGTTAGTTTGCAAATGCCATTTTTAGAAAGTAGGCATTTTCTTGCTTCAACCATTCTGTGACTCTAGGTCAGACTGACAGTTGGGCTGTTTGTGAATCTCCTCTAGACAGTGACACAAAGGGATCTGGTGTGTAGCCTGCATATCCTGATGAGTCATTAGGGCTAAAGTTGAGGGAGGAATGGTCACTTACACCTGAATGAGTTTGCCTGCCCTCACACCATCCAGTCTCCAACCCCCTGGTGTGTGGCTGGGGCCTGAGCTGTGTATGGCAGGATCCTGTAAACAACAGAGTCTCCTCTTTGAAATTTGCCTACTTGAAAGGCAAAAAAGGATATACGTATTGGACTCAAAACCCCAGACCTTAGATCAGTTCTGGAACCAAGAGGAACCTCTGCCAAGGAGAAGAGCTGAAGAGCTGAGGAGAGGCGCTGCCCCTGCCTGTGACTCTGCTTTGTTGAACTATCCTGCAGTTGTTGCTTCTGCCTGTGAAAGGGGACAAAGACTGGGCTTTGTTGTGCATTCCTGCTTGAGAAGAATCTCCAAGGGCTTGGACTGAGCTTGCCTCCTGGTTTGAAGTCTCAGGGCCATCAAAGACTTCCTCTGCCAGCACCTGGAGTCTCTGTTTAGACTCCTGCCCTGCCAAGTGGTGCCCTATCCAGTCCCTGGGCCCTTGAAACGTGAAGTTGGCAGAACAAAAGCAGAAATCCACGCACAGAACACTGTCCGAGGAAATGTTCGACACACCATCTGCACGCAGCTGAAAAATGAAGCTTGCCTTATTACACTATATAAGCACAGTTTCCATATGGGAAGATATGACCCCTTCAAGTTTGGTGTCTCTGGAATGACAATTTAAAATCCTAACTTATAGTGAAGTCCGATTTTAAATTTCAATTCAGAAAATTGAATTTTTAGAAAATGTATGTTTTTTGCCTTTTCTATTTGTTACTTGCATCCTGTTTCCATTCACATGACTGGGTGTAATTGGCAGTTGGGCTTTGTGTACTCCCTCTAGACAGCTACACACTCTGGGAGCTTAGGCGTGACTTGCAGGGCCATCCTGGGCAGGATGGGAGGGAGCTGAACACAGCCTCACTCATACCTGAATAGGCTGTGTCATGTATCCACACAAAGGGCTGCATGCGCCCTGTAGTTACTCTGAAGCCAGGGCAGGACACCTGTGCACTCCAAAGGCATGCCTTTGAAGTCTTCCCAGCATCAAAGGCACCACTGGTATAGAAACTGAACTTCAGATACTACCACTTCAGTACATTTCTGGACCTGTGGATACTTTGTCAGGAAGAAGGACTGCTGTGCAGCTGAAGGACTGTCACTCTGTTGGACTTGTAGTGAGCTGCTGCCTACTGCCCTCTTGCCTGGGAGTTTTACTCCAGAACTTAGGTTCTGTGTGCACTACAGTGGGCTCAATGAAATCACCTAGACTGACCCACACACGATCCCCAGATCTGATTGGCTCATAAATTGACTAGGAGCCGCCATGTTCCGCAGTGTCACTCAGTTACTTGGTTCCAACCATGGTAGGCAATTCCAGACCTCCAATCCCAGCTGGGGCTGCACAGTGTAACAAGTAACAACTGCCTACTTCCACCGACAGCCCCCAGAGTGAAAAAAGGGATGGGATAAAACAAGAAAAGGATGATCCCACATCTCTGCAGGAACTGCTTAATTGCCTCGTGCACTGCCTAGAATGTCAGAAATCTCTGGACATCAAAATCCTCTATGCAGATGCAGAACAAGGCATCATCATAAACTGTCCATGAAAGAGAGCTACAATCAATTTAAGAACAAATGGTGATATTCTGGAACTTTGAACATACAGAATTTCTGATTCTCAACCAACACAACACAACGTATTCCAAGGTACTCAATACAACTTGTCAAGAAACACAGTAACAAACTTTCAGTTTGCATATGAAGAGTTCAGAACACTACAATGAAAGAGTGCACAATGCTGTGCCTCAAACGGGATGGCTCTATACTCCAACAATGTTGAAAATGTCAAATGGGCTTGCGCCTTCAGGGAGTTAATTCTTGAAATATTGGTAGTCTGTGGATTAGTGTGCACTAAACTGAGAGTTAAATATTTAGCCTTAACAATACTGGAATAGGAATCCACATGTGACAGAAAGCTTGATGCAAGAAGCTCAAGAAGAGGTGAAATCATAACTCATGAAGAAAGACACTGGAAGCATCACAGATGCCAGGATCAGAGAGACATCAGGCAGGCTTGGAAGGCCAGAGTGCTGGAAACTTTGGCCTAATCAAGAGACAATCACAATGAAAAGATTTGGGCAGGACTGAAACGCTATCAGGTGATTGGAGGAAAGATGCACATGTCGAGAACAGGTTTAAGGCCAAGCACCAATGCAAGTTCAAAGGGGAATATTTATGCAGGAAGTCAAGAATGTTCCAGAGGTGCAGGTGACCTTCATGGATGCATTGAATATTCAAATGAACCTGGGGGAAAATCACACAACATAAAACAGAAATGGGCTTAACATGTATCAAGTGCAGAGTAATTGACACTACAACTATTACAATGGAACAAAGTGCATGATGGTACAACCCAATGGTGCACATTGGAAATGTGACTATCCTAAATATACATGTGATATCTGCAGGTAAAAACTAGCTAAAACTTGCATAGCAACAAAAACAGGAGGGTCAATGGTTCATTATTGTCAGGAAAGGGAACCACAGAGAGAGCTTGGGCTGAAAGGTGCCACTAGGGAAGCAAGCATAATTAGGAGTACTCAGGTTATGGAGACGCCACAAGGGAGAGGTGACATGAGTCCAGCGAGTAAAACCCAATGCACATAGGGCACAATATGGAGTCGTGACAGCTGCCCCCACAAAGGATGACCTATCAGGCATGAAATGACCAATTCAAGCGAGGGGCATGACCATTACTAGCTGGATCCCAAGGGGTCTGTTCAATACTATACCCTTTCCATGCACTTAGGTAAAATAAATAACACTCAGTGTGTTGTGGATCTTGTACCGTTTGAACTTCAAATTCTAGGTGGCCATCTAGTGTTACAGGTAGAGGAGGAGGAGCCGGTCGAGTGTGGGCGTGATATGGTTAGGGGAGAGAAACATGGTACAAAGGGTGAACAGGTAAATTATCAGGCAGCTGAATCTGGACTGTCACATGATTAGTAACCTTTTCAATTGGAAAGGGACCAATAAACTGAGGTTGCAACTTGTGAGGACCATTTAGTCATGATAGAGTCTTGCCATTGGCTATTTGTTTCAGGGCAGTGAAGTGGGCCATTTTGAGAAACAGGTCAACCACTACCCAACTAGTACTGTAACTACTGGGGTTGGTCAGTACTGCAATAAAATCTATACTTATTATATGCTAAGTGTTGGACCTGGCCCTTTTACAGGGTCATTCACAAAGACTTTTAGCTTTTTGCCTCCTTATTTTTCTGACCTTTGTTGGCTGACCTTTTGACTCTGAGCACTTTTTCACTGCTAACCAGTGCTAAAGTGCATGTGCAAATTTGGTATGATTGGATTATACCTGATTGGCATATTTAATTTACCTATAAGTCCCTTGTAAAGTGGTATCCCTATACCCAGGGCCTGTAAATTAAATGCTACTAGTGGGCCTGCAGTGCTGCTTGCGCCACCCACTGAAGTAGCCTGTCAAACCTATCCAAGGCCGGCTAGCGCAGAGCCTGTGTGTGCAGTTTCCTGCCACAGGGACCTGGCATCTAAATTTACTTGCCAGGCCCAGAACTCCCCTTTTAATACATGTAAGTCACCCCTAAGGTACGCCCTAGCTATCCCTTTGGGCAGGGTGCCATGTATGTAGAAGGAAGGACATGTGCCATGTTGCGTGGCCTGTTCTAACTTGGTGTCTCACTGCTGTGAGTGCTGCCCTCTCATAGGATTGCATTGGAAATGCCCTGCCTTACATGTAAGGGGCATAGTTCCCTCTAAACTGCGCGCCTGAGCGGGCGCGCACACATAGGTTTACTTCCGCACACATACCTACAATCAGCGCGCACTACAAAGGATTCAATTAAGTACTTTATGTGTAATGCTCCTGCATCAACTTAAAGGTTGATGATTAGCCTCTCCCACAGCAGGTGCTTTGAATGATACTAACAGAGTGCACTTTAACTGGTGACTGAAAATACATGCCCAGGGACTAGGTATCTGAAAGCAGTGACTGAGAAAATGAGCTTGTCAGTAAGCAAATGAGAGAAGGAAAAGGTTAGTGCCTTAGTGTAGAAGTGTTTGAGTGATTCATAAAATCAGTGAGTTAAAATAACACATTCCACAGAAGTGTTGAAGTAGTGTAACAAAGTGAATCTCTTAGCCAGACTGCCTCTACCTCAACCACAAAATAAGATGAAGCAGATTCTTCACAGAAGAATAACAAATAATTATCTAGAAATTACACCCGATTAGTAATTATTAGATACCATCTTCGGACTGGGAACATTTGGTTAATATGTTCAACGGAAAACTCCCTAGCCACCCTAAAAATGGAACACAAAAACGTGTCAAACTAAAACATAATGCAATAAAACTTAGATGTGTATAAAATTCACATACTCACAATTTGGGGAAAATTATGCAGAATGATTGTATAATTACACAAAATGCAAATTCGGCACTTGTGTAGACAACTATAATTTTGTACATATTTGTAATTTTACTGCAGTATACCTGATGGTTGCCTTGCAGGAAAGCTTATACTCAATATAGTTGGTCTGACTTGATTATGGTGACGAACCAATGACAAATGCTAGGGACCTGACCGGTTCAATGGGAAGAGTTATTCAGGTGTCATAGGTCTGATCTGTCTCATATATGAAAAGGTCTGACAAAGACAGTAGGCATTTTTTTGTTTTACTATGAAACACCCGTTAACGTCAATAGGCCTTTACTGATAGATTGTTATTGCACCCTGTTAAAGCCCGCAGATGTATTTTGTTACATGGAATCTCCCAGATTACAATTTTTAGGTAAGGAATTTAGTACTGATTACCCTTTTTAATAATCGTTAAGGGTTCAAGATTTGAACTGTAATACTTCCTGCTAGAATCTCTTCAAAACGCTGACAGGTTACATTGTCTTTCAGGCTCATGTCAAGAATAATCACTAAAAAAATAAGGACATATAAATGTAAGTCCCAAAAAATAAAGGGGAATTTGGCCATCTCTCTTCTCCCGCTGGTCTGTAAGGGCATAATTTACACTCTCCTTCCAACCATGACAGATTAAAGCATGAGCAACATGTAAACCCACTTCAGTCATTGGCTCTCTTGCCCTGTAAGTGACGGCATTTGTCTGATCAGATGTGCACGTCCATCTGAAAATGAGTGCGCTTCAATGCCAAAGCTGGTAGGCCAGTCTTTTAATTTTCCATTTTTTACCTATAGGGGCCTTTTATTTATTTCCTTCTCCTCTTTTTTATTTTCATTTTTAAAGCATGCTACAGCCTAAAACAGTAGTCCTAACTGGCTACTTGCTTGACGCCCACTTCACCTGCAGTTTACTGAAACCTACATAGCAGCTGCATCTAAATTAGCTGGCCATCATGGAATGATATTATTCATACTGTATGATTGTCTTTAGTATTGCAGGATGTCCAGCACAGTTCTAACATGGAGTCAGCTGTAACTATACACCACTATATACAATACCAAGCAAGATTTCCACCTTCTTTGTTTAATTGTGTTATTGCAAGCATACATGTGTGATCTTAAAACAATAGCATGTTTTCTTTTTTCTACTTTTGTTTTCATTTATCTTGCATGTGTGGGTGGATTGGTGTAAACGTTGTATTGTGGTTGTTTAAGTGGGCGAATGCAAGAATTAATAAGTTATTAGTGGGTGCACAAGTGCAAGGATGAGTGACAAGAGTGCATGTATGATGACCTATTCAGTGCCTAAACCGGTCAGTTACTAAGGAGTCACTTTAATTTTAAAGCCAGACCTATTGGATTGTCAGTACTTATTATCTACCTTTAAGTGTTTGTGATCGACATGCCTAGCTGCACATCCCATCACTTGGTTGTGCACACAAGTAAGAAAAGTGTGCACGCAAACATTCTATTGCCGCACATCAGGAATAATAATTAGAGGGAACATTGGTAAGGGGTATTGTCTGATTTATGAGGGGTAGCGTAGGCATGTTTGGTATTGTTGGAACAGTGGTATGAAATGCTGCTTACTGGTGTAGGGGTATTTTTTATTACTATCACAGAAATGCCACTTCTAGAAAGTGCGCATTTATCTGTGCTTATGACTTTGGTGTTTTGCAGCTTGTCTCCAATCAATGTCTGGGCAGACTGACAGTTGGGGCTTTGTGCATACTTCTCAGAAAGCCTGAACACTCTTGGAACTTGAAACTGGACACAGAATGCTGATGCATGGACTCACCAGGAAACCACCTTGGACTGCTGCTGTTGTGCTGACCTGTGACCTGCCTGGTCACTAGGAGGAACTGCCACCATCTGCACCCCTTGTGCTGGCCTGTAGCTGGGCCCACCAGCCCTATAATCCTGCTTGTCTTTGTTGTTCCCAGGGGCAGGGTGCTGTGGCCCCTGACCCCTGTAACAGTCTCTACCGCGTTTTTCCTAGCACTTTGTAAAGTGCTTTATTTGGCACCCAAGGACACCGCCGCAGCCCGGGTCGCAAAACTTATTTTAGTGCTTTGGAAGAGCTTGATTTACCCCCCGGATCACCGCCGCAGCTGGGTTTGCCAATTTCCTCCGAGCGTGGGGATCGCGCTTCGATCAGTGCCAACAAAGGATCCGGAGCAATCGTGCTCCTCTCGGCGCCCCCGAGGCACCTCCCGCTTCTAGGAGCGCCCCCGGGGCACCAGCCGCCTATGATCCTGCAAGGAAGCCTCCTGGCGGCTTGGGAGAAGCTTCCCTGACTCGCGCACCACATCGGGTGCGGGCAAGTCTTTCCCTCGGGCCCCCGGAGGAGGCAGAGCTCCCTTTCACTGAGAGGCAGGACTCAGGGAAGGTGCGGGGAGCGCCCCTTCCCCGGTCGCTGCGCAAGGAGCGGGACGCTCCTTTTTCTTCACGCCAGCATTTGTTTTTCTCACTCTCAGTGGAATCGAGAAGGGAGACCTCGCCGGATGTCCCTTCCTGCCTTTACCCTGCGATTGATGCTGGGCCACGCCTGGCCCCCACCCCAAGGACAGGGTGTGAGGTGGCCGAGCCAGGCTCCCCACCGGGATTACAGGTCCCCGGAGGGGCCCGTCCCAACCACAAGAGAGCGAGGGTGCTGAACGCCCCTTCCCCGTTTTTGCGCATAGGAGCACCGGGGGCCCCCATGCTCAACTTCTAGGAACTGGAAGTGCCTCCTCAACCAGAAAGCAGGTACTTTTCAGGGAATTTAGGCTCTAGAAGCCTAGTACAGATTTTAGATTTTTTAGGTTTCCTACCTGCTTACTGTTTATGCATATATGTGCTAATGTTCCTTTTATGGGCATGTCTAGCTGATATGTATTTATATGACTTGTGGTATATTCTCTAATGTTCCTTTTATGGGTATTTAGGAATTGTTCATGACAAGTGCATATATCTTTTACTCTAATTCCTGACTACTGCTTATGTTGCAGAATCCTGAGTACTTACGTGTTCTAATGTGACAACTGCATTTTCTTGCAGAGTATTAGTAACTTGTGTAACAATCTGACAACTGCTAAGGTAGCAGAGTATTACTTACGTGTAATGTTGGTCTAATTATGTTTTGTGCAATACAGATTATTTTTACATAGCTCAGTGTTGTGTTTACTTTGTGGTGTACATTTTGCGTCACATGTGTTGTGTGTGTTGTGCAAATTCTTTACACATTGCCTCCGGGTTAAGCCTGACTGTTCGTGCCAAGCTACCAAGGGGGTGAGCAGGGGTTATCTTGGACGTGTAACTCCCTAGCCCTGACTAGAGTGGGTAGGTTCTGCCTGGCTGAGGTGCATACCCTAGCCAACCAGAAACCCCATTTCTAACACTAGGGATGTGGAGGAACTGATAAGGTTCTTACCATACCCGTAGGGGCAATGTGGGAAGTCTTGCTCTGGGAACAGATGGTACAGGTCTGGACATAATCATGAATATCCTTGTACAGTGTAGGCTATGAAGACTATTGCTGGCAATTAGCTAGGGTCTTGTGAGTTCTAGGATGTCCAGCAAATGGGGTATAATGCCACCATGTAATGCTTCTTGTCTTAATTCTTTATTGGGAACAAATAAGATGGTACTATGATACAGGCAGTTGTTAAGGACATAGGCCCTCATTCTGACCTTGGCGGTCGGCGGAGAGGCGGCGGTCGGACCGCGAACAGACCGGCGGTATTAAAAATGGCATTCTGACCCTGGCGGGAACCGCCAACACAGACAGCCAACTTAACACTCCGACCGCCACAGCGGTACAAACAAACAGCGCGGCGGTTCCCGCCAACAGCCCGGCGGCAGACAAAGTACCGCCCACCCTATTACGACCCACCAATCTGCCACCTTTTCCGGGGCGGGAGCACCGCCGATAAGAACACGGCGGAAACAGACTACGAACGGGAAAACGCTCACCTCTACGCACTCCACGCGAGATTCCGGCAGTATGGAGCCAGAGTTACAGGTCATCCCCGCACTCCTATTCCTCCTCATATACCAGGAGCACGCCCGGCGGCGCGGAAGACATCGGTGAGTACTGCACCTACGACACAGGGGAGGGAAAAGATTACCGGCACACACCCACCCACCCACACCCACTACAACACACACATCAATGCATTCCCACAGATCACTGTCACAACCCACAAACCACCCCCCTCCGAAATAATGCAAAGACCAAAAGAAGAGATCATAAACGGCCAGATATATTGAAATATGGACACCAGTAATCCAAATAAATAAATAAACTATGTACAAAATATATACAGCTACTAAATGTAGTCCAACCACTGTCCGTGGATCACAGGGGTCCTGTGCAAAGGGGCAAGGCCCAGTCCCACGACAAGAACTCCACGGAGAGAACACTGCAGGGGCATCAGAAAGAAAATAGGACAGGCACCTCAGGGGGAAGGGAAGGGGGGGCACCTCAGCCACTTGAGTACACGACGCCAGATCCACGAGGGGACTCCATGACCACTGGCCCATCCTGGGGAGTGCAAAGCCACAGTCCATACAGTCCATACAGTGGGTGGCCTGCCCACTGGGCCATCCTGGGGAGAGCAAAGCCACAGTCCATACAGTCCATACAGTGGGTGGCCTGCCCACTGGGCCATCCTGGGGAGAGCAAAGCCACAGTCCATACAGTCCATACAGTGGGTGGCCTGCCCACTGGGCCATCCTGGGGAGAGCAAAGCCACAGTCCATACAGTCCATACAGTGGGTGGCCTGCCCACTGGGCCATCCTGGGGAGAGCAAAGCCACAGTCCATACAGTCCATACAGTGGGTGGCCTGCCCACTGGGCCATCCTGGGGAGAGCAAAGCCACAGTCCATACAGTCCATACAGTGGGTGGCCTGCCCACTGGGCCATCCTGGGGAGAGCAAAGCCACAGTCCATACAGTCCATACAGTGGGTGGCCTGCCCACTGGGCCATCCTGGGGAGAGCAAAGCCACAGTCCATACAGTCCATACAGTGGGTGGCATGCCCACTGGGCCATCCTGGGGAGAGCAAAGCCACAGTCCATACAGTCCATAACAGACCCCACTGCCACTGGAGGAGGCAAGTTGGCCAGAGGACATCCTGCAGCCCTGCCCGAGATAGATCCTGCCCTGCCACGTCTGCCAAAAGGCCAGCGGTTCTTGCCCTGAAGGGCCCAGTTCAGCGGTTCTTGAGACCGCGGGGCCCAGTTCAGCGCTTCTTGCCTTGAAGGGCCCAGTTCAGCGGTTCTTGAGACGGCGGGGCCCAGTTCAGCGCTTCTTGCCTTGAAGGGCCCAGTTCAGCGGTTCTTGCCTTGAAGGGCCCAGTTCAGCGGTTCTTGAGACGGCGGGGCCCAGTTCAGCGGTTCTTGCCTTGAAGGGCCCAGTTCAGCGGTTCTTGAGACGGCGGGGCCCAGTTCAGCGGTTCTGGAGACGGCGGGGCCCAGTTCAGCGGTTCTTGAGACGGCGGGGCCCAGTTCAGCGGTTCTTGAGACGGCGGACGGTCTATGGCCAACTGCTAATTGCCTGGTGGTGCCCTCCTGGGCAGCGGGGATGGTGCTCCTTCACTGCCCACCTGGGCTGTGGGTGGTGGGGCCCTCCTGGCCAGCTGGGCTGGGTCCTCCCTGGGCAGCGGCTATGGGGGTGGTGGGCTCTCCCGGGGCAGCTGTGCCGGTTCCTCCCGGGGCAGCGGCTATGGGGGTTGTGGGCTCCTCCTGGGCAGCAGGCCTGCTGCCTGACCTCTCCAACTTGCTGCCCTTGCCCTCCTTAGTCGTCGGCCTGTGGCCCTTGCCTCCCTTTGGAGCTGTGGCTGGTGACTGTCTCTGGGTGGTGTCCGGGGGGGATGTAGAAGGCGGGCTCCTGCGGCGCCCCTTCCGCCTTCTGCTCCTCTTCCCAGGGGGTGGGCTGGCTGTCCCCTTGCTGCTGGGCGAAGATCCAGACATGCGGGCTGGCGGGCTCCAATACCCCTGCACCCTTGTCAAGGGGGCTGCAGGGCTGGTGGTGGCTGAGGTGCTCTTCTTACCCCGACGAGAAGGAGGGGGGGGCTCAGGGTCAGGAAAGAAGTTAGTAGTGGCGAGGAAGAGCTTCTTGGGACAATGGAGAGTGGTAGGTACAGTGGGAATGGGAGTGGAGGGAGAGGATGTGGTTGTAGGTGAGTCACGTTTGCTGTCTTTGGGTGCAGGTGCAGGAGGGATAGGCTGTCGTGAGGTGGATGGCTGTTGGGTGGGTGGGTGGCTGCGTTTGTGTGGTGTGGAAGAGGGGGTGACAGACACAGTGGGAGAGGACACAGGGGACGTGTAAATGGCAGTGGGTGTGGTGACTGCACGTGTGCGGACTGGAGTGGAGGGTGTGCTGGTGATGGAAACACTGGCTGATGGTGAGGTGAATGGAGGTGTGAGTGTAGACGTCACAGGGAGGGAGGAGGGAGACGAGGAGGTGGGGGTCACAGAGGTGGTAGTGACTGTTGGCATGTCTGCATCGGAATGTTGCGTGTGTGAATGTCTGCGTGATCTGTGGTGCTTATGTTTGGATGAGCTTCTCTTGGGTGTTGAGGTGTGTGCAGGCTGGTCTGATGGTGTGGGTGGGACAGGCAGAGGAACAGGAGACTGGGAGGAGGGAGTTAGTAGAGGCAGGCAGGAGACAGGGACAATGGCTGCCGTCAGTGCTGAGGCCAGAGCCTGGAACGATCGCTGATGGGCAGCCTGACCCGAATGAATGCCCTCCAGGTACGCATTGCTGCGATGAACCTCCCTCTCCACCCCCTGGATGGCATTCAAAAGGGTAGTCTGCCCAACAATGAGCGTTCGGAGGAGGTCAATGACCTCCTCACTGAGGGCAGCGGGGGTAACAGGGGCAGGGCCTGAGGTGCCTGGGGCGAAGGAGATGCCCGGCTTCCTGGCAGAGCGGGCACGGGGCGAACGCGGAGGGGCTGCTGGGAGGGCGGAGATGGTGCGCTGGGTGGCGGCTGTACCTGTAATGGTGGGGGGCACGGATGGTGCCACCCCCGCAAGGGAGCCCCCTTCCGAGGACGTGTCCGTGTCGCTGCAGGCTCCAGTCGTCCCCGTCGTGGAGCTCCCCTCGCCCTCCGTCTCACTGGTCCAGTCTGACTCTGTGGCATGGCCCTCCTGGGCCATGTGAGATGCAGCTCCCTCCTGCCCCGATGCCACTTCTCCTCCGCCTGATGATGCTGATGCACACAAGCACAGAAAGACAAACAAAAAGGGGGGGGGAGAGAGAAATAAAGGGATATTGAGTACATGGATCTCCGGTACAGTTAGCGGACATGACAGACACAGATGCCCCCTGCACTAAGTTGCGCACTTGGGGTCCGCTACGCATTCCGTGGAACATGCCCTACACGCCTAGAGTTGTCAACTGCACCCATGGATGACACGGCCCAGGGATGGCTGTACTGACACACTACTGAGGGTGGTGGCTGGGGACACAGGGGCTTACGGGGGTGCCCAGCCTACAGATATCGCCCTGGCCTAGGGGGACCCACAGCCCTCCTCCCCCACCCAGACACCTCCACTGCACGACAACAGAGTAGATGATGCTTGTACTCACCCCCTTGTGTCTGCTGTGCTGCCCTCACGCGCCCATCCAAATCAGGGTAGGCCACAGCCAGGATCCGGAACATCAGGGGGCTCAGTTGACGGCAGGCACCCCGCCTACGTTGGGAGGCCATCCCCAGCAGAGACTCGGCGGTCTTCTTGGTCCCGCGGCGGATGTCCTCCCACCTCTTGCGGCAGTGGGTGCCCCGTCGATGGTGGACCCCCAGGCCCCGGACTTCCTTGGCGATGGCACGCCAAATCCCGATCTTCTCATGGGCGCGGACCTATGTGACACGTACAGGGAGGGAGAAATACCACGTTCAAGTTACTCAGCATTTTCCTTTCCAGTGGCCCAACGCCCCCCATCCCCGCCAGGCCCCCCGCCAGCCCCAACATGCACCCCATCCCCGCCAGGCCCCCCGCCAGGCCCCCCGCCAGGCCCCCCGCCATGCCCAACATGCCCCCCGTCCCCGCCAGGTCCCCCGCCAGGCCCCCCGCCATGCCCAACATGCACCCCATCCCCGCCAGGCCCCCCGCCAGGCACCCCGCCATGCCCAACATGCACCCCATCCCCGCCAGGCCCCCCGCCAGCCCCAACATGCACCCCATCCCCGCCAGGCCCCCCGCCAGGCCCCCCGCCATGCCCAACATGCACCCCATCCCCGCCAGGCCCCCCGCCAGCCCCAACATGCCCCCCATCCCCGCCAGGCCCCCCGCCATGCCCACATGCCCCCCGTCCCCGCCAGGCCCCCCGCCAGGCCCCCCGCCATGCCCAACATGCCCCCCATCCCCGCCAGGCCCCCCGCCAGCCCCAACATGCACCCCATCCCCGCCAGGCCCCCGCCAGCCCCAACATGCACCCCATCCCCGCCAGGCCCCCCGCCAGCCCCAACATGCCCCCCATCCCCGCCAGGCCCCCCGCCATGCCCAACATGCCCCCCGTCCCCGCCAGGCCCCCCGCCAGGCCCCCCGCCATGCCCAACATGCCCCCCGTCCCCGCCAGGCCCCCCGCCAGCCCCAACATGCCCCCCATCCCCGCCAGGCCCCCAAGCCAGCCAGTGGCCCCAAATCCAGATAGAATTAAACTCACTTGTTGGTCTGGAGGACCGTAGAGTAGCGCATACTGGGGGAGGACCCCATCCACAAGTTTCTCCAACTCCTCTCCAGTGAAGGCAGGGGCCCTTTCCCCAGTCGCAGCAGCCATTGTCCCTTCCAGACCGAGGTCACAGCAACACTTGCAGTATAGGTCCTCTCCTGTGAAAGTTCAAGTCGCAAGTGGATAAGTAGATAGAAAATGGCGGTCATGTCCGCGGCGGTGCGTACCGCGGCGGTGCGTCCCGCCACCGCCGGCGCCCTTCGCCATTGGCTCCTGAAACCCATAGGCTTCAATGTTAACCAATGCGGCTTCGCGCCGCGGTCTTGGCCCGCCGCCCGCCGCGGTGTGCCACGCCAGCGCATTGACCTCACATCCCATTGTCACACTTCACAGGTCAGGCAGCCGCCATTTCCAGGGCCCACATGGCTCAATTTCAACTGCGTCACACAGGCCTAGGCCTTGCATAGCCACTCATACACGCCATTCACTGCATAGAGAATCGTATACTGTGCTAGCTGTGAGTACGTACCTGTGGGTTGCCTGACTGTGTGCTCCATGTTGTCCTTCCTAGGCACCGTCCGCTGGGTTGGGCGAGGAGACGGATGAATCCTCCCGTGTACCGACCGCTGGTGGACCTGTCGACAATGGAAGAACGCCACATTATCCTGACCTACCGTCTTAACCGTGCCACTATCCATGAACTGTGTGCCCGGCTGGAGCCCGACCTGATGTCCCCCATCCGCCAACCCACAGGGATTCCCCCTCTGGTGCAGGTCATGTCAGTACTCCATTTCTTGGCAAGTGGGTCATTTCAGACAACCGTGGGAATTGCTTCTGGGATGTCTCAGCCCATGTTTTCAAAGGTGTTATCCAGAGTGTTGTCTGCCCTGATGAAATCCGTGAGGAACTACATCATTTTCCCTGAGGTGGGCGAACTGGCTACAGTGAAGGGTGATTTCTACGCCCTTGGACATATTCCCAACGTAATTGGTGCCATTGATGGGACCCATGTGGCTTTGGTTCCCCCAAGAGACAGGGAGCAGGTGTACAGGAACAGAAAAAGTTACCATTCAATGAACATCCAGGTGGTGTGTTTGGCTGACCAGTACATCTCGCATGTAAATGCCAAATTCCCAGGGTCAGTGCATGACGCCTACATCCTCAGGAATAGCAGCATCCCTTACGTGATGGAACAGCTAGAGAGACACCGTGTATGGCTATTGGGGGACTCTGGGTACCCCAACCTGTCGTGGCTACTGACCCCAGTAAGGAATCCCCGGACCAGGGCAGAGGAACGGTACAATGAGGCCCATGGGCGTACTAGGAGGGTGATCGAACGCACCTTTGGCCTCCTAAAGGCCAGGTTTCGCTGCCTGCATATGACCGGGGGATCCCTAATGTACTCACCTAAGAAGGTGTGTCACATCATCGTGGCCTGCTGCATGCTTCACAACCTGGCTTTGCGCCGCCAGGTGCCTTTCCTGCAGGAGGATGGTCGAGACGGTGGTGTTGTGGCAGCGGTGGAACCTGAGGAGAGTGACGAGGAGGAAGACGACGGGGCTGAAACAGACAACAGGGACAGAATCATTGAACAGTACTTCCAATAGGACACAGGTAACATTTCAAAGATAATTTAGTAAAAGTTAACTACTCTGCAGCATCTCTGCTGCCTGTCTATTTGCCCCAGTGTATGATGACTGAGTTGTGGCTTTTCCCTCCCTATTTCAGATCTGGGGTCCCCACTACGAGTCCTGTGCTTCGTTTCCCCATGGACTACAGCTTTGTGGCAGCTGTTTGTTGACTTCACCATGTACAAGGACATATTTGCACTGTCATGTCAATTACAATCTATTGAAATCACAGCCAGACTCCTGATATTTTGGTGCAAAATAGGTGTTTATTGAAGTGCTCAAAATGGGATGGGTGGTTTCAAGTGGGTGGGGGCTATGGTGAAGGAATGTCCATGGCAGAGTCCAGAGTAACAGTCACACAGGTGCATTGTCCAGAGGCCTGTGGAGAGATGGAGCATGGGCAGTTCGAGGATGGACAGGGTGACAATGTGGGACAGTGGGATGACATCAGGTGGTATCCATTGCTGGCGGGGGTCTTGACATCCTACTCTGTCTTGCGAGATCTCAGGGCCCTCTTGCGGGGTGGTTCTTCTCCTGCAGGTGGTGGGGGTCTGGTGGGCTGCTGCTGTGCGGGGGCCTCCTGTCCACTAGCGCCGGCGGAGGTGGATGGCTGTTCTTGGTCCCGGCTAGTGGCAGGGGCCCTTGGGTGTTGTTCAGTGTCCGCCCTGCTGTTTACGAGGTCCTGCAGCAGCCCTACCATGGTAACCAGGGTGGTGTTGATGGCTCGGATGTCCTCCCTGTACCCCCGATAGTGTTCCTCCTGCAGCACCTGGATCTCCTGGAACCGGGCCAGTACCGTCGCCATCGTCTCCTGGGAGCGGTTGTATGCTCCCATGATGGTGGTGAGGACCTCGTGGAGAGTGGGTTCCCTGGGCCTCTCCTCCCCCCCCTGTCGCACAGCTGCCCGCCGAGTTGTCCTGTTTCCCTGGGCCTCTGCCCCCTGGCCGGTGTGCCCACTACCACTGCCCCCAGGTCCCTGTTGTTGTTGGGGTGGTGGGTTATCCTGGGTGCCCTGTAGTGGTAGACACACCGCAGATTGACGCGCCCTGGAGACAGAGGCATGGGCCCGCTGGGTGGGAGCTGTGCTGGTGTTCCCAGAGGGGTTAGGGTCTATAGTGGCCTGTGCCTGTGTGAGGGGAACCGACTGTCCAGAGGTCCCCGATGGTCCGGGCTGGTCATCGGTGTCCAGATCGACAGAGCTGCTGTCATCGCTGACGGCCTCTTGGGTGGGGGGTGTGGATAATTCTGGCCCCTCTGCCGCGGTGTGTTGACGGTCGGGTCCTGCAGGGGTATAGAGGTATGGTTATAGTTTCAATGTGTGGCATATGGGTGTATCTGTGGGTTCCCGTGTCCCCAAGTGCTGGCATTCGTGTGTGGGGGCTTTGGTGAGGGTGGCTTGTGGGGGGGATGTGTATATGCATTGGGCATGCTTTGGTGATGGGTGTCCATGCTTAGTGGACGCATGCAGGCCTAGGTTTTGGGATGTGTGGGTTGTGATGGTGAGACATTGGTGGGGAATAGGTGTGCTGGGGGTGGGGGTGAGGATGGTGGTGGGGGTGAGGGTGGGGGTGAGGATGGGGGTGGGGGTGAGGGTGGGGTTCGAGGATGGGGGTGAGGGTTGGGGTCTGATTTGGCATGCAGGTGGGGGGGAAGCAGTATTGAAGCTTCAACTTACCAGTATCCATTCCTCCGCCGACTCCTGCGAGGCCGTCAGGATGCAGGATGTTCAAGACTTCCTCCTCCCATGATGTGAATTGTGGGGGTTGAGGTGGGGGTCCTCCGCCAGTCTTCTGCACGGCGATGTTGTGCCTGGATACCATGGAACGCACCTTCCCCCGTAGGTCGTTCCATCGCTTCCTGATGTCTTCCCGATTTCTGGGGTGCTGTCCCACTGCGTTCACCCTGTCGACAATCCTCTGCCATAGCTCCGTCCTCCGGGCAATGCTGGTGTATTGGACCTGTGTGCCGAACAGCTGGGGCTCTACACGAACGATTTCCTCCACCATAACCCTGAGTTCTTCGTCTGTGAAGCGGGGTTGTCTTTGGGGTGCCATGGGGTGGTGTGTATGATGTGTGGGGTGGAGTATGTGTATTTAAGTGAGTTGAGTGTGGTGGTGTGTGTTGTTTTGTGTGTGGATAGTGTGTGGGTGATGGTGGTGAGTGGCTGTGGCTGTTATGTTTTGGATGCTGGTGTCTCGCTCTTGCCTTCTTTACGATTTTGTAAGCGTAGGGGTTTGTGGGTGATGTGGGTGGGTGTTTTATATTGTATTGTGTGTGTGGGAGTGGTGTGTGTATGTGTATCAGGTGTGTGGGATTCAAATCGTCCAATGTGGGTGAGTTTTGTTCGTTGGTGGGTATTCTGACCGCGCCGGTGTGTCCCGCCAATGGAATACCGCGTTTGAATGACCGCCGCGTGGATTCGTGGGTCGTAATGGCATGGGCGTATTTCTGTTGGCGTGACGGTGGAGGTTTTGTGACCTCCACCTTTCCGCCGACCGCTGGTCTGGCGGTCTGTTGTGGCGGTCGGATTTTCGGAGGTTTGCCTTCTGCGGGTCAGAATGACCGTGGCGGGTTTCCGCGACCGCGGCGGGATTATGGAGGATTTCTGACCGGCGGTAGGCGCCTTTTACCGCCGAGGTCAGAATGACCCCCATAATTCTCTTTATCTGTTACCCACCAATCTAAGACTTCCTGGCTTATGCTTTGTTTACTTCTGTTCAGAAATTATTCTTGTTCACAAAGACCTATTATGTGTTCAGACACTATAATGTTCTGTGGTGTTTGTTCTTGAATCTGGTTTGAATAACCCCACCAGGATAACTGGTCAGCCTTATTCTGTTGTGTGCCAGGACAATAGGTAATGATGAAATTGTATTTGCTGAAAAATAACAACTATCTTACTTGTCTAGGGGACAAGGCTTTTAATGATTGCAAGAATTGGAGATTCTGATGATCAGTATATATTGTAATGGTATGTTGCCCCCCTAACAGGTACTTCTACCATTCTTGGAAACACAATTTATTTGCCAATAGTTCTCGATCTGCTTTTTTATAGCCCTGTTCAGCTGCCAACAATTTATTTTTAGTGAATGCTACGGGATGCATTTGTCCAGTGGTGCAGTCGCATTGCGACACAATACCTCCTACGGCAAACTGAGAGGCACCTGCCTCTCCAAAGAACAGTAAGGTAGGATCCAGATGTCTGAGCACCAGAGCTGTAGTGACTTTCTCTTTGAGTAGTCTAAATGCATTATTGGCCTCCGGAGACCAGACAGAAGGTACCTTTTTTTGTAAAGACCTTTTAATGGGGCTTACAGGGTCTGAGAAATGGGTGCTAAAGCACCTATAAAAGTTTGCAAACCCCATCAAACTTTGCACCTCTTTGACCGAGGTTGGTGCTGGCCAATCCTGGATTGTCCGCACCTTTTTCTGATCCTTTTTCTAATGTCTTCTGGGGATAGGAAATACCCCAAGACCTCAAAGTCTTGTGGAAGGTACCTGTATCTAGTTTTAGAAAAAGTTAATTTTCTAGGAGTCTTTGCATTACCTTTCTGACAACTTCTATGTTTTCTGTCATGTTTAGAGAGTGAATGAGAATATTATTGATTTATACAACTACACAAACATCCAGTAGATCTTACAACACCTCATTTATAAAATACTGGAATGCAGCAGGAGCATTAGATAACCCAAAAGGCATGACAGTATATTCAGACAACCCACATTTGGTTAAAAAGGCTGTCTTCCACTCATCGCCTTCTTTTACACAAATGAGGTAGTATCTGCCTCACACATCTAATTTAGTCAAGCAAGACTGGTATGAGAGGCAATGAATATCGGTTCTTAACAGTAACCTTATTCAGGGACCTATAGTCTATACATGCCCTTAACTCACCACTCTTCTTTGGTGCGAAGGTGTGAAAAAGAGCGATGAATAGTCTGGAGAGGTGAAATGGTGGATGAATCCCAGGGTTAGTAATGCATCCGGATAATTTTTTAGGTATTTTGTCTCTGGCTCTGAGAGCAAGCAAGCGGCGTGCCCAGAACTAAATCTTTGTGGCATTCATATTCTCTGTGGGGACCCCCTTGGGGCGACAAAAGCAAAAACAACAGATGATGGATGGGATGCGGAGCAAATCAAACATTCACCCCCTGTCACAGATCTGGGTTCAATCCATCCGATCCCATGAGGAACAGGGTTCAGACTAATTTGCATATGGCTGGATCCAAACTGGTGTGGTGTGGTGAGCAAAAAAAGAAGGATTAAACCCAGATCTTTGTGACTGGGGGTGAATGTTTCCATTGTTCAGCATTCCGTCCATCATCTGTTCTTTTTGCATTTGTCGCCCCAAGTGGGAAGGGTATCCCCAGACGTGGGTCCAATGCTCACTGCGCCCCCTCCATTTAAGCCATTTTAGCTGATGAAGGATTACATCCTGAAACTGGTCCTAGTATTCTTGTTTTTTAGATCCAGGGATGACCTGGCTTGGCAGTGTGGGCTGGACTGTTCTTCTGAGAACCAGGGTGAAGTCTAATTTGCATATGACTGGATCCAAACTGGGGTGGTGTGGTGAGCAAAAAAATTATGGATTAAACCTAGATCTTTGTGACTGGGGTTGAATGTTTGCATTATTCAGTATTTCGTCCATCATCTGTTCTTTTTTCAAAGAGTCTTTCAAGTCATCTCTCAGACCTCTGTAAAAGAGGGAAGTTTGCTTCTGTTCTGATCATTGGGGTTTCTGTAACCAGTCTACAGAAGGTTGTAATATAAATCAGCAAAGGACTTAAGGATTGAATTTCACCCTGCACATCGGCTTATACCTGAGTTAAATTGTAATTATTTGTCCATATCATCGAAGTGGTGGAAAGTACGTGAACTCACCTGGTTCCAAATGGGGGAGTGATGCTGGACCTCCAAATCTAGATCTGGCTCCACAGTGTAACAAGTAACAACTTCCTAGTTTCACTGACAGCCCCCATAGGGGAAAGGGGCATGGGATAAAACAAGAAAAAGTTGAACCCACGTCACTGTGGGATTTGCTCGACTGCCTCATGTGCTCCTAGAATGCTGGAACTCTTGTGAACTCGAAATCATCTATGCATTTGTGTTACAAGGCATAATCTTAAACTTTGCATGAAAGAGAGCATCAATCAATTCAAGAACAAATTGTGATCTTTTGGAACTCCAGAAATACGGGATTACCGATTCTAAACCAATACAACTTTAGTCTCTAGGAACTTATTCCGAGGTACTCTATACAACTTGTCAAGAAACACAATGACAAACTTTCAGTTCATATATGAAGAGTTCAGAGTCCTAAAACAAAAGAGTCCACAGTGCTGGGCCTCAAGGCAAGGGTTCTATACTCCAACAATGTCCGAAATTCAAAACAGACTCACACCTTCAGGGAGTTAATTCTTGAAATATTGCTAATCTATAGATTAGTGTGCACTATCCTGAGAGTTAAGCACTAAGCCTTAACTATACTGGAACAGGAGTCCGAAGGTGACAGGAAAATTGATGCAAGAAGCTCAAGAACAGGTGGAATCATAACTTATGAAGGAAGACACTGGAAGCATTGCAGATGCCAGGATCAGGGAGTCATCGGGACGGCTTGGAGGGCTGGAGTGCTGGAAGATGTGGGCAAACCAGAAGACAATCACAGGGAAGATATACAGACTGGAACTGTTGTAGTTTGACTCTTGCTCTAGGCTAGACTGCTGGATTAGATTGGACAGTACTTATGTTTGTAGGTTACTATGCCAATCCTACAACAAGTTGCAACTGTCGTCCCAACCCTCCCGGCTCACAAGCAGCACCTCACCAAAAACCCTAACAGTAAAAGGTGATTTGTGGCAGCCTTTACTCATGGACTCAAGAGTGTGACATCTCAGGGAGTGTTGTGGTTAAACGGAGATTACTCTTTTCTCACATGAACAACATGTCTCAATCAAACACAAACAATGAAAAAGGTGCAGTAAAGTTTTCAATAGGTTTTATTTTTTTTAAAACTGCAATCTAAGATAAGTAGCATGGACTGCAATTATTAGGATAATGAATAATGCAAGGAACAGAATGGTAAAGACAAGAGTCATTAATACAAAGACCCCCACCATCTTGCAATGGCATAAAATGACAAGAGATGTGAAATATGTCTTAGTACCCTAATAATGTGAACCTAATCTCTAACCTCAAAGAGAGCTAGGTGTGTTAAACCTAATCTGCCAATGCCATGTCCATGAGAAGAGGCCCCCAACCCATGTTACCTTGGAATTAGGTCTCTAGCTCAGACTCCATAGGTATACGAAGACTGGGTCTGAATCATTGCTACATGCGGCATCAATAGTATTAGACCTGACAGCCTTAGGGTGGTCACCCCTAACTTTTTGCCTTCCTCCCTCCACTTTTTGGACACTGTTTTTGCTGGTTTTAAGACTTGCACACTTTATCACTGCTAACCAGTGCAAAAGTGCATATGCTCTCTCCCTTTAAACATGATGACATTTTATCATACCCAATTGGGTTCTTTAATTTACCTTTAAGTCCCTAGCAGAGTGCACTATATGTGTCCAGGGCCTGTAGATTAAATGCTACTAGTGGGCCTGAAGCACTGGTTGTGCCACCCACTTAAGTAGCCCCTTAAATATGTTTCAGGCCTGCATTGCAAGGCCTGTGTATGCAGTTTAACTGCCAATTCGACTTGGCATGTAAAAGTACTTAAATCCAAAAGGGGGGAAGGGACCGGGAGGTTATCTGTTCCAGTGTACAATCTCCCAACAGTAGTAAGACATACAAAGGTACACTGTTCCACACGTTCTAAAATGGCTTAGGAAACCTGAAGTATCAGGAGCAAGAGCCCTCAAGCATCACAATGAATGACTAGCATCATCATAGGGGAAATGCTCCTCACCAGGCCGGCGCTGCAACGACTGATGGGCTCCCCGAGGAGGGCACCAAGCCGTACTGTTCTGATAGTGACTGGTGGGTTCAAACTATCTAGACAGAAATACCTACAGTCAGGCACCAGCACACAAAAGGAGAGAACAGAAAAAAAAAAATTACAATTGGTTATTAATTGCTAAATATCTCATCATTTTAATCAATACACTAGGATGAAGACCAAGATTAAAACCGAAAGGAAAGTAATAGGTTGAGTGTTGATGCTCAATTACTCTCAAAGAGCAGCAAACTAGGAGGACTATAACTCTAATAATCCCCCTAAACTAGGGTCAACATGTTTCGCGTTGTGCGGTCCTCTCGGATCCAATGGCGCTTCATCAGGACCAATAACTAAAGACATTAATCAGCTCTTCTCCAAGTAAAGAAAAATACCGGTCACTTACATTAAAGTAAACTGGCTAAGTCAAAGTCAGGTCGCCCTAGAAAACAAAAAGTAAAAAATACATACACCAAAATGTACCCAAATGTGGTAATAAAGGTGTGCACATGCAATCCATGTGTGATGGGTCATTGAAAGGATTTTTTACAACAAGGCAGGCTTACCATCCCCAAGTCGGGATCAGGGTCCTTGGGAAGCACGTTCCAAGGACTTGGATAAATACTATACATAGTGGACACAAATCATCAACATAGGTCATTACAATTATTATAGCAGAAATCGTCTGTCATATATACACTGTAATTTGTGTCAGAAGCCCCATTAATGGCACATATGGAGGTAAGGACCTAAATGCAGAGAAAATATACAAATTGGTATCAGATATAGACTGTCAACATGTCACTATTCCTTTATTATTGTCATTTGAGGGAAAGTTTTAACTGCAACTTAACACTATTGTAAGTGAAAGAAGGTTTTGGCACACAATGATAGGACTGCCACGTAATAAAAAGATTAGCTTTAAACTGACACTATTATAAGAAAAAAAGGTTTGAAGCTCAGTAATAGTGCAGTCAGAAAGGTCCAATAGTACTTACATAAGAGTTACCGGTCCGTCATTAAGGACCTACGCTCCGGAACGGAGTCCCGCATCTGAATGTAGCGGGCGCTGTCGGAGCTCTTAAAAATGCTGCAAACCCGGAAATAACTAATTTACCAGGGTTCGTGCGCGTAATTGTAATGACCTATGTTGATGATTTGTGTCCACTATGTATAGTAAATACTTTACACATTGCTTTCTAAATTAAGCCTGACTGCTCAGTGTCAAGCTACCAGAGGGTGGTCACAGGATAATTTGGATTGTGTGTGACTTACCCTGACTAGAGTGAGGGTCCTTGCTTGGACAGGGGGTAACCTGACTGCCAACCAAAGGCCTCATTTCTAACAGATAGCAGCGATGGTATCTGGTCGGAATCCCTGTGACTATCTGTCTAAGTGAGGTGCATTTATACAGATCTGCTCGAACCCCTGACGTAGGTCTGTTCCCAATCAATAGATAACAAGACATGCTTGGGACAACAATTTGCGTAAACAATTCCCTCAAAGGCGTGAAGAGGGAAAGTAAATAATGTGAACACCTAGAGTTTGGTTATCTTTGTCACTTGATATTGATGCCTCAGCGCGGTGGCACTGATAATGTGAAACTAAAACATCGGCCTAACTAGAAACAAGGAAGCCATCTTAAAAGATATGATTAAATAAATGCGCTAAAACAGAGCAAGCTAAGTAGGGTAAAAGTCACTAGGTGAAAAGGGCACGAGTCTGCAAGCCAAAGGCTGAGCTAACTCCAGTTCCCATTAAAACAAGATGGGATTCACTACAAAACATTGGAATGTAAGTGCAGGAACAATGCTTGCACGTGTCAGGAACAGGTTCAAGGCCAAGCACTGATGCAATGCAAGTTCAAAGAGGAGTATTTTTACAGGAAGCCATGAATGTTCCAGATGAGCAGGTGATCCACGTGGAAGCATGGAATATTGCAATGAATGTTAGGGAGAATCACATGTTACATAGCAGCGGAAATGGGCGAACAGATAGCCGCTGCAAACAGTAAATGGCACTTTAACAATTACAACAGAACCCACGTACATGATGGTACAATCCAATGTTTCACAGGGGAAACCTGATAACTCTAAATAGATATGTGACATCTGCAGGTGCAACTAGCTTAAACTTGCATAGCAGCAAAACAGTGGGGTCAGTGGTTCAGGAGGTGGGAAACGATAGAGAGAGCTCGGGCTGGGAGGCATCACAAGGGAAGCAAGCATGACTGGGAGTACTCAGATTAAGGAGATGCCACCAGGGAAGGGTGACATGAGTCTGATGGTTAAAACCCACAGCACATAGGAGCATATTGAAATGCCTCGTGCTCTGCCAGTGTGTCACTATTTGTGACTCACGATTGGCGCATAGTGCAGCCTCTACAAGGCCATGCGAAGCCACTTTGCATGGTTTTTCGTTGCCTTGTACATATGAAATAGGACAACACAGTGCAAGTTGCTGTGTTGCCTTATACTGCGTCAAGGCGTAAAATGGGCATTACGGGATTTGACACATTCCAAGATGTACAACAATCAGTAAATCTGGGAATGCATCAGAGCTGTACACCTCCCCAGGGCAGGTGCAATGAGGAGGAATATATTTATTTCTCCTCATTGTTTCCTCTTTCCATGGGTGCTGCATTCTACAGTACCCATAGAAAGAAAAATGCCTATCTGGATTGTTTTTGTGCAGGAAGGTGTCCCTTCCTGACCAAAAACAGTCCTACTGACAACGCAGACACCCTTGTACTATTGCATTGGTGCTCGCAGCAATTTGTTCTCCAGTGCAGGGGGAAAGGACAGAAATGAGCCATATCTTGTAAATGCAGTACATTTCTGTTCTTTCCGTGTGGCACAGGACAGCACAGTACAGTCATTTGCTGCATTGCCCTGTGCCACAGGGCCTGTAAATATGCCCCAAAGGCACAAGATGGAGTCATTGATTTAACCTCTGGGTACTGGTAGATTGTCTTGCCAAGGAGGCCAAAGAGAGGTCTGCATTCTCTACCACTGAAGAGCACTTTCAGTTCTAGGTAATGCCCTTTGGGTTGAAGAACACCCCTGCCACTCTCCAGAAGTTGGTAAGGCAGGCCCTTGTTGGGTTGAACAAATTCAGTGCCACATATTTAGATGACATTGAGGTCTTCAGTTCTAGTTAGGAGGATCACCTCTGCCACCTCAAGGAAGAGCTTCAGGCTCTGCAGAAGGCATGCCTGGCTATGAAGGCAAGCAAGTTCCATATAGGGCAGGGGTCAGTGGTCTACTTGGGTCATCAAGTGGGAGGAGGCAAGGTACAGCCTCTCCAGGCCAAGATTGTAACCATTCTGGCTTGGGAAATCCCCCAAGACCCAGACAGAGATTAGGGCCTTCTTTGGCCTCACTGGCTACTATAGGAGATTTGTTAAGTGGTATAGCACCATTGTTGCACCCTTGATGGAGCTGTCTTCCAAGAAGCAGCCACATCAGGTGATCTGGACAGAGGCATGCCAGAAAGCTTTTGACACCCTGAAGGAGGCCATATGCACAGCATCTGTGCTCTAGGTCCCTGACTTCTCCCAAGAGTTGATTGTGCGGACAGACACCTAAGAGCATGACATAGGGGCCGTGCTCTCACAGCTAAATGAAGAGGGCCTAGATCAACCTGTAGCCTTCATCAGTAGGAGGTTACTTCCCAGGGAACAGAGGTGGAGTGCACTAGAGAGGAAAACCTTTGCTGCAGTCTGGGCACTGAAGAAGCTTGTGTGCCTGAACTAGTAAGCTTGGTGCTCACTTCCTAGTTCAGGCACACAACAGAACCCTCATACGGTTAATGTAGATGAGTGGTGAGAATTCCAAACTTTTGAAATTGTTCATCTCCCTACACCCACTTAAGTTGTCCTTTAAACATGTCTCAGGCCCTTCCAGAGCCTGTGTGCAGTTTTGAACTGCTATTTCGACCCAGCAAAATGAACCTTTTGCCAGGCATAATCCTTTTTTTGTAATGTATGCAAGCCATCCCTAGGGTAGGCCCTGGTCAGCCAGAGGGCCGAGTGTAATGTATTTAAAAAAGTAGTGCATGTACCTTTAGGTTTGACATGTCCTAGTGGTGAAAGACACTTACATTCATTTTCCATCACTGCAAGGCCTGTCTCTCACATAGGTTGTCATTGGAATTGTCTTATTACATACTATAAGCGTGATTTCCAAATGGGAAGAGATAATCCCTTCAAGTTTGAAGTCTCTGGAATGAAAATGTAAAATCCTAACAAATGGCGAAGGTCAGAGTTTACAGTGCAATTCTGAAAATGCTACTTTTAGAAAGTTAGCATTTCTTGTCTTAGCCATTTGGGGCCTGCAGCCTGTCTCTGGTCACATGACGGGGCATAAATGATAGTTGGGCTTTGTGTATTCCCTCTAGATAGCCACCCACGCTGGGAGTTTAGGGGTAACATGATTGGCCATCTGTTGTGTAATGGGCCATCCTGGGCAAAATGGGACGGGGAGCTGGGCACAGCCTCACTTATATCTGAATAAGTTGTGTTTTGTCCTCACAGAAAGGGTTGCATACCCCCTGTAGTTAGTCTGAAGCCAGGGCAGGGAGGGCAGAACATCTGCACACTTCAAAGGCATGTCTTTAAAACCTCCTCCACATCAAAGACACTACTTGGTACAAGAAATGGACCTCAGGCACCACCACTTCTTTACCCTTCTGGTTGTGTGAATACTCTGCCAGGAAGGACTGCTATACTGTTGATGGACTGCCACTCTGCTGGGCCTCACTCTGCTGGGCTCCTGGTTTGCTGTGCTAACCTGTGGCTTGCTGCCCTCTTACCCCGCAGTGAGAAGGACTGCACCTGCAATTCTTCAACCCAGAACCCAAAGTGATTCTTGGGGCTAGTTGGCTGGCCTTTTGATCTGAAGGTGGAGGGACATAAATGACTTCCAACTACCCTGTTTCTGCACCTGGACCCTGCCATCTGTGAGTCTCCCTTACAAAGTTGTGCCACCCAGTCCTGGTCCCTTGGAAATGGGTACCAGGTGCTTCCCAGTGGAACTAACTCATCTTGTTGGGTGAGAGGCACATCTTTAAGTAGTATCAAAGCGTCCCACTGCTGCATGGATTGGACCCAGCGCAGAAGATTTACATCATTGCTGCATCCCACATCTCAGGTTCAATGCATCACTTTTGAACCACTGCAGTGCAATGCTTCCCTGGAGCAGGTTCTTGCATTCCTTGTCGATGGCAGCGTCAACAACAATACCAAATCTCTGCATCGCAGCTTCACTGCTCATCGGAACCAATGTATCTCCTTGGCTGCTTAACGCATCTCAGACACTAGCCTCTGCATCGCAAGCCCCATCAAAGGGATCCTCTACTATGAGGGAACAAGACCTCGCATTGCATCCTTGCCACACCTCCGAACTGATGCCTTGGATCGGCTGCGCAATGCATCTTTGCCTTGGGTCCACTCAAGGCAACAAAGATTTAAGGTAATCTGTTCTCCATGCCTGACTGAGTCCCTGTAGCCGTCCTACACTCCATCATGGTCAGGCCGAACTTTTGGCTTTGTCCCAGTCCAGTGTGACCACATATCCGCTGTTAGAGCTTTTTGTTTCTAAGCACTATTGCACAGTTTATTCTTTAGTTTATTCTTTATAAATTCATAACTCAAGTTCTACTGGTTAGATTTCTGTTGTTCTGGTCTTATTATAAGTTCTATTGTTCTAACCTAGTGTGGTATCGTTTTTGTGTGATGTTTTTATTGTGTTATTGATTGAAATGTTACACAAATACTTTCCAGATTGCTTTCAAGAATGACTGCTCTGTGCCAAGCTACAAGAGGGCTAGCACAAGTTAAATTGGGGTTTGCTTGTACTTTACTCTGACAAGGATTGTGGTTGCTGCTTGACCAGCGCACTCACTCCAGTCAACCAACAACCCAATTTCTCACACAGCTTATCCGACATTGGACAATCTTTGTACCATATGCCCGAAAGGAAAAAACAAATACCCTAGATGGATGTTTAATGTTGCAAACCTTTTTCCATATTGTTTGTGGGTGCCCCAAAGAATCCTGTTCTGGTATGAAGTGACAAGATGATCTCTGCAGCTACTGATAGACAATGTATTGTTGCCTAAGGTCTGCCTGCTTGGAATAATGTTAAAGCTCAAAAACCCCAGTACTGCACATAGGTGTGTAGATTTAGTTCTGGCAGCTTTTGGTCTGGTTTCCCTGTACATTTTTGCTTCTGATCCCTTGTTTTTGAATCCTGTGCTGTAATGTGTTCTTTCTGGTTTTTATACTCTGAGCACTTTACCACTGCTAACCAGTGCTAAACTACAAGGCCCATATTTATACTTTTTGACGCAAAACTGCGCTAACGCAGTTTTGCGTCAAAAGAATTAGCGCCGGCTAACGACATTCTGAAGCGCCATGCGGGCGCCGTATTTATTGAATGACGTTAGCCGGCGTTAGCCGCCGGCGCCGGCTGGTGTGCGTTAAAAAAAACAACGTACACCAGGCAGCGCCGGCGTAGGGGAAAATGGAGCTTGGGTGCCAAAAAATGGGGCAAGTCAGGCTGAGACAAATCTTGCGCCGCAACCCGATTTGCGCCATTTTATTTTTACTCCCAACCCCCATAGAAATGACTCCTGTCTTAGCAAAGACAGGAGTCATACCCCCTTGCCCAATGGCCATGCCCAGGGGACTTCTGTCCCCTGGGCATGGTCATTGGGCATAGTGGCATGTAGGGGGGCACAAATCAGGCCCCCCTATGCCACCCAAAAAAAAAAAAATGTATACTTACCTGAGGTTTCCAGGGATGGGTCCCTCCATCCTTGGGTGTCCTCCTGGGGTGGGCAAGGGTGACAGGGGGTGTCCCTGGGGGCATGGGAGGGCACCTCTGGGCTCCTTCCGAGCCCACAGGTCCCTTAACGCCTGCCTTTTGCAGGCGCTAAAAAACGGTGCAAAAGCGGCCGTATGTCATTTTTTTTGACCCGCCTACTCTCGGGCGTGATTTTTGCCCGGGAGTGTAAATACGGCGCACATGCCTCGGAGTCGATTTTTTAGACGGGAACGCCTACCTTGCATATAATTAACGCAAAGTAGGTGTCCACGCTAAAAAATGACGCAAACTCCATGGACTTTGGCGCTAGACGCGTCTAACGCCAAAGTATAAATATGGAGTTAGTTTAGCGTCGGAATTGCGTCAAAAAACACGACGCAATTCCGGCGCAAACGGAGTATAAATATGCCCCCAAGTGTTCTGTGTCTAAAAGATATTGGTAATTGGTTTTCCATGATTGGCCCCTTTGATTTACAGGAAAGTTCCTAGTTTAGTGCCCTATGAATGCACAGGGCCTGTAAAACAAATGCTACTAGTGAGCATGCAGCCCTGATTGTGCCACCCACATGAGTAGCCACATAAACATGCCTCAGACTTGCCACTGCAGTGTCTGTGTGTGCAGTTTTGCACTGCCAAGTCGACATGGCATGTGTACCCACTTGCCAGACCCTAACCTTCCCTTCTACCACATGTAATTCACCCCTAAGGTAGGCCACGTGGGTAGAGAGAGTGTAGTGTATTTTAAAGGTAGGACATCTACTGTTGTGTTTTACATGTCCTGATAGTGAAAAACTGACAAATTCATTTTTCATTATTGCAAGGCCTATCGCTCCCATAGGTTAACATGGGGGTTGCCTTTAAATATCTTTTAAGTGCAGTTTCCCATTGGGAGCAGATAGAGATCTGGAGTATAGGGTCTCTGAACTTACAATTTAAAAATATGTCTTTTGGGGAAGTTGGTTTTTAGATTGTCTGTTTGAAAATGGCACTTTTAGAAAGTGGGCATTTTCTTGCTTAACCATTCTGTGTCTCTTCCTGGCTGCTGAATACATGTTAGGGTCAGACTGAAAGTTGGGCTGTTTGGGACTTCACTGTAGACAGTGACACAAAGGGAGTTGAGTTGTGTCCTGCATATCCTGATGAGTCTTCCTGAGCTGGAGTGGGAGGGAGGGGCTGTCACCTGCACTTGAAAGGGATGTGCCTGCCCTCACACAATACAAACTCCATCCCCCTAGAGTGTGTCTGGGGCAGGACATGCAAGAGGCAGGGTCTTGTACACTACAAAGACTTTCCTTTGAATTTTGCCTACTTCAAAGTCAGAAACTAATATAAGTATTGGACTGCTGACCCCATAATTTTAGATTACTTCTGGATCAAGAGGAACCTCTGCCAAGGAGAAGAGCTTGATGCTTAAGGACGACCTGCCACTCTGCTTGTTGCTTTGCTGTGCTGGCCTGCTGCTGCTTCTTCAGCCAGAAGAGGGAAAGGACTGGACTTTGCTTTCTGAAACCCTGCTTGTGAAGTTTCTCCAAGCACTTGGACTGAGCTTGCCCTCTGTTCTTAAGTCTCACAGACATCAAAGACGTCATCTGCCAGTGTCTAGGCCCTTCTGCTGAGAGTCCTGAATTGCTAAGTGGTGCCAAATCCAGACCCTGAACTCTCAGAAATGGAAGTTGGCAACTTGCGAGGGAAAATCCAGGCACCACAGTGTGTGCATCAGAAAAATCGATATGCCCCTGTCCTGCGGCTGAAAAGTCAATGCAGCACCTGCCTCACGGCGTGAGAATCAATGCAGTGCATGTTCACAATGCAGACCCTTTTCACGGCGCATCAGAATTTTCCATGCACAAACCCTTGGTATCAAAATCTTCCACATCATCACGCCGACCTGAGGCTGCTTGTTGGGAAATCAATGCATCCCTTCCCAGTGAGGAAAGAATCAACGCATGGCCTCACTTGTGAGTAAGTAATCAACGCATTGCTTGTTTTTCCAATGCACGTTCACCTGGGCAGCTTTATTTTTGATGCATACCCGGTTATTTTTGCTAAAACAACACATCCATTGATTTCTATGGAGTAGGGCTCTTTGTACTTTAAAAATTCATATCTTTGGTTGTGTATGTTGGATTTTTGTCACTTTGGTTTTGTTTGATTTGGCTATTGTTTTAAACTGGTGTGTACTCCTTTTGTGCTGTTTTTACTGTGTTACTGTGTGTGTTTGTACACATTCTTTACATATTGGCTCTTAGATAAGCCTGACTGCTTCTGCCAAGCTACCAAGGGGGTGAACAGGGGTTATCTGAGCTGTGTATCTCTCTTACCCTGACTAGAGAAAGGCTCCCTACTTGGACACGGTGGAAACTGACTGCCAACTAGAGACCCCATTTCTAACATGTAGCAGCAGTAAGAAGTAGTAAATCTGATACAACTACGTAGCTGGATTCTTTGAGTAGTGTCCTCAGGGTTATTAGTGAACAACAGTGCTTAATTTGACCTTGTGGTTGCAGGCGATGCCAACTGGCATTCAATTTTGGGTTCCGGCACTTATTTCTCCACATTAGACTTTGACCCACAGCAAGAGAGAAAAAAATACAAAATAGGGAAAAAGGGAAACAATGAGAAAGAAAGAGAGAAAGAAAGAAAGAAAGAAAGAAAGAACCTGAAAGACTGAAATAAAGGAGCAGCGAGTGTGTGGTGGTTATTGAAAGAAGCATGAAGTGGAATCAAGACTACACACCTGTGCTATTCGCATCCCTGACATTTGCTAGCACTCCCCAAATCTTTCTGAGCAACGATTTGGGCCTTGGCACTTATTGTTTTGCAAATCAAGCACTGGTGCCAGAACAAAAAGCAACAAACTGGCACAGTCTTGAGGTACACTACTGATACACTCCTCTAGACCATCTCCTTGGTGTCTGTAAGCTTTATTGCTTAGCACCTCATAGTTACCCTTTGTTTAAGGTGATAATGCCAATATGCAACGTGCAATCGACTTCCATACGCCTAACGCTACCTTTCTGTGCCGCCTTATTGTTTTGTCAAATGATAGGTTGTATGAAAATATACTTTTGACGAAGTGCACTTAACGCTTGGCTAAGAGCCTGGCACACTGAACCTGCAACAGTAGAGCATATTCATAGCGAGTTGTTTATGCAATGTTGTTTTCTTACATATGAATATATATATTATTTAACCAAGTAGTGTGACTGTGGGATGAAGGCGGAATAGCATCATTATTTGTATACCTGTTTAAAAGCTATAAAATATATATTTTTTAAAAAACATGTCAAGATTACCCAGATAATAACGTTTGGAAATTATACAGGATAAATATCATCCACGTCATGCATGAAGCAAGATTTGAGGGTTCAGGGAGTTCCTCAAAGCCCCCCAAAAATGTCCTTAAGAATGAACATTGCATTTTACTGCAACAGTTACACATTCATTCATGGAAATAACATAAGTTCTGAAGGGAAGGTGTTCACCCACCACAAACAAATTTAAGAAAATGATGGCAAAAAGGTGCATTTTCAGTATAGTTATCCTTGAAAATGGATGGAAAACCAAATAAGATATAGGTAGCAGCTCAATAACAATCAGTATGCGGTTTCACATGGTATACCATGTTGTGTGTTATCATTATTCACACAAAGAAGATCGGTTTCTCTTATTAGAACACCTTCCTTATATGGGATATTAACATTATTTTCATCATAAAGGGTAAATCTTCGGCAATCCCATGTTCCAGTAGAATCACACCACCATCTACTTCCAGAAACACTCCCAAGTAGATTGAGACTGATATCTTTTGTGGAAACTCCACATCTTACTAATTGGACTTCAAGATACGTATGTTTAATTTCCACTGTAGGCATGTACACCATCGCTGCCTAAACAAAAACAGAATCACAAAGGGCAAGCAAATTCCAATGAGGTAATAGATTGCTCATCTAATTTAAACGAAGCCGCACAATATCTATACCAAGTATAATAAACAAAAGAGATAACAAAACATTTCAGTACTTGGACGTAAATATCAATCAATCGATCAATCAATCAATCAGAGTTTATAGAGCGCAGCTACTCACTCGTTAGGGTTTCAAGGGTCTCCATTTAAACACATTAATTATGATATGGTCAAATCAGAAGTTATCCACAAAATATAATCTCTAATTCATGATCTACCAATCATATTTACATTGGGAAATATTTTGTAAGTTACAAAATCTTTTTGCAACATGTAAGCAAAAATCACTCAAATAGTCAACGCAATAAAAAAGTACCATTGGCAAGGTCTTGATGTCCAAACATAAATAGGAGACAGTGAATCAAAACATAAATCCTGTGAAGCCAAGCCACCATGGACAGTAAACGCGTTGAAACATGTTTTGGTATGCAAGTTCAAATCATCGATCCACGTTCATCAGGACCAAAGGTAAATACCAATCAATAACAGTCATTCCCAGAATTGACAATCCTTAGGGTTTAGCAAAGGAACAAAAATAGAAAGTACAAAATAAAACATCATGCAAGACCAAAGTTCAATAACCACAACTTTCCAGCCAGTAGACAGTGTAATGACTCTGGGCTCTTAAAAATCATTCACATACTTGCAAAGAGAACACAGAGCAGAACTTCAAAAAACCTACATAAAACAGAAACATACAATACAAATTCATAATGACTTCAGTAAACAACTTCTTAAGTTTTTCACACATCATTATACTATGACATTATTTCATCATATAATACTCATAATACTAATGAAGTATCATTCAACGAAAATGAGAGATTTTCAGAACTTTTTAGAAGTTGCATATATCATTTCACTGTCGCAAAATAAAATACCTACATAGCCAGAAAAAACTACCAGACTATACAAAATTGTCACCAAATCTCCTAAGTAAAACACTCACATACTTAGGCATTGCAAGTTGGATATTGATATAAACAGCGAAATCTGAAGAAATGAAAATCAGAAAAAGTAAGTGAATATGTAAAATTCCTGATAGAAACAACATGTGTCTGTTTATGAGACTTCTAGAAGAAACGTAACATCCTAAGTAAACCACCATCTAACTGGAACTCCAAGTATAAAACTTACCATATAGAGAATGGGATCTGAATCAACAATGCTTAATTGAAAATGCTTCAAGGAAGAACTAAATGAACACTTTAATCAATCCCAAGAGACACAGATCTACAAAATATATGCACACTATATATATATATATATATATATATATATATGTAAATATATATATATATATATATATATACATATTCAGGATCACAAAAATAAATGCAAAGCAGTTATAGTCCAAACAACCCAAACAACACATCTTTACCTAAATAATTCCACAATCATCGTCGATGTTAGTATGACAACAAGGCCGTGCGCTTTAGTAATGCTAAATGTGACTTAAATCCTGGAATCTAGAATCAGTAGGACATTAATGATTTAGTGGATGAAAACAACAATAGAAAATAATTGCAAAGAGGTAGAAAACGCCTAAAGAAAGTGTACCTTTGTTAATGTATAACAACTTTGCCTGTGTTCAGGGTCAGAAAAATGGCGACTAATGAGACTTGTGACTTGAAGATAGAGGTACACAGTAGCTCCTGGAATCAGAAGCAAAAAGGCACCAATTATATAGTCAGGAAAGAAAAACTGAGAAAAAATGCTAGAAACCCTCCAAGGAAAGATATACCTTCACGGATGCTCAATCACTATGCCTGTGATCGGACTTAAAGAATGCAAGCCAACAGAAATAAGGAACGAAAAGGAGAGGCAAAGTCTGATATTTAAGAAATCGCATGCCCATGGCCCTATCTGAAAAAGACTGGGCAGAGGCCTATCTTTTTATGTGTGGAGTCTCCGACATATGCATAGAGTCTCGACAGTTGTAAAAAAAAGGTTGTAAAGTTAAAGTTGTAGTTTGTGTGGGCCAAAAATAATAGTAAACTCACACAAAAGCCTTAGGGCATGACTAGGAGTCTGGGGAGGCAGCCGCCAAGCAGGCGGCCTTCCCACTGCCATATTATGTTGTTTCCACTGGCTGGGAGGAACAGTGCGGCAGCATTGCCCTCAGCTCTCAGGGGGACGCAAGGCCAATGCCAGTGCATAGACAGTGCCCCCAGCACCCTCAGAATGTGCACTATCTGCCATGGCAGATGGTATGCATTTCAAGGGTGCTGGCAGGGGAGCTCTTGCACTGCCCACAGCATGATCATCGGCAGTGCAGGGAACACCCAGTGGCACCATCTCAGCCTTTTCGCCAGCCTTTTCAAGGTGTGACCCCACCATGGAAAGGCTGGCAGAAAGGCAAGTCATGATCAGCACGGCAGTGCTGCTAACCTGTGGCGATCCATTATCCTGGCGGTGGAGCCGTTCTCCAGGCAGTCCGACCGGCAGCATTCTAATCTTGCTGTTGAAGTGCCAAGAATTCAGAAGTTGGTCTGCCACAGCAGGCACAGCAGTCTTCTGGACTGCTGTGCTCAAAATCAGGGCCTTAGTTTATCTTTTGTGATTCAGATGGTGACACTAGTATTGATTAACCAGAATAATACATTTTATCTAACTTGTATCACAAATGTTTCGTGAATGATGGAACAATGCAGTAAAATATTCCTGGAGCAGAGGGTTGGATGGAGCTCATTTTTGTCCTAGACACTTGATTCTCTGTATTTTGTGGTGTTCCACTGGCCCAGCAGTGTGGCCCAATGGAGCAGCTGCACATGACAGTTCATCTTATGATGGAGATAACCGATCTTGAGCAAGGTCCCATCTCTTTGTTGAATGGTATGCATCACAATGGTGAGCCAGAGGTCCCCCCCGGACTGTCGATTGTTGAATTATGTAAACTAAGCAGCACAGAGATTCTTAACAAAATTTGCCTGAGTTTGCATGTAAGGAAATAGTATATAGTTTCATATGAGAAAGGTTGGCATACCGAAGTGGTCAAGGACCAATTTTTGAATTACTTCTAGACTAAAGATTTCATTAACTGTGTGTTGCCTTTTGCAGCTACTCTGCAAGACCTGTACAAATGTTCCCTAGTGCCCTGATGTGAGGAAAGAGGTAACAAAAAAACAGAGTTTTCCTCAACAACATTAATTCCGATTTTGTTGAAAAGGTGTTTTTATGTCACTGCACAACCTACCCTTATATGTTTCTATGATAACAGGTCACATGCTCACATCATATGAGCTCAACTAGACTTAGGGTCAGATTTATTAACCATTTACACAATGTAACACAGCAAAACAAATTGCTGTACTTTGTTTCTGGAAAAAGAGACAGCAGAAATTAACCATATCTACTAAGAAATAGGCCCTCATTTTACTTTGGCGGTAAATCCCACTTACCGCCATGCTGACTGCCGCCAACATACTGATGCGGATATCCGTTCACCATATTATGACACACACACACCAATCTGTTACTATACAGCCATAGACACAAGTCCACCACACCAAAGGTCAGTGATAAACTGGCGGTATCAAAACCCACACCGTTACGCCAACAGAACTACGTCCACCACATTATGACCTACAAATCACCATGGCGGACATACAACCACAGTAAACCATTGGCGGTACATACCACTGCACTCAAAATACACACCACATTGGACAACTCAAACTACACACACCTGACACCCATACACACACAACACCCACACACCCATACCACTATAAAACACACACCCACATTACACACAACCCTTTCTGAATACAAATAATTGCCACCAGAGAGAGACAGCAAGACCACTCACACAACCAGAGCCACATACCACCATCACCTATACACCACCAACGCACCTCACAACACACACCCCAACACATCACCATACACACCCTCACACACACAACTCACACTAAACCCATGGCACCACAACGACACCCCAGATTCTCTGAGGAGGAGGTAAGGGTTATGGTGGAGGAAATCATCCGGGTAGAGCCACAGCTATTTGGAGCACAGGTGCAGCAGATATCCATTGCAAAGGAAGATGGAGCTATGGCAGAGGATTGTGACCAGAGTCAACGCCGCGGGACAGTATGCAAGAACCAGGGATGGCATCAGTAAGAGGGGGAATGACCTATGGGGGAAGGCTTGTTCCATTGCTGCAAGACACCAGCTTGCAGTACAGAGGACTAGCGGTGGATGCCCACCTCCTCCCCCACAACTAACAACATGGGAGGAGCAAGTCTTGGCAATCATGCATCCTGAGATCCTGGCCGGAGTATCAGGAGGACTGGACTCTGGTAAGTCAACTCTATACTACTACTACCCCCTACCCACATGCCATCACATACCCCCACCCAACCCTCACTCCCATCACTCCACCACCTCCCACACACCTCACGATCACAACCCACTCATCCCAATGCCAAGCCCAGCATGTACCACCAATGCATGGACACCACTCACAGCCCTGCATGGTCACCAATCTCTAAAGCATGCATACTGGAGACTCACCAAGCCCACCACATAACAACTCACACAAGGAAAAGCTGCCAGGGCAAAAACAACCAAATAGGGCAACCCACCGATGCACAATAAGTCACACTCAGAAAAAATAACACTTCATTGACATCCCCACAGGTACCCCAGCGAATGTCACCGGAGAAGAAGTGGCAGCAACATCCAGTCCCCCCACAGAAGAGGCCCACAGTGATGACAGTGAGTCTGCTCGCCTGGATCTGGATGACCAACCTGGCCCATTAGGGACCTCCGGATAGTCGGTTACCCAGGCATAGTCACACACCACCACAGAGCCTCCCCCCTCATGAAACACCTCCACAGACCCCACCCAGCGTGCCCATACCTCTGTCCCCAGGGCACGTAAATCAGCAGTGTGTCCACCACTACAGAGACCCCAAGACAATCAGGGACCTGGGGTCAGTGCCAGTGGGCACACAGTTCAGGGGACAGAGGCACAGGACAACAGGAAAGCTGGGAGGACTAATGTGCACCAGGGGGAGGACAGGCCCAGGGAACCGACTCTCCAGGAGGTACTCACTGCAATCCTGGGAGCGTACCATCATTCCCAGGATATGCTGGCAAGATCATGGACAAGTTGCTGCAGGAGGAACAGTACCAGGGGATCAGGGAGGACTTGAAGGCCATTAATGAACACCTCCCTGCTCTTCATTGCAGGGGTGCTGGAAGACATTGCCAACATTATGAGGGAGGCAGTGTCACACCAGTGGGCCCCTGCCACTAGCCAAATATCTGAACAGCCCTCCACCTCTGCTGCCACTAGTGGACAGGAGGCCCAGCCACAGGACCAACAGGCCACCAGCACCCCTTCCCCTGCAGAAGAAGAACCACCCCACAAACGTTCCCTGTGATCCAGGCAGAAGCCAGAGACTATTGCAAGACCACCACCAGGAAATAAGACTCTCCTGAATGTCACCCTTGTGTTCCACTCTGTCACCCTGTCCACCTTGAACTGCCATTGCTCCACTTCCTATGCCCCCTTGGACAATGCACCTGTGCTACCAATAGACTGGACTCTACCTTGGACTTTCCTCCATCATCACCCCAGCCCATTGCACTACCCCCTTTTCTTCATAGCACTTAAATAAACACCATTTGAAAAAATACAAGTATGGAGTATGTCAAATGATTTAAGTATGTATTTGTTTAACAAGGTTTAAACATTGCAATTCAACTGTACAGTAATGTAGACATAGGAAAGACCTGTAGTTGGCTGCAGTGAACACACTAGGAGCAATAGTGGGGCACCAACATCTGCAAAAAGAGTTGCCAAAGGTTACAGTGAGTGGGCATAGAAGTGGGATTTCACAGCCCGCTAGTTACAATGTCAAACACAAAACTGTCAATTAAATGTGAAATTACACTGTCTTACCTGTGTTTCATTGGAAGTATTGACCTATCACTGCAGTTCTATTGTCCTCATCCTCTGCCTCCTCATCTTCACTGTCCATGGTCCACTGCTGCCACACAGCCATCTCCCCCCTCCTCCTCCTGCAGAAAAGACACATGGTGTCAACACCAGGACAGTACGTGCTCTACGGGCATCTTGAATACAAAACACTTGCAAGATAATGTAATTTATGCATTGTGATGATATGTTATTGTTTAACCTTTTGCATTGCAGAATTCCATCCAAAAGATTCATTTTTAAGATGCTTATAAATACTGTACATTTGCAATGTATTGCTGCAGACATTCAGAGTGTGTTAGGGTGTGGTCCCTTTCCAGGGCCTTCTAGAGACTTTCCCTGCAACATGCCTGGGCGTGGTTCTAGGCTGGGCCAAGACTCTATAAAAGAGAGTCAGCCCAACTTCCAGTGCTCACTATTCAGAGGTCCCGGTGCAGAGCAGCAGCTTCTTCCTGAGCTCCTGTCCCGGCGGCCTATTTGGATTTTCCAGTCTTCTGCACTCATCTCTCATTGGTGATCACTGTTTCCAGGCGGTAAGACGGTGTTTGGACATTTTCCCAACACCGTAATTGAGAATTTTCATATTCTTGATTTTAATTCTTAAATGAATAACAGATTACTTGTGCGCTGCCATTTTTTTACATTTGTATGGTAGTTTGCAAATAGGGAGGACGCGCAATTTATTCCATAAAGATTTGACTTCGTTATTACATTGTTGTTCATTGCGCGCTGATATTTCTTGACATTTACATGATGTTTTACGAGTTGGCAAGACGTGCAACTCGTTTCATGAGCATTTAATTTTGTTGTTCATTGCGCTCTACCATTTTCTGGCATTTACATGGTGGCATTCAAATCGGCAACACGCGCAATTCTTTCCTTGAGTGTTTTTTCATGTTATTCATTGTGTGCTACCATTTCTTGGCATTTGCATGGTGGCATTTGAATCGACAAGAAGCGCAATTTTTTCCCTGAGTCGTTTTCATGTTGTTCATTGTGCGCTACCATTTCTTGGCATTTGTATGGTGGCATTTGAATCGGCAAGAAGCGCAATTCTTTCCTTGTGTATAAATAATGTAAATTACTGTGCGCTACCATTCTAAGACATTTTCTTGGTAGCATTTCAAGTTGACACGTCGCGTGATTTATTCCTTGAATCTAGGTTGTGTGATTTCATGGTGCACAATCCTTTATGGTGTTTAACACTCATATAAAAATCTGCAATGTGCGCAATTCACTTTCCAATGTTTTTTCTGAGATGAACACAACAATACCAGAGTTCTAGATGTAATGCTGTGTGTTCCTGATATGTATTCTTAAAAGGAGATTCATATGGTTGTTTAGAAATTGCTCAGAGTGTTTCCTGATTCTCATGCTAAAGAAAGTACTTGAATCTGAAAGTCCTATTTAACTTTTCCTGTTTCCTCCTCAGGTATTCGGTCATCTAAAGCCTAGTCAGTTTTAGGACTATTCTAGGGTTGTTCATGTTTTGTTTTCGGAAAAGACAAAGCTTAGAGTTGTAGCATGGTACTGATTTCATGAGATGTAATTTTGATGTTGTGTTTTAACCTTTGCTTCCTACAGGTCTCCTTCCCAGCTGTTCCCGTCTTAATCCCCTTTTCCCCACTTGGACTCTCTTAGACTCTGTGATAAATCTAATCAGAGTATTGGAGCTGTCTTGTGGTGGAAGTGTTGGGAACGTGCACAGACCCCGAGGATCTGGTGACTCTGACACATGGGGGGTGATTCCGCCGCCCGCCAAGCGGGAACCGCCAGAAGACCGTACCGCGGTCAAAAGACCGCGGCGGTCATTCTGGGTTTCCCACTGGGCTGGCGGGCGACCGCCGAAAGTCCGCCCGCCAGCCCAGCGGGAAACACCCTTCCCACGAGGACGCTGGCTCAGAATGGAGCCGGCGGAGTGGGAAGGTGCGACGGGTGCAGTTGCACCCGTCTCGAATTTCAGTGTCTGCAAAGCAGACACTGAAATTATTCGTGGGGCCCTCTTACGGGGGCCCCTGCAGTGCCCATGCCATTGGCATGGGCACTGCAGGGGCCCCCAGGGGCCCCGCGGCACCCCCTACCGCCATCCTGTTCCTGGCGGGAGACCCGCCAGGAACAGGATGGCGGTAGGGGGTGTCAGAATCCCCATGGCGGCGGAGCGCGCTCCGCCGCCATGGAGGATTCTCAAGGGCAGCGGGAAGTCGGCGGTACACCGCCGACTTTCCGTTTCTGGCCGCGGCTGAACCGCCGTGGTCAGAATGCCCAGCGGTGCACCGCCAGCCTGTTGGCGGTGCTACCGCCGACCTCCGCCATGGCGGTAATTACCGCCAGGGTCAGAATGACCCCCATGGTGTCTCAAGGCAAGGTTGTGAAACATGCAGAATGCCACGATTATCTGGCAGACCTTCTTGGGTGAGTAGCACAGAGATCCACCTGTTAGATGGAGGTACCAAAACCTGGCCTTCAGGAGGTCGAAGGTTCATTCTATTATCCTTCTTGTTCACCCATGTGCCTCATTGTAACATTCCTCTGCCTTTGTCCTGGGATTCCTCACAGGCGTCAGTAGCCATGAGAAGTAGGGGTAACCAGAGTCATCTGCAAATTTCGAGGGACAACTGTTAGCCACACACTATGCCATATGCCCCACACCATACCCATACACCAACAGCCACTGGGTGGGAACCAGACTCACCCATTAGCCACACCCTGTGCCCCTGGAGTTGGGCCATCACATTTGGGATGCTGCTATTCCTCAGGATAAAAGCACCATGCACCGAGCCTGGATACTTAGCATTGACATTGGAGATGTACTGGTCTGCCAAACACATCATCGGAACATTCATCGAGTGAAAACCTTCTCAATTTCTGACAACCTGTTCATTCTGGCGGGGGGGACAAATGCAATATGTGTTCCATCAATCACCCCAATGATGTTGGGGATATATCCCATTGCATACAAGTAGGCCTTCACTGTGGCCAAATCCTCCAGTTAGGTGAAAACAATGTAGCTGCACATGTATTTAATCAGGGCAGACAACACTCTGGTCAGCACTATTGAGAACATTTGCTGTGACATTCCTGCTGTCAAGTCCACTGTCACTTGGAAGGAAGCAGTTGCCAGGAAATGGAGCACTGATAGCACTTGCACCAGAGCGGGGATCCCATTGGGGTGACGGATATCAGATATCAGGTCAGGCTCCAATTGGGCACACAGCTCTGTGATTGTGGCCCTGTCAAGTCTGCAGGTGAGTATAATGTGCCTGCCCTCCATTGTTGCCAAGTCCACCAGGGGTCTGTACACGGGATGTCTCCATCTCCTATTCATCCACAGCGGTTGCAATCTATGGGGCAAAAGAGTGACTAGCCAGTCATAATCTGTACATTGTAGCCCCTACAGTTCAATGCATGATGTGATTTATAAATGTATTAGTGGCATATGTCTTGAATGTACAAATTTGATCTGTGATGCAGTTATGATCCATGGTCTACCTCCCCCCTTGAAATGGCATCTGCCTGTCCAGTATGGAGGGACAAGTGGAAGTGAGGTAATTCCGCTGACGTTGTGCGCCGTTGCGGGAAGCGGTCAGGAACCGCTGTGCAACTCCTCATTGGTTAACATTAGGCCCTATGGGGTACATTTGCCAATGGGGATGTATGCTGGCATTGACGTCACCGCCAATTTCTATCTGTTTACTCACTTGCTACCAGACCTTCAACAGGAGAGGACCTACACTGCATTTGCTGCTGTGACCTGTGTCTAGAACCTACCATTGCCCGTGTGACTGGGAAAAGGGCCCCTGCTTTCACCTCGGCAGAGTTGGAGCGTCTAGCGGATGGCATCCTACCCCAGTAAGGACTACTGTATGGGCCTCCAGGCCAACAGGTGAGTACACTGTGAGCACGATGCATGGGGCATGAACGCATGGAGTGGTGTGTGTGAAGGCCTCATGTGGGGGGGTTGGTGGATGGGCCCTGGGCAGCATGCAGCATGTATGCTGGGCCATGTCTGTGCGTAAGGGGATGGGAGGGCTATGGTGGGCCATGAGTGCAACAGGCAGGATGGTCTAACTAATACCTTTCACAGTGTATAGTTCCTCAGCAGGTCCGTGCCCATCAAAAGAAGAGTATATGGTGTGCCATTGCCAAGGACATGCGGACCTTGGGGGTCTATGGCAGGCGGACCACCCACTGTTGGAAACAATGGGAGGATCTGAGACACTGGGCACAGAAGACAGCAGAGGCCCAGCTGGAGATCGCCTCCCAACGAGGAAGGGGTGCCCATCGAACCCTGACCCCCCTGATGGCCTCCATACTGGTTGTGGCCTATCCGGAGCTGGATGGGCGCTTGGGGGCATCACAGCAGCAACTAGGGGGTGAGTTCAGTGCCCATCATTACTACTTACGTCTGGTGGGGTGGAATCCAGGTGGGGGATGTGTGCCTGTGGGTGCCCTTAGGCCAGGGCTGACATTGCAGTGTAGGTCTCCTGTTGGCCAAGGTTCTGATATGATATCCCTCAAACCTAGCTAGTAGGCACCCACTCCTGGGCAGGGGTGTGTGGGTCCCAGGTATGCTGCAGTGGGTGGTATGTGTCCCTCCCCATGCCCTGGTGACTAGCATTGTTACTGGTAATCGCATGTATAGTGCGTAGGGCTGTTCCCTGTGCGTGAGGTTGCTGTTTACACCAACAGTAGTGTTGGTGCAACTATTGACCAAGTTTATCCTTTGTCTCCCCCTTTCTTGTTTCCACCCTCCCCCTCCAACTTCCTCTACCTAATCCCATTCACCTCAACCCCAACCTATCCCAAGCGCACAGGCAGACGAGCATGCACACAAGACAACAATCAAGAGTGGCACAGGCAAACACAGGCACCACACTTCATCCCACAGGCACTCACACAAATGCCATCCAGATGCAGACATACCAACATCCACTGCCTCCACTGTGTCCCCCTCCTCCTCCTCCTCCAACTCCCTCCTAGTTGTGTCTACACTCACACCTGCATGCACTACATCCTCATCCACTACCCTCATCACCCGCACACCAATCAGAACTCACACCTCACTGGCAGTCACCACCCCAACAGCCATGCATGCATCCCCTGTGTCCTCTCCCACTGTGTCTGTGCCCCCTCCTCCCAAAGTACACAAACGCAAGCACTCAGACACCCAACAGCCATCCACCTCACAACAGCATCCAACCCATGCACCTGCAACCAAACACAGCCGGCCGACACCTCCTACAACCACTACCTCTTCCTCCACTCACACACATTCTCCCTCTTCCCAAAAATGTGGTAGTACTTCCCAGTACTAGAAATAAAGATGATCTGAAGATGAGGTAGAGATGTATAAGAATCCTTTATTGATACATCTCAGGAAAAGAAACTCCATCCATACCTGGCATAGCTCCACACACCAACTGACTCCAGTGAACTTCTCAACATTCCAGATCGTAACACTATATGCCAGGATAGGGGGAGACAGAAAATACCATACAAAACATAAATTGCAACTATAACATGAAAGAGAAACACAACTAAAGAAACTAACACAAAATAATACTACACTATCTTCCCTCTGAACAGAGACAAAAAAAAAACAAATAAACCAAACAATGAAGTAAATTCACGTGAGTTTAACAACCCTGCTTAAATTCCAAATGCGACCATCATCAACTTTAACAGCACTCTTGAAAACGTTAATGACCTTGAAATTTCTACTGAAATTAGATTGTCCACTTCTAGTCTTCCCAGGAAGCTTAAGTTTAACGGTATCCCCTACACACACTATAAGTTCTTTTACAGACTTGCGGGCATCATACACATGTTTTCTTTTACTTTGATGGTACAATTTTTTTTTTTTTAATAGCAATTTTCTTCTGATGTTCATAATCAAACTGCTTCATAACATAATCCTTCATCCATGGAGGATTAATTTTGGTGTGAGGTACACGTTTCTTGAACATCACAATCGGAGATAAACTAGTGCTTGAATGAGGAGTGAACCTATAATCTTCAACTTTTGACAAAACCAACTTCTCCCAATTCACACCCATTTGTTTTGCCAATTGAACTGTTTCCTTTAAGGTTCTGTTAAAGCGATCTACCATTCCATTAGTTTCAGGATGGCACAAGGCACATTTTTGTGAACAATTCACCTTAGGGTGAAAAAATCCCTCATCAACTTAAATTTGAATTGAACCCCATTATCAGTCAAAAATAAATTGGGTTCCCTTCTCTTCCAAACACATCTCAAAGAAATTTAATCACAATCACAGACGTAATTTCTGAAGTGATTAAAACTTCAGGCCAACGTGACAACACATCCATAAGGACGATAACATATTTAGAAACAGCCCCACAACAAATAGGACCTACAATGTTGATGCACACTTCTTCCCACACCTTTTGGGGAATTTCCTTTAAAACCAAGGGTTGCGTCCTAGGTTTCAAGGACTTATCAGCCATCCTGCATTCCACACAATCTCTGACTTTTCTCTCCAATTCCAAATCAATACCAGGCCACCAAAACACATAACGCATCCTTTCATTAGTTTTACATTTCCCATGATGACCAGAATGTGCCAAATCAATGAGATGTTCACGTAAGCTAGATTTACAACCTCTCAAAACCAAACCATTATGTACAGAGAGTTCATGCCACACTTTCTTAAAGGATAAATTCATACCAACAGAATTCTCCCAACACTTCCCTGATGCCAGTACATCTCTGACCTCCAACAGCTCACTGCCTTTACTTAATTCTTCTATCCACTCATTTTCAGAAATACAACGGTCCATCACACTACACACTTTAACATCTTCATCAACTCACCAAGAACCATCATCCTCACTCCCATCCAAATTCTCCGTACTCATTCTGGACAAGCAATCAGCAGTCCTGTTTTCACACCCGGGGACATACTTAATAGCAAAATGAAAATCTTGTAAACCAACAATCCATTTACAAATTTGAGATGAAACATTGTACAATCGTTTTTTTTCAAAAAATTCTCGTAAAGGTTTGTGATCCATATTAACTTCAAACTGTACCCCCCAAAGAAATTGCTTAAACTTTTTAATAGCCCAATATATAGCCAAAGCCTCCTTCTCGATAGTTGAATACCTAAGTACAGCATCACATAAACTACGAGAAGCAAAGGCGATGACATTATCCTTACCATTATTAATTTGTTTGAGTACACACCTAAGCCCTTATCCGAGGCATCAGTTATGACACAGCAGGGCATACCCGGATGGAAACTGCTAAGATATTGGGTAGAAGATAACGCCTGCTTGAGATCTTCAAATTCATTTTGACAAACACCTTTCCTGAGCAAATTTCTAATAGATCTGGATCTTTTAGCAAAATTGGGAACAAACTTGGCATAATACTCTGCCATTCCAAGAAAAACTAGAATATCTTTCTTACTTTCTCGAGTGGATAAATTAATTATAGTTTTGATTAATTCATTCTTGGGTTTGACACCATTACCAGAAATAACATGACGCAAATACGTAATATCTGACCTGAAAAACTTGTGCTTCTCACCTTTCAGCGTTATACCTCTAGACTGAACAATTTTCAAAACAGCTCTGACTTTCTCTTTATGCTACTCTAGCGTGTCTGTGAAGATAAGGACATCATCCTTGAAAATTTTGACACCTACCATATCACCCAGAATCTCATTCATAAGCCATCCTTCACATCTGGCCAGAGTGTGTAAAACCCAGGCAAGCACCACAGCCATCCAGTCAACAGGCCCAGTAGTGTCCACAGCAACTCGTGGTGGGAAGGGATCCCGGGCACCAGGCAGCCACAAGGAAAGAGTGCCTGCCCTAAGTGCTGCAAGGAAGGTCAAGGTGCCACCCCCAGCTGCTGCCAAGAGGAGAAATGAGCCATCCCCAGCTGCTGCCAAGAGGAACAAGGAACCCCAGCTTCTGCCAGGAAGGGCAAGGGGCTTGCACCCACAGGCAGAAAGGACTAGGGGCCTGGTGCTGGGATTCATTCAGAGCCCCAACCAACAACAATGGTGGTGCAGCCATCCAAGGCTGCAGGGGATGGGCAGAAGCTTCCTTCCACAACCACCACCAGGAGCAGCAGCACTAGCACCACCACCACCAGTGGGCAGCCGTCCGAGGCTGCAGGGGATGGGCAGGATCTTCCCCCCACAACCACCACCAGCAGCAGCAGCACCACCATCACCAGTGGGCAGCCGTCCGAGGCTGCAGAGGATGGGCAGGAGCTTCCCCCCACGAACAGCGACAACATCACCATCACCACTACTGAGCAGCCATCACTGTCGGTAGACAGTGTGTAGTCCTGCGTCCATGGGCTGTTGTGCGGGCTGTCCCTGCAAATCCTGTGGGATTGACACCCACCTGAGAGACTGTGACCTTGCACTCCACAAGAGCTGCATCACATGGCACGATACCCCCTCCAGAACCAGTGCAGAAGCCATCCACTCACCCCATCCTCCCCAAGACCTGCATCACAAGGCACGATGACCCCTCCAGAACCATTGGAGAAGCCATCCACTCACCCAATCCTCCCCAAGAACTACATCACAGAGCACAATGCCCCCTCCAGAACCAGTGGAGAAGCCATCCACACACCCCATCCTCCAAAGACCTGCATCACAGGGTACAATGCCCCCTCCAGAACCAGTGGAGAAGCCATCCACTCAACCCATCCTCCCCAGTGTGAAAAGCACAGGGCACGATGCCCCCTCCAGAGCCAGTGGAAAAGCCATCCACTCACCCCATCCTCCCCAAGACCTGCATCACAGGGCACTATGCCCCCTCCAGAACCAGTGGAGAAGCCATCCACTCACCCCATCCTCCCCAGGAAGAAGAGCACAGGGCACAATGCCCCCTCCAGAACCAGTGGGTAAGACACCCACCTACCCCAGCCTCCCCAGGACCAAGCACATGGCGTGTTGCCCCCTCCAGAGCATGTGGACAAGTCACCCTCTTGAAATACTGTGGCTTTGCCCTCACCAGGACAGCGCACAGGGCATGTTGCCCCCTCCAGAGCATGTGGGAAAATCACCCACTTGAGAGACTGTGACCTTGCACTCCCCAGGACAGAGCACAGGGCATGTTTCTCCCTCCAGGACCAGTGGTGTTGTTCCATCTGCCGGCTGAGGTGCCCCCGTCCCCCTAAGGTGCCTGCCTATTTTCCAACTGATACCCCTGCAGTGTTCTCTCCGTGTTGGTGCAGGAGACAAGTGGGGCCTTGGACTTTGCGATGTGGCCCTGTGGCCCACGAACATTGAGGACTGGGCAGTGTCCCTTGATTTGTAAATACGTATATACTTTTAGATTGGATGCACGTATTACTACTTTATTAATCTTATTACACTCACTTTTATCTGTTTGTGTTGTCCTTGAATGTTGCCAGAGGGGTAGGAGGTGTATATGTTATGTTACTGCATCTGCTTGTGTGTATGGTGTTGGGAGTATTTCATGTTGAGTGTGTGTGTCACTCTCTTTTTCCTCACACCGTATTCTAGGTGGCTGTACTCACCGTCGTCGCCTTTGCCGTCATTGGTGTTCGTGGTGGAGCAGGACGTAGAACAGCATTGGGAATATATGCAGTTCAAGCTCCATGGCGGTGTGGTTCTTTCCTGAGTCTTCACAGGTGAGTTGTTTCCCTTCTATGCAGTGTTTTTGCCAGGCTTTTGATGTCGTTGGTACCGCCCCTGAAAAGGTGGCAGATTGGGTTGTCTTATTACGGTGGGCGGAACATTGACTTCTGCCTCGCTGTGGGAGGCTACCGCCGTGGTGCCTGTTAATTCTGTCCTGGCAGTCTGTGTGATAAAGTGTCTGTCTGTCTGAGCTCTTTCCGCCATGGTCAGAATTTGGCGGTATTTACCACTAGCCTGTTGCTGGTATTACCACCACTTTATCACCAACCACCAGGGTTGTAATGAGGGCCATAATTTGGGAGAGAGCAGAAGTGAGCCCTATCTATAAAGATAGGATTCACTTCTGCTATCTCATAGCACTGGCGCACTTCAGGCAACTATCGCCAAAGCAGACACCCTTGCACTGTAGTGCAAGGGTTACTGCATTATGGGCAGAATTTGTTTAGTGCAGGAAATAATATCTTTCTGCAAAAAAAACAATCCTTCAAGGCATATTCTTCTTTCTATGTGTGCTGCAGAACACATATAAAATGACACAGTAATGATTACTAATAATTACTCCAGTCTCTGGTGGGCCACCAGTCTGGGGTAAACTCTGGTTTACTGTTTTTATTAAATCTGAATTTACATCAGAATCCGTGTTTGGATGGATGAGAATGCCCATAGTCTACCTATGGAGTGCCTCCCTGATGCTATTGGCTACCTTGCGTTATTTGTTTTTCCTAAATCACACAATTCGAGCTTTATGTATTTTAGGAAATACAGAAATACACTTTGAATTGGGGCTGTGTTAAACACGTGATTCAACCCCTGTGTAGGCCCAAGTATTCTCACAAACAAGGATCATATCATAAGATTTGTCAACAGAAGAGCAATTAGAAGTATTATGAACTGGTTTTGGTGTCTGAGGATAGCAATTGTGTGCCTAAGTGTAAGTGCTCCCCTGGTGAGCCAGTAGATATATATTGCTTTTTGTGCGCTGAATACATCATCTCAGGGCTGAACAATGTGTATTACAATATGTCTGAAAGCCCTCTAGACATTACCATCTGGGTAAGCTGCAGGGCCGGATAAGTTGCCTTCATAGTTGTATCAAGTATTTTTCTTGGAGTTTTCAAACGATATGTTGGATACATTTTTCATGGTGCAGGGGGAAGGAGCACCCTCAGCTTCCTGGCCTGTATTAATATTGTTATTTTTAAAAAAAGGGGAAGCCCCCAATGAAACCAGGGTCCTATACACATATATTATTAATTAACTCAGATGCAAACCTATATTCTAAAATGTTTGTGGTATGGTTGGGGAGTATCATAGCTAAATTAGTTTCTCTCTGGCAACACAGCTTTATACTTCAGCGGGGTAAGACCAAACATATCCAGAGCGCAATTACGTTGTTTGATATCACAGAGGTTTTGAGGGATCCTTTGGCTATGATTCTCCTTGATGCAGAAAAGGTTTTAGATTGTGTGCCATGGGGGTATCTCTGGGAAGCACTTAGGTGCAAAGGGTTTGGGGAAGGTTTTATCTAGGCTGTAAAGGCATAATATCATAGGTGTTAGAAATGGGGTCTTTGGTTGGCAGTCAGGTTACCCCCTGTCCAAGCGAGGACCCTCACTCTAGTCAGGGTAAGTCACACACAATCCAGATTATCCTGTGCCCACCCTCTGGTAGCTTGCCACTGAGCAGTCAGGCTTAACTTAGAAGACAATGTGTAAAGTATTTGTGCAATAAATCATACACTTACACCATATAGCACCACAAAAATACACCACACAATGTTTAGAAAAATATAGAATATTTATCTGGATAAATGCACGTCAAAACGATTAAAATGCATTAAATATATGTTGAGATATCACTGTAAAAATGATATAAAGTGTCTTATGTCTTTTAAAAGCAATCAAAGTCTCTTTCAAGCACAAAGTACCTGGTTCGCGTGCAAAATCTCCGCAAAGAAATGCAGTGGAGGAGATGCGTGAAAACAAGGGGGTGTGATTCGATTTCTCAGGCTGCACATGGCGATGCTTCATTTAGTTTTCATGCAGGGACGGCTATGCGTCAATTTCTGGTGCTCGGTTGTGGATCCTCTTCGGGTTGTGGGTTTTTTGGAAGTCCCGGGGACGATGCATGGATTTCTTGCGCTGGCAGGGCGAAGTCACAGGAGCTGCGTCGATTCAGTGGGCGTTGCGTTGAATTTTGTACCGCACAGCAGGTGCTGCGTCGATTCCCCTCTGGAAGTCGGCCTGCGCCATTCCGGCTCGGTTGTGCGTCGATCCGTTGGGCCGTGTGCCGAATTTCCGGTCGCTACACTGGTGCTGCGTCAGTCTTCTCAATGCGAAGTCAGGCTGCGTCGTTCCGGTTCAGCATGCAGTGAATTGTTCACTGTGGTGTAGGCTGTGCGTCGTTTCTGGCAGGCTGTGCCTCGAATTTCGCCACACAAGGAGTCCTTCTTGTAGAAATTAAGTATTTTTGGTCCTGAGACTTCAGGGAGCCACTATCCAAGCCATTGACCACTTCTACAGCTTAGCCAGAGAGCAGCAAGGCAGCAGGGCAACAGCAGGGCAGCAGTCGTTCACAGAAAGCAGACAAGTGAGTCCTTTGGGCAGCCAGGCAGTTCTTCTTGGCAGGATGCAGGTTCTGGTTCCAGTTTCTTCTCCAGGAAGTGTCTGAGATCGTGGAGGCAGAGGCCCTGTTTAAATACCCAAATGTGCCTTTGAAGTGGGGGAGACTTTAAAGAGTGGCTTAGAAGTGCACAAGGTCCCCTTTCAGTTCAATCCTGTCTGCCAGGGTCCCAGTAGGAGGTGTGGCAAACCTTTGTGTGAGGACAGGTTACTGTCCTTTGACATGCAAGTGTCAGGCCCTCCACCCTCCCAGCCCAGGAAGACCCATTCAAAATGAAGATGCATGCAAGTGAGGCTAAGTATCCTGTGTTTAGGGAGTGTCTGAGTGAATGCACAAGGGAGCTGTCAACTAAAACCAGCCAGACATGGATTGTAAGGCACAGAAGGATTTAAGTGCAGAGAAATGCTCACTTTCTAAAGCTGCATTTCTAAAATAGTAATATTAAATCCAACTTCACCAGTCAGCAGGATTTTGTATCACCATTCTGGCCATACTAAATATGACCTTCTTACTCCTTTCAGATCAGCAGCTACCACTCAAACAGTGTAGGAGGGCAGCCCCAGTGTTAGCCTATGAAGGGAGCAGGCCTCACAGCAGTGTAAAAACTAATTTAGGAGTCTTACACTACCAGGACATGTAAAGTACATAGGCATGCTAACGCGTCCCTTTATGATAATTTATAATACATCAGGACTCGTCTTAGGCCAATGAATCTTTTGACCCTGTTGAGAGACACCTTAGGACGAGATAGCTAATCAACATGTCAATCAATACTTCAATGATGTCATCAATATTTATCACAATAACGCATTTCACTTTAGTCAAAGACATTAATCAAGACACCACCATGACCTTGCAGTCATGAATAACCACACCAGTTTAGTAGAATGTTATGAGGTTTATTCACTATTTATTACAATTCTAAGAGCAAATGTGTTAATTTCAGAAACAAAACCCTCAATATCATAGTCATAATTTGGCAACTAGAATAAGACTTCATCAAAGCAAGGAATGCAATTATTAGAACATAACACAGCGTCAACATAAATCAACTTCAGCAGAGTGTCATTAATGCGTCAGTTCAACAAAGCATAGATTCAGTAATTTGTCTATTTGCGTCGGTATAGTGAACCCCTGTCCTAACCACTGATTAGCATTAGCATGTTGGGCTTCATGCAAAACAATTTTGAACACCAATTTGAAAAATGTCTAGCTATGGTCTCTGTCAAAAGTAAGCAGTTGGTACCTAGAAAGGAAAAGCAAACAGACAAATCACAATTTCATTGTCATAGTTACCCTCCAAGGTTTGGGTCAGCACCCAGGTTCAGTCTTCGTCTTCAGGACATCAGTTGATTCACCATCAGTCAGTGACTCAGCTCAGGGGAAAAAAACGGGGCACTTCCCTCATAAGGAGGCAAAGTGTAAATGGGCAATTTAAGGAAGAGGATGGTTTAAGTAGAACCAATAAATCACCAAACAGAGTGACAAAGTTTCTGGATCAAATCGATAGCATTTCCCTAACCAATCTAAATGGCTCCCCGTGTCATAGGTTTTTATCCCTTTTTCCGTTGTACGTTCCCCTATAACTTGATTGGATAAATGTTGCACGCCACTATCTTTAGCCAATTAAAAACAGATTAATTAATTGAATCTTTCACCCCGCATTAGTTCTCAAGCAGTTTATTGGTCCATATGATTGACGTCTTCATAGTTAGAACGTCCGGTATGATTTGATCCTTCTGTAATTCTTTGCACATCTTCGGTCAGTAGTTCCATTGTCTGTACCAGTTTGGGCAACCTTGTACATTATACTTATCTACACTGATGCATTTTAGCTAATACATTTCTACAAGCAATATGAATTTCATGAGAACGGATCTACTATAGTTACATTCTGCTCTTAATTTGAAGAAAACAAGAGTTCATGTCCTTTTGCAAGTCAGCACACTGCACGTTAGAAAAATACATTTAATATGAGAGTCAGGCAGCTAGGCCTCGACTCATGCTAACTAAGGCCTATGAGATTTATTAACAAAAACTCTAATATCATAATCATTCATAATTAGTACAAACTATTTAAATGCAACTATTTCATAAGCATTAGTTCAAAACATTTACAGTAATGTTAATATAGATTATATAAGCTACTCTCTCTCAGGTACATGTCCTGCCTTTTGCCTACACAGCACGCTGCCCTAGGGGTTACCCAGGGCACACATTAGGGGTGACTTATATGTGGAAGAAGGGGAGCTTTAGGCTTGGCAAGTACTTTTAAATGCCATGTCGAATTGGCAGTGAAACTGGACACACAGTGTAGGAGGCTGGCCTGGCTTGTAGTGGGTACCAGAGGTACTTACACCTTGTGCCAGGTCCAGTTATCCCTTATTAGTGTAGAAGAGGTGTTTCTAGCAGCTTAGGCTGATAGAAGGTAGCTATAGCAGAGCAGCTTAGGCTGAACTAGGAGACATGCAAAGCTCCTACTATACCACTGGTGTCATATGCACAATATCATAAGAAAACACAATACACAGATATACTAAAAATAAAGGTACTTTATTTGTATGACAATATGCCAAAAGTATCTCAGTGAGTATCCTCAGTATGAGGGTGCCAAATATACACAAGATATATGTACACAATACCAAAAATATGCAGTAATAGCAAAAGGAAGTAATGCAAGCAGTGTAAAGTTGCAATAGATTGCAATAGGAGCACATAGGTATAGGGGCAACACAAACCATACACTCCAAAAGTGGAATGCGAACCACAAATGGACCCCAAACCTATGTGAGCTTGTAGAGGGTCGCTGGGACTGTAAGAAAACAGTGAGGGTTAAAAAATAGCCCACCCCAAGACCCTGTAAGGTAGGTGTAAAATGCACCTACAACCCCCAGAGAGCACAGAAGTCGTGATAGGGGGATTCTGCAAGGAAAACCAACACCAGCAATGCAACAACAGTGGATTTCCGGACCTGAGTACCTGTAAGATAAGGGGACCAAGTCCAAGAGTCGCGACAGTGTTGAGAGTGGGCAGAAGCCCAGGAAATGCCAGCTGAGGGTGCAAGGAAGCTGCCACCGGGTGGTAGAAGCTTGGTGTTTTGCAAGAACGAAGAGGACTAGGAACTTCCCCTTTGAAAGATAGATGTCCCACGTCGTGAAGAAGCTTGCAGAGGTGTTCCCATGCAGAAAGACCACAAACAAGCCTTGCTAGCTGCAAGGGTCATGGTTAGGGTTTTTGGATGCTGCTGTGGCCCAGGAGGGACCAGGATGTCGCCACTTGGATGAGGAGACAGAGGGGGCACCCAGTAAGTCAGGGGGCCCTCACAGAAGCAGGCAGCACCCGCAACAGTACCAGATCAGGCACTTAGAAGAGGAGTGAACCAGAGTCCACCCGAAGTCACAAAAGGGAATCCCAAGACACCGGAGGACAACTCAGAAGGTTGTGCACTGCAGGTTAGAGTGTCAGGGACCCAGGCTTGGCTGTGCACAAAGGAAATCCTGGAAGAGTGCACAGGAGCCGGAGCAACTGCAAATCACGTGGTACCCAGCAATGCAGTCTAGCGTGGGGATGCAAGGACTTACCTCCACCAAACTTGGACTGAAGAGTCACTGGACTGTGGGAGTCACTTGGACAGAGTTTCTGAGTTCCAGGGACCAAGCTCGTCATGCTGAGAGGGGACCCAGAGGATCGGTGATGCAGTCTTTTGTTGCCTGCGGTTGCAGGGGGAAGATTCCGTCGACCCACAGGAGATTTCTTCAGAGCTCCTGGTGCAAGAAGGAGGCAGGCTACCCCCAGAGCATGCACCACCAGGAAACAGGCGAGAAAGCTGGCAGGATGAAGCAATACAAGGTTGCAGTAGTCGTCTTTGCTACTTTGTTGCGGTTTTGCAGGCGTCCTGAGCAGTCAGCGGTCGATCCTTTGGCAGAAGGTGAAGAGGGAGATGCAGAGGAACTCTGGTGAGCTCTTGCATTCGGTATCTGAAGAATTCCCCTAAGCAGAGACCCTAAATAGCCAGAAAAGGAGGTTTGGCTACCTAGGAAGGAGGATAGGCTAGTAAGAAAGGTAAGAGCCTATCAGAAGGAGTCTCTGACGTCACCTGCTGGCCCTGGCCACTCAGAGCAGTCCAGTGTGCCAGCACACCTCTGAATCCAAGAGGGCAGAGGTCTGGGACACACTGGAGGAGCTCTGGGCACCTTCCCTGGGAGGTGCAGGTCAGGGGAGTGGTCACTCCCCTTTCCTTTGTCCAGTTTCGCGCCAGAGCAGGGCTGGGGGATCCCTGAACCGGTGTAGACTGGCTTATGCAGAGATGGGCACCATCTGTGCCCATCAAAGCATTTCCAGAGGCTGGGGGAGGCTACTCCTCCCCAGCCCTGACACCTATTTCCAAAGGGAGAGGGTGTAACACCCTCTCTCAGAGGAAGTCCTTTGTTCTGCCTCCCTGGGCCAGGCCTGCCTTGACCCCAGGAGGGCAGAAACCTGTCTGAGGGGTTGGCAGCAGCAGCTGCAGTGGAGACCTCGGAAAGGCAGTTTGGCAGTACCCGGGTTCTGTGCTAGAGACCCCGGGGATCATGGAATTGTCTCCCCAATGCCAGAATGCCATTGGGGTGACAATTCCATGATCTTAGACATGTTACATGGCCATGTTCGGAGTTACCATTGTGACGCTATACATAGGTAGTGACCTATGTACAGTGCACGCGTGTAATGGTGTCCCCGCACTCACAAAGTCCGGGGAATTTGCCCTGAATGATGTGGGGGCACCTTGGCTAGTGCCAGGGTGCCCACACACTAAGTAACTTTGCACCCAACCTTCACCAGGTGAAGGTTAGACATATAGGTGACTTATAAGTTACTTAAGTGCAGTGGTAAATGGCTGTGAAATAACGTGGACGTTATTTCACTCAGGCTGCGCTGGCAGGCCTGTGTAAGAATAGTCAGATCTCCCTATGGGTGGCAAAAGAAATGCTGCAGCCCATACGGGTCTCCTGGAACCCCATTACCCTGGGTACCTCAGTACCATATACTAGGGAATTATAAGGGTGTTCCAGTATGCCAATGTGAATTGGTGAAATTGGTCACTAGCCTGTTAGTGACAATTTGGAAAGCAGAGAGAGCATAACCCCTGAGGTTCTGGTTAGCAGAGCCTCAGTGAGACAGTTAGTCATCACACAGGGAACACATACAGGGCACACTTATGAGCACTGGGGCCCTTCCTGGCAGGGTCCCAGTGACACATAGACTAAAACAACATATATACAGTGAAATATGGGGGTAACATGCCAGGCAAGATGGTACTTTCCTACACACAGGCCTTGCAATGGCAGGCCTGAGACAAGGTTAAGGGGCTACTTAGGTGGGTGGCACATCCAGTGCTGCAGGCCCACTAGTAGCATCTAATCTACAGACCCTGGGCACATATAGTGCACTCTACTAGGGACTTGCAAGTAAATTAAATAGTCCAATTGGGTATGATCCAATGGGAGAAAGAATATGCACTTTAGCACTGGTTCGCACTGGTAAAGTGCGCAGAGTCTTAAAACCAGCAAAAACAGTATCCAGAAAGTGGAGGGAGGCAGGCAAAAAGTTAGGGGTGGCCACCCTAAGGCTGTCAGGTCTAACAATAGGGCTACTAATCATCTACAGAGTATGGGAACAGAGTCAGGAAGGATTGCAATCACAAGTGGCACAAGACAGCGGTGTCTCTGCTCACCCCTCTTGTTCGCGATATATATTGACCCGTTCATCTTGCAACTATTAAGTAGCAGGGTTATTGCATCAGTCACTGTCAATGGATTTTACACCAAAGTACTAGCCTATGTAGACGATATTGCCCTGCTCAAATCAGAACCGTGAAACACACTGGTTGAAGTAGAAAAGAAGACGGAAGGGCTTGGTCTCTCTCTGCCTACTGTTTGAACAAACAGAAGATGCCGATCATCTGTACAATATTATAGACATGACAGATGACCGAAGGGTAGTGGAGGCAATGTACTTAGGTGTTAGAATTACTGACCCATGTGTAGAGTTCCTGGAGGCATGGTAACATTATTTCAGTTTGTCTGAAATTATGAAGCTGTTTTCCTCCAGGTAATTTGAGGGAGGGTCATGAAAGTATCAAATCAACTCATCAAAAGGATAAAATATTCTATACCATAATGTTTAAGACCATCACATACATTCAGTCAGTTCAAATCTTCTCATGGGTCAAAGTAAAAACTCCAGTTTCTAGTGGCAGGGTGATAACATTACATTTATACAAAAAGTCTTCAGAAAAAAAATAGCACAGCACAGTTCCTCGCACTGACACCACAAGATGAAAATGGTGAATCTCAGATATGGATTTTTCATCTTCCCTCTAACTCTATTAGGAGTTTGAACTTAATGCAATACAATACAATACAATGGGAGTGGGCGAGGGCCAATACCCTCACCCTCAAACTACCCAAACACCACATCAACATGAATCATAACACCAGAAACTTCAACACCTGGATACTTGACTGTGCTGACATTGTCTCCCCCATCAAGAACAGGAAACACAGAAGATCCACGAAGCAAGCAAGCTGGTACACCGAGGACCTCAGGACAGCCAAGTGACATTTCAAGCACCTCAAGAGAAAGTGGTGCACCAACAAACACCCAGCCTACAGCACCGCCTACAAATCAGCACTTAACCTATACCATGCCCAATTATGTGAGATGTAAAAATAAGCCCCTGCATTGTGCATCAAAGCTAACCCCAATAATAATAAGGAGCTCTCCTACATAGTCAAAGATTTGACCAGCCCCACCATTATGGAAAACAACATCTCACTCTCTCTGGACCTATGTGACAGCCTCACAGATCTCTTGTATGATATTAAATCACCAAAATGTACAAAAGGCTAACTCCCTGGAACTACCCCACCACTCAGGACACCATCACTGTCATGGAATCCATTCACTCAGAGGCCCCATCTGACCCATGCCCCCACCAAATCTTCACATAGTAGCATCCAAGATCAGCCTCAAACTTTCCACCCTACTCAACACCTCACTGGATTCTGCCACCTTCTCAGAAGATTGGAAGAACACAGAAATCAAACCCCTGCTGAAGAAACCTTCAATGGACCTCAACACACCCAGCAACTACAGATCCATCTCCCTGCTGGATTTCCCAGCCAAAGTCATAGAAAAAGCCATCACCCTACAACTCACCTTCTACCCGGAACATAATCACCTGCTGGGGATGACCCCAATCCAGAATCCCTAGCAACTAAAGAACTGCAGACAGCCCTGATTACAGCCACGGATGACATCCAAACCCTCCTCAACAAAGAAGGGACAGTTGCCCTTACCTCCTCAAACTTTCAGTTGCTTTCAACACAATCTCCCACCACACACTCATCACCAGACTTCATGACCTAGGGATCCATGTTGCCACCCTCAGATAGATTGCCTACTTCTTCACTGACAGAACACAATGAATCCACCTTTCACCTTACACCTCTGAACCTGAACCCATCATCTGTGAAGTCCCTCAAGGCTCATAACTCAACCTCACCCTCTTGAACCTGTACATGCCCACCCTTGCCAACATAGTCAGATTACACAGGCTCAACATTATATTCTACGATGACGACACACAACTCATCCTCTCCCTCTCCCAAAACTCCAATGCTGCTAGAATCAACTTCCACCAATGCATGATCAGTGTCACCAATTGTATGAGCAATAACAGCATTAAGTTCAACACAGACAAGACGGATGTCTTGATTTTTGGCAGTGACAACTCCCCCTGGTGACCCACAGAACTGGGACCCACTCCAACCCCAGCTGAGCACACCAGGAATCTCGGTATCACCCTGGACAGCAAACTCACCATAACGTCCCAAGCCAAACCAATGTATTCCTCCTGCTTCTTCATCCTGTGCACATCCAAGAAGATTTTCGAGTGGCTGACCCAAAGCAAGAGATTCGCCATCACCTAAGCCCGCATCACCATTCGACTTAACCAAAGAAACACTCTCTACGTGGGAATCAATGCCCACCTAGTTCAAAGATTACAGACCATTCAAAACGCTCCAGCCAGACTCATCCTTGATCTCCCTCATCGCACCATCACCCCCACCTAAACAAACTTCACTGGCTCCCCGTCCAGAAGAGATGGCAGTTCAAACTTCACCCATGTATTCAAGGGCCTGCACAACTCTGGACTGTCCCACATAAACCACAGCCTGAGATTCCACAAACTCTCCAGACACCTCCACTCTGTCTCCGTTGAGCTGGCCCATAATTCCCACACACAACGCAGCAGAGAAGGAGGACGTTTCTTCTTCTTTGTCATGGCCAAAGCCTGGAACAGCCTCTCCCTGCATCTCAGTGGGACTCCTTCTCTGCAGGAGTTCTTTAGGATGCTGAAATCCTGTTTCTTTGATTGAGACATTTGGACCTGCCAGCACCTGAATAGTCTCACTAGTGACTAGTGCCTAGCTCTACACTTCAACTGATTGAATGATTGGTTGATTGAATGCTTGAGAATAAATAGCCTCATAGAAAGTAATGTCATAAAACTTGTGATTGCTTATGCAGAGTTTTGAGAGGCTTTAATATGATAGAGCTAGACCAGAGTAAAGGCATATCAGAACCAAGAAGTGATATTTGCGGTCTCACATTGGATGATAGTAGTGGCATTGTCTTGCAGCCATACACCCGAAAGTTGATGGGAGGTATGTTTGCAAATAGTCTACGTTCTGACAATCTCTTCTAGTAGCATTTCAACCCATCTTTTTTTATCACCATGTTACCTCAGACTTGACCGGTCATATGCAAACCAGCTATGATCCTTTGTAATTCGAACAGCCCTTCCTGAACTGCCAAGCCTGTTTCTCTTCAAACCAGAGCACAACCACCGCATAACCAGTTTTGGCAAGTGTAGGCCTCTTCAGTTGGGTGCAGCTTGTTTTCAGTGACAAAGAAAGACCAGGATGTCTAGGCATAACTTCGGTCCCATAGCATGTTACATCAAACACACAAATGTAATGACAAGAATGCAGAAATGAGTTCCTTTAAACCATCATCTATTTACATTCTAAAGATACTGCATGATAATATTGATACATTTCACCAGGCAGTGACTTCAGCTCTGAAAAATCTGTATTGGAGAATGAAGAAAAAATAATCCATCAAGAGGCTATACAGTCATTGCTGAGTGACACTTCCAGTGTTATTAAACAATCAGACAAAAAGGTTCTTGTGGTGATCTGCCCAAGAGATTTGTTATATCAAAGGAATGATAATCCCGAGATATCTACATTAGATGTATTACCCAACACACACAAGAATGTCAACCAGTCAGGCCTATTTCTGCCCATACTTGTCTTTTAAAGCAGACCTTTACTTAAGTACATTATATTCTTTTGCCACATGTGTAAGCTCGCCTGTCATGATCTTCCCCCGACAATTTCACTTCTGCAACATCTTGCTGATGCTAATCACTCCAACAGAGTACTCTGACCACTCCTGGGTACATTGGACAGGAACCATCATATATTTTAAAGTTCTCAGCTCCTTAAGTGCTGCTTATGCATCTTTGTTAGGGATGGGCAATAAATTTCACTCCGCAGGTAGAGTTAGGGGAATTTTGGCCACTCCAAGTTAAGCTTGCAATGCAGCCTTCCGGCCCAATTCCACTAACCACCACTTAGCAGAGTTTTTTCTCATGTGCAGCCTACCAACTGTAAATTGGCATGCACAAGCGAGAATTGACATGCCCTAGTGCGACTTTTGGGAGCTAGCAGGGCACCCAGACAGATCTTCCCAGATCAAGCAATTGCAACAGTTTGTGGTGAGAAAACTGCTGCTTCCATAGAAGATCTACTTGAGCAGCAGCAAAACCAAGTCGAGAAGCAGCACCCTCAGGTGCACTGTGTTGTGCCATTTGCGCTGATTTTTCGGCATGGAACAAGCTACTGCTACTAAAAATCAGTACAACGTGCTGATTTCTGCCCATTTTCGGAACTCCATGCAATCTTGCAGCATTTTCATGTAAGTCTGCAGAATTCCACTGAGTGAAACTCCCTAAGTTCCACCCACCCCTAATCATTGTATCTTCCATAAAAAGATCTCTGACCTCTAAGCACTACTTAGTATGGCAATGAATGTATACTCACTACTTGACATAATGTGTAGCATTGTTTTGTCACAAGGCTGCTGCGCAGCAACATTGTATTGATTTGTACCCCATGGCGTCAAGGCAACTCTTGTTGTGTGCTTTCTTTGTACCCACTGAGAGTTGGCAAGATCTTGTGAGATCTTGGGAATGACTACTATTTAAACCATGCCCAAGGAACGAAGCCCTGCTTTGCCTAGAAGACTTCAACACAGCTCTTCAGATTCCGCAGACTTACCTGGAGATCGTTAGTTGCCAGACCTGTCTCTGACCACCTTGCTGCCACCATCAGAATAATTTTTCGCTGCTACCATCAGAGACACTATTGGCCCACAGTCCGGTGACCTAAAAGAGAAGAAAGACTAAGACATTAAAGATAATTAAAGGTATTGCTCTAACCAGAGAAATCAAACTCTGAGGTAACAAATAGGACAGAAAGGTATTTCCCGAACAGCGCATATAAACCTTGTTTGCAAATGTGAAGGAACATTAACAGAAAATATACAACCATTCGTTGCAACCTTGAAGGTATTTTGTTTCGAATGTATACATTTGTCTGCTAATTGAATGCTGGTAATCGAGAGCTTAAGTAACATTTTGGTGTATTTCTCAGAAACATAGAACGTATTGTGTGACAACACAACACAGAAGTGAAATAAGGCACAGACTGCATAATAAGTGTACAAAAGTGAGAACCAAACTATATGCACAAATTGTTGCCAAGACAAAGGAAACGGACTCACAGGTACATAACTGAACCAGACTGGGGGAGACGCTCAACTGCAAGAAAGGCTCAGAGAGTTAGGCATGTGTGACTAACTGACTTGCGCTCTTTCTTTAACATTCAACAGCTACAAGGCAAGCCCCATGTTCCAACCATCAGCAAGGCCTTCTTCCCTAATCCCAATCCAACCTTCCTGGTGAAAATTTACCTCCATGAGTAGGACTGATAAGGAGTGAGGAGTCGCGTCCATAATGTCTCTGTGGAACTATGTTGCTAACCACAAGGTTAGTGAGTTTGTGCCATTTCTTCCGACACTGCCCTCATATATGAGGGCCAATAAAAACTTTGTTTGTAAGATTTGTTATGTTAGATGGGAAAGAGGTTATTTATTACTTACACTCAAAGTAACGTCATTATATACCCGCGTTATACATTCTGATGCCTTCAATGTGAGCAGGCAGGGAAAATAATTTGGACATGAAAAATTGGTGTTTTATCTAAAATATCTTTCTATTTGGCACCATCTCTACAGACAATTGCAAGGAATAGACATGACCACCTGTTTCACCCCCAGTAATGCTAATGTATTCATGGGCTGGTGGAAGGAGCAGGTGGTCTGGTGTACAGAAAATGAGGACTGAATTTACCCCACACATGGTTATTTGGTTGAAATATACTGATGCCCTTTTCGGTATATGGAAAGGTATTAAAATAAATGTAAAGTGATTTATCAAAAACTACGTAACAACAGGTTCAATCTCACTTTGAGCAGCATGATAAGCAGTAAGGAATTATTTTTCTTAGATGTCAAGGTGAATGTAGCTGAAACCCAGACCCATACCACCAAAGAATCAAGTTGGGAAAGTGCCCTAGGTTATCAAAGATGTCCAGGGGTATAACATTAATCAGAGCAAAGCTATCACCCAGTACTATGGGGAATGAATATGTGTCAAACGTAACTGCAGTACACTCTAGGCCTTTGAAAAAGAACAGGATATAGTACTGTCTATGTTTTAAGCAAGTGTACATAGTGCAAAGTTTTCAAAACAAGGACAAGTTTAAGATTTAGAGTTGAGAAGAACTACTATTGGGCCAAAACCTGAACTGGGGAAAACACATGTTTGTAGCTAAATACAGTATAAAACATAATCTAACCAACAGAATACTCAACACTCATTGGAATTAGATTAGATCCAACAACAGGGTTGAAACTATCTAGTAGAGCAGCCTTTACATTCTGTAGAACACAATCCTGAAAGGATGATCTTTCATCTAATCAGTTCCAAGATACACAGGATAAAACAACCATTTGGTTTCAGCAAGCCTTATACATGTAAAGCTTGGAAAGTAGGAATCTCATGTACCATTTAAAATAGTCAACTAATCAAGAGGTCAACATTATTTCCAAGAGTAGGTATAGTAAAACCTATTAGGCAGTGAATTTTCTCTTTTGCCCTTGCCCAACGAAATGTGTTGTCAACACCACTTTCCCCACACATAAACCAGTTCTCAAACATATGCAGACTATTTGCCAGTGGTGGCTGGTGGTATAATAAAAATGAGACAAACATTTTATATATATAAAGAAATCATTCACTTACCTTACACTCCTGATGTCCTGCAGCTCGATGTAGCTGGCTCTGGACTCCTGTCGGAGCATGAGGTCCTCTGTCCCACAACCAACTCCTTTATCCAATCAAGGCACTGCTCCCATGCTGTTAAGCAACATGGATGAAGTGTCTGGATTGACTGGAGCGAGCTGCCTCAGCACTCCGAAAAGCACTGGGGGCGTGTGCCTGCTTTCCAATCCAGCTGTTTAAGACAGCTGGGTTACAGTGGTTTTAATTGTGCATATCAGTCTTGCCATAGCAAAGTAGCCGTCAAACTTCAAACTGAAGTAGCCACTCCACTGTTGCCAGTTAGCAGCAGTGACTCACTGGCCCTACTCTCACACTCTGTTTGCTGGCAGACAGGAAAAAATAAAATAGTAATTGAATCATTTTATTACCATTTTATTTTTCATGCTTTCTGTGCAGCAGTGGGGGGGGGGTGGAGCAATGCTCCTCTGGTTCTATGGAGGATCTGCTGCTGCTATTTGCAATCTTGATTAATGCTATCTCTTTGGGAGACACATTTGTGCAGTTGTGATAGCAGTATGAATTTATTGAGTAGGTATGTATGTTTACTGTAAAATGGATTAAAACCATACAATCACTTTAACAGCATCCAGTATAGATGGAAGAAACAAATTGTTACTTCAAACCTGTGAGTTACTGTTTCAGCCTTAGAATTGCAAAGCCGTCACCATTTTGGATGGTCTTTGTACACTGTTTATGCTTGTCTAAGCTCCAGTAAAGGGGGGACATAAAAATCCAATGTAGATAAAACTTTATCTCGCTCTTTTAGCTGAAGGCAGGAGGCAATTTATTTTCAGAGTGGGTCCCCTTAATTTAATCGGAATGTTTTTTTACATTCAAGTCATCAATGTCCCGTGCAAAGGATAGGTCCTTTAACTGTTTTTGGCCAACTGTTGAGAGTAAGGGTGGAAAGCTGATGTATCCCATAATGCTTCAAGGCGTAGCCTATCTAGTGGGGACTGTTGAAAGTGCGCAATATATTGTGATTCTAGAGCTATGCTTCTTGGCGTGTCGTATTGCATAACAGGTGGTCAGAAAATGGGCAAAAGTTTCAGGGATGGTTATTGTAAGGTGAATTCGAACCTGCTTTCCAATTGATAAGTAGACTTAGGGAGATGAAAAGTTTCCTGAGCAAGTTACAGTGTGATTGATCTAGCTAGGGGTATAACGTCCCTGGAAAGGCTGCAAAGTTGTATTCCAAGGACGGAAGACACACATTCACTACAAATCAATCAATGAATCAATCAATAAATTATTTGTTAAGCGTGCTACTCACCCGTTAGGGTCTCAAGGCGCTGGGGTGTGGGGGGTTGCTACTGCTCGAAGAGCCAGGTCTTCAGTCTTTTCCTGAAGGTCAGGAGGTCCTGGGTCAGATGTAGGTCGACGGGGAGGGAGTTCCATGTTTTGGCAGTGAGGTGGGAGAAGGATCTGCCACCGGCTGTGGTACGATGGATGCGTGGGACGGTAGCGAGGGCGAGGTTGGTGGAGCGGAGCTGGCGGGTGGGTACGTGGAAGCTGAGACATTTGTTGAGGTAGGCAGGGCCTGTGTAGTGGAGAGCCTTGTGAGCGTGGATGAGGAGCCATCAGTCAATCCAAAACATAGAGGATTGACTGATGGCGCCTCCAGGTTGTTTTGAGACCACACATGGCATTGGACAGGGAAGCAGATTTCGTTTCCAACTGATCCTATTGTTCATTTGGTGAGCCATGATCATTTAGCCAAACCCCAAGGTAGCAAAATGTCCCTAGCTTGTCAATTAAGATAGCACCGATTTATTTGCTTTTGATTTTGCACTGTTTACTGCTAAATGCCAAAACAGCAGATTTATCACTGTTGGTTACATTTGTGAAGGGATGCCAGGGACTTCTGCAGGCTGGATGCTGTGGAATTTAAAATAATCACATTTTGCAAAGACAGAAAAGGAAGAGTGTCTAACCATGAGGGGTGGGGGTGGCGCCATCCACCTTAATGCCATCTGATAAATCTGCTATATACAGACCAAACAGGGTACTGGCAACATACACCCATGCTTTTGTCCTCTGTCATAATTGTTCTTGATGAATGGCCATTATGCACCAGTTTGACCTTTACTCAAATGTTCCAATGTAAAGACTGGATAACCATAAGTAGTGATGGAATTACCCCATCTGGCTAATTTTGAACAAATTATGGCATGATATACTAAAACAAGGCTATATAGTGATCAATAAAAGTGGGCAAACAGATTACATTTATTGACTTTCACTGTCTCATGAGTTAGTATACCTAATGCAAGGATGTTGTCAGACATGTTATAATTCCCTCTAAACCTCGTTTGTGTCACTGGCATCAGTTTTACTAAGTCCCTTAGTAACATTTGTGCATAGTACTTGGCCTCTACATCCAGCAGTGTGACTATTATGTACTTTATAGCTAATAGTGGATTACTTTTTATTTTTTGTATTGAGGATAGAGCTTTACTGAGAGTTGTGAACAAGTTGCATTTCAAAAATAATACTCTATAGGGGTGAAAGTCTAGAGACCCATAAATCCGTGTAGGATTTAAAAACGGATGTTAGGAAGGCTGTTAGGACCCTGAGCTCCATCCAATTTAGATGATTTAAAAATGCTAAGAAGTGAGCTGGTTGGAAAAGCCATTTCAGCATAAACAGGAAGAAATTGGGAGACCCACACAGCAGAACTGTTCGCATTTAACTCTTCAACGTGATTAACCCTGAATTCCCCAGGAGCTGAGTAACATGGCTACTTTGAGTGCTGGGTGCTAAGGTTGTTTATAAATTGGCAACATTTTCTGGGCACCCACGTCTGCATATTTACAATATTCTTAACCACTGTGTCTCAGTAGGGGGGCTTTTTTCCTCTGTCTAGTTGTTTATACTTTTTCATTCGACAAGGCAGATTTGAAAGGAGATTTGATTTTTGACTTCCCTTAAGCTCCTATTAATATTCCTTTCCTGCAATTTTTTTTAAAAAAATTGGAGAGTACAATCCCTTGTGGGTTATGCCCCCTGCATGGTGGTGTTTTATCATTCAGAGTAAACATTAACATTGTCATATATGCCCATGTGGTGTTGCAGTTTGCTAGGGTAGCCCCCGCCTCCAAAAGAATATCGATCAAATTGGAGCCACCTTCTATGGATAGCAAATTTGTCTATTATTCTGATGTCCCTTTAGAATATGAAAGATATTAGATATTTTAACGAGGGATGTGCAAAATTCACCTAAGCCAGAACAGGAAGAGGTTCCCAGCACTACAACTCCTGCATATAGATTATGTAATTACTGTTAGAAACTGGGTCTCCAGTTGGCAGAGGTATGCACTCTGTCCCACTAGGGACCACAATCCTAGACAGGGTAAGTCTGCCTAAATTAACCTGTGCTCACGCTCTGGTAGCTTGGCACAGAGCAATCAGGGTTTACTTAAGAGGCAACATGTAAAGTATTTGTGCAACACTTAATTACAGTAACACAGTGAAAGACACCACAAAAGGAATCCACACCAGTTTATACAAAATATATAGGTGGTCATTACAACCCTGGCGGTCAGTTTTAAAGCGGCAGTAAAACCGCCAACAGGCCGGCAGTAAAAAAAATGGAATCACGACCGTGGCGGAAACCGCCAACATAGGCAGCCACTTTAACACTCCGACCGACACGGCGGTACAAACAAACACCGCGGCGGTAACCATCAACAGACAGGCGGAGGACAATGTACCGCCCACACTATTACAACCCACCAATCCGCCACCTTTTCCAGGGCGGATTCACCGCAAACAAAAACAAAAACACGGCGGTAACAGGAAGGGAAAACACTCATCTCTACACACCCCACAAGGAACTAGGACGCCATGGAACCGGAACTTCAGATACTCCCAGCCTTTATCTTCCTGCTCCTTTACCAGGAGTACGAATGCCGGCGGCGTTAACCACGGTGAGTACTGCAACTATGACACAGGGGAGGGGGAGGGAAAAAACAGTGATACACACACGCAACATGCAACATCCCCACCCCCACCCTCACCCACTACAACACACACACTAATACATGTTGATATATTACAGTTACACCCCCCATTCCCCCTGGAAGAATTCAAGGACAAAAGGAAATGAGTCGAATAATTGTGATATATTCAATTACATAAATCAAAAATATTTACAAATATATACATTTATACTATATACAATTAAATACACCAAGAACACAAGTCCAAGTGATTCCACCATCACAGTCCGTGGATCACTGGGCCCAAAAGGCATGGGCGAGGCCCACACTCAATACCCGAACAAGACGGAGAGAAAACTGCAGGGGCATCAGATAGAAATACAACAGGCACCTCATGGGGAAGGGAAAGGGGGCACCTCAGCCAGTTGAGTGCATGACACCAGATCCAAGAGGAGGCTCCATGCCCACTGTTCAATCCTGGGGAGTGCAAAGCCACAGTCTCTCAAGTCTATACAGTGGGTGGTTTGCCCACTGTTCAATCCTGGGGAGTGCAAAGCCACAGTCTCTCAAGTCTCTACAGTGGGTGGTTTGCCCACTGTTCAATCCTGGGGAGTGCAAAGCCACAGTCTCTCAAGTCTCTACAGTGGGTGGTTTGCCCACTGTTCAATCCTGGGGAGTGCAAAGCCACCATCTCTCAAGTCTCTACAGTGGGTGGTTTGCCCACTGATCAATCCTGGGGAATGCAAAGCCACAGTCTCTACAGTGGATGTAACTCTCCACTGGTTCTGGAGGGGGCTTTGTGCCCAGAGTGCTTCATCCTGCCAAGGACTGAGGAAGTGGATGCCTTTCTCCACTGGTTCTGGAGGGGGCTTTGTGCCCAGAGTGCTTCATTCTGCCAAGGACTGAGGTAGTGGATGTAACTCTCCACTGGGTCTGGAGGGGGCTTTGTGCCCAGAGTGCTTCATCCTGCCAAGGACAGAGGTAGTGGATGTAACTCTCCACTGGTTCTGGAGGGGGCTTTGTGCCCAGAGTGCTTCATCCTGCCAAGGAGTGAGGTAGTGGATGCCTTTCACCACTGGTTCTGGAGGGGGCTTTGAGCCCAGAGAGCTTCCTCCTGCCAAGGACAGAGGTAGTGGATGTAACTCTCCACTGGTTCGGGAGGGGGCTTTGCGCCAAGAGTGCTTCATCCTGCCAAGGACTGTGGTAGTGGATGTAACTCTCCACTGGTTCTGGAGGGTGCTTTGTGCGCAGAGTGCTTCATCCTCCCGTGGCTGCCTCAGTAACGTCAGAATCATTGGCACTCACTGGCCTGTGGTGCTGCTGGCGGCGGTGTCCTGGGCAGCGGTTTTGCTGGTGGCAGTCTTGTCCTGGCCTGCGGTGCTGCTGGCGGCGGTGTCCTGGGCAGCGGTTCTACTGGTGGCGGTCTTGTCCTGGCCTGCGGTGCTGGTGGCGGCGGTGTCTTGGGCAGCGGTTCTGCTGGTGGCGGTCTTGTCCTGGCCTGCGGTGCTGCTGGCGGTCATGTCTTGGGCAACAGTTCAGCTGGTGGCGGTCTTTTTCTGGCCTGCAGTGCTGCTGTCTGTCCTGTCTTGGGCAGTGGGGCTGCTGCTGGCGGTCCTGTCTTGGGAAGCGGGGCTGCTGCTGGTGGTCCTGTCTTGGCCAGTGGGGCTGCTGCTGGCGGTCCTGTCTTATGCAGCAGGGCTGCTGCTGGTGGTCTTCTCCTGGGCAGCCGGTCTGCTGGCGGTCTTGTCCGCTGTGCTGATCTTCCCAGACTTGCCGGTTGTAATGTGCCCCTTCCCCACCTCGGATGGTGTTGTAGCTGTCTCCACACTCCCAGCTGTACCCCTGGGAGCGGCTTTGGTGGCTGATTTCTTTCCCCTCTCCGTCCGGGCACTGTGCAACTTTTTATGCTTGACAGGTGGGGGACTGTCCGTGCTGTGGCTCCTTGCCACACTGGCTGCCCTGCTGCCTGGTGCACTCCATAATCCGGTGACTACTGGCACCACTGGTCCCGCCGATGTTGTGGCTGAGGTGCTAGGTTGGGACCTGGAGAGTCGGGCCCTAGGAGACTGAAGGGGTGGGGGAGGTGAGGGAAAGAGGTGAAGGCTGGCCATGAAAAGTTTCTTAGGAACACTGGGACGGTTAGCTGGAGGGGGTTTGGGAGTGGAGGAAGAGGTTGTGGTTGTAGGAGGTGTACGTTTGGTGACTTTGGGTGAAGGTGCATGGGCTTTAGGCTGTCGTGAGGTGGATGGCTGTTGGGTGGGTGTGTGGCTGCGTTTGTGTACCTTGGGAGGTGGCCTCACAGACACACTGGGAGAGAACACAGGGGATGTGTGAATGGTAGTGGGGGTGGTGACTGCACGTGAGTGGGGTGTGGTGGTGGGTGTGCTGGTGATGGACGTAGTGGCTGAGGATGTAGTGCATGCAGGTGTGAGTGAGACAAGACAGGGAGGGAGGTTGGAGACGAGGAGGAGGGGGACACAGTGGAGGCAGTGGATGTTGGTGTGTCTGCATGTGTGTGATGCTTCCGTGAGTGCCCGTGGGATGTGTGGTGCTTATGTTTGCCAGAGCGTCCCTTGTGTGTTGAGGTGTGTGCATGCTGGTCTGATGGTGTGCTTGGGATAGGCTGAGGTACAGGGGTGTGGGTCTGGGTGGAGGAAGTTGGAGGGAGGAGGCTAGAGACAGGGACAATGGCTGCCATCAGTGCTGAGGCCAGAGTCTGAAAAGCTTGCTGAAGGGCTGCCTGACCAGAGTGAATGCCCTCCAGGTATGCATTGGTCTGTTGCAACTGCCTCTCTACACCCTGGATGGCATTCAAAATGGTAGACTGCCCAACAGTGAGGGACCTGAGGAGGTCAATGGCCTCCTCACAGAGAGCATCAGGGGTGACTGGGGCAGGGCCTGAGGTGCCTTGGGCGAAGGTGATGCCCACCCTCCTGGGTGAGCGGGCACGGGGCAAACACTGAGGGGCTGCTGGGAGGGCGGTGCTGGTAGGGGGGGGTGGCGGCTGTACCTGTAGATGCGGAGGGCACAGATGGGGCCACCACCACAAGGGAGCTCCCATCAGAGGAGGAGTCCGTATTGCTGGTGTCAGCTCCAGTCCCCGCCGTGGAGCTCCCCTCGCCCTCCGTCCCACTGGTGACTTCAGACTCCGTAGTGTCACCCTCCAGGGCCATGTGGGATGCAGCTCCCTCCTGCTCCGGTGCCACTGCTCCTCCGCCTGATGATGCTAATGCACACAAGAACAGGGAGACCACAAAAAGGGTGGGGGAGACAGAAGAAAGACATGTTGAGTGCATGCAATACCGCTACCGTTGGCAGACACGGCAGACACAGAAGCCCCCTGCACTACGCCGCGCATTCCGAGTCCACTATTCAATCCCTGGGACATGGCTTACAAGGCTATGGCCAATTTCTGCACACATGGATGTCACAGGAGCCTGACTAGGTGAAGTTGGCACTGTACACAGGTGGGGTGGGGTGCCACAGGGCCTGCCTGAAGAAGGGAGCTTAACTACTAAACTCTCCCTGGCCCAGGGGAACCCACAGCCCATCTCCCCCACCCAGACACCTTTAATGCGCGATGAATCAGCATAATGAGAGTGTACTCTCTTTTCCGGCAGTGGGTGCTCCGTCTGTGGTAGACCCACAGGGTCCGGACTTCCTTGGCGATGGCACGCCAAACGTCCTTCTTCTGGTGGGCGCTGACCTACAGGAATTGTACAGGGGAAAAAGAGAAGTAATTACCAACTGCACTGTCACAGTCATTGGCCGGCATCCCTACCCTTGCCATGACGCACATGCACTCACCGTTGTTTCATGCACGCCTCATTCTCACCCCCCTCTATCTTTCATCCACCCCACTCCAAACCGGCATTGCCCATACAGCATGCTCACAGTGTACTTACCTGTTTGTCTGGAGGACCGTAGAGTAGCGTGTACTGGGGGAGAACTCCATCCACAAGTTTCTCCAACTCCTCCATGCTGAAGGCAGGGGCCCTTTCCCCAGACACACAAGCCATTGTCTCTTCCAGACTGAGGTCACAGCAGCACTTACAGTGTAGGTCCTCTCCTGTCGAAGATCAGGTATCGAGTGATTGAACAGATAGAAAACGGCGGTCACGTCCGCGGCGGTGTGTACCGTCACCACCGACGTACATCGTCATTGGCTCCTGGGACCTATAGGGTCCAATGTTAACCAATGCAGAATTGCGCTGCGGTCTTTGACCGCCTACCGCGACGGTGTACAACACCAGCGCAGTTACCTCAAAACCCATTGTCCCACTTTACAGGTCAGGCAGCCGCCATTTCATGGGCCCACATGGCATTATTTTTGAATTTGTCACACACACCTAGGCCTTGCCTAAACACTCATACAGGCAAATGTCGTATTGCTAATAATTTCAGAGTAAGCTGTGTTTACGTACCTCAGAGTTGGTTGACTCTCTGCTTGCTGTTCTCCTCCATAGGCACCGTCCACTGGGGCATGTGAGGAGATGGCGGCATCCTCCGGTGTACAGACCGCTGGTGGACCTGTTGACAATGGAGGAGCGACATGTGATCATCACCTACAGGCTTGATCATGCCACAATCCTAGAACTGTGTGCCCAGTTGGAGCCAGACCTGATGTCAGCTATCCGCCATCCCACAGGAATCCCCCCTCAAGTGCATGTGCTGTCTGTACTGCATTTCCTAGCAAGTGGGTCTTTACAAACTACAGTGGTCATAGCATCAGGGATGTCCCAGCCTATGTTTTCCAACGTGTTGTCCAGAGTGTTGTCTGCCTTGCTGAAACACATGCGGAGCTACATCGTTTTCCCTCAGGTGGAGGATTTGCCCACAGTGAAAGGAGATCTCTATGCCCCAGGACATATCCCCAACATCATAGGTGCCATTGATGGGACACATGTGGCCTTGGTATCCCCCCGCAGGAGTGAACAGGTGTACCGAAACTGGAGGAGTTACCATTCCATGAATGTGCAGATGGTGTGTTTGGCAGACCAGTACATCTCCCATGTTAATGCAAAATTCCCTGGCTCAGTGCATGACGCTTACATCCTGCGGAATTGCAGCATGCCTTATGTGATGGGGCAACTCCAGAGGCACCGGGAATGGCTATTAGGTGAGCACATGGACCCAATACAGTGGGAATAGTTGCCTGGGTCTGTGGATGTCCCTATGAGTTAGTGTGTGTCTAACAGTTGTCCCTCGACATTTGCAGGTGACTCTGGTTACCCCAACCTGTCATGGCTACTGACCCCAGTGAGGAATCCCAGGACAAGGGCAGAGGAACGCTACAATGAGGCACATGGGCGAACTAGGAGGATTATAGAGCGGACCTTCGGCCTCCTGAAGGCCAGGTTCTGGTGCCTCCATCTGACAGGCGGCTCCCTATACTACTCACCGAAGAAGGTGTGCCAGATCATCGTGGCATGCTGTTTGTTGCACAGCCTGGCTTTGCGACGCCAGGTGCCTTTTCTGCAGGAGGATGGGCCTGATGTTGGTCTTGTGGCAGCTGTGGAGCCTGTGGACAGTGAAGAAGAGGAGGCAGAAGAAGAAGATATAGGGAACCAAAACAACATCATCATGCAATACTTTCAGTGAGACACAGGTAAGAGACTGCCACTGCTCCTCTCATATCATACTACTGTAGGACATTGCATGATTCTGCCTTTTTTCCTCTGTGTATGGACCCTGACAGTTCACTTTGCTTTTCCATTTCACAGATCTGGGTACCACTTTCTGCCTTCTGCTATGTTTACTGCTGCCCAACAACTGTCAAACATTGGTATGTGAAAAAGAACATTGACATTGATATTTGTCAGAGAGGTCGTAATAACACACTTGTGAAAGTACAGACTGACTCCAGATCGTTTTGTGATTCAAGGGTGTTTATTGAAGTGCTATTCAGTGGAGGGGTATGTGCAATGGGCTGGGGTGATGGTGGAGGAATGTCCATGGTGGAGTCCAGTCTCTTTCTATCACAGATAGATTGTCCAAGGGGGCATAGGAAATGGAGTAATGGCAGTTCAAGGTTGTCAGGGTGACCTAGTGGGACAGAAGGGTGACAATCAGGAGAGTCTTATTTCCTGGCAGGGGTCTTGGCAATGTTCTCTGTTTTGTGCCTGGATCTCAGGGACCGTTTGTGGGGTGGTTCTCCTTCTGCAGGTGGTGGGGTGCTGGTGGCCTATTGGTCCTGTGGCAGCACCTCCTGTCCACTAGCGCCTGCAGACGTGGAGGGCTGTTCATCCTTCAGGCTAGTATCAGGGGCCCGTTGGTGTACCACTGTCTCCATCATGGTGTTGGCCATGTCTGCCAGCACCCCTGCAATGGTGACCAGGGTGGTGTTAATGGACTTCAAGTCCTCCCTGATCCCCAAGTACTGTTCCTCCTGCAGCCGCTGGGTCTCCTGAAACTTGGCCAGTACCGTGCCCATGGTCTCCTGGGAATGGTGGTATGCTCCCATGATGTTGGAGAGTGGGTTCCTTGGGCCTGTCCTCCCCCTGTCGCACAGCAGTCCTCCCAGCTTCCCTGTTGTCCTGTGCCTCTTTCCCCTGAACCGTGTGCCCACTACCACTAACCCCAGGTTCCTGATTGTCTTGGGTTAGTGGGGTCGCCTGGGGTCCCTGTAGTGGTGGGCACACTGCTGATTGACGTGTCCTAGGAACAGAGGGATGGGCCCACTGGGTGGGTGCTGTGGTGGTGTTTCCTGAGGGGCGAGGTTCAGTGGTGGTTTGGGACTGTGGCAGGGGAACAGACTGTCCAGAGGTCCTTGATGGGCCGGGCTGGTCATCTTGATCCAGGCGTGCGGAGCTGCTGTCGTCACTGTGGGCCTCTTCTGTGGGGGTACTGGATATGGCTAGCACCTCCTGTCCGGTGACGTTGGGTAGGGGTCCTGTTGGGGTGTAAATACATTGTAATTGTATCTGTGTGTGCCATCTTGTGCAATGGGTGAGTTACCCTCTACTTCTGTGCTTGCATTATTGCCTTGGCCCTTGTGTGATTGGTGATTTTGGGGCCTGGGTGTGTCTCTCTACTAGGCATGCTTTGCTAATGGGTGACCATGCATTGGTGTTACATGCAGGGCTTGGTTTTGGGATGTGTGGGTTGTGATAGTGGGGTATCTGTGAGGTGTTGGGGTGATGGGTGTGAGGGTAGGGGTAGGAGTTTGTGATGGCATGCAGGTAGGGTGGGGGGACATAATAGTAAATATTTGCCTTACCAGTGTCCAGTCCTCCTGCTACTCCTGCGGGGCCCTCAGGATGCATGAGCGCCAAGACTTGCTCCTCCCATGTTGTTAGTTGTGGGGGAGGAGGTGAGGGTCCTCTATACAGCTACCTTGTGTCTTGATACCACGGAACGTACCTTCCCCCGTAGGTCGTACCACCTCTTCCTGATGTCATCCTGTGTTCTTGGATGCTGTCCTACTGCATTGACCCTGTCGACAATTCTCCGCCATAGCTCCATCTTCCTTGCAATGGAGGTCTCCTGCACCTGTGATCCGAATAGCTGTGGCTCTACCAGGATGATTTCCTCCACCATGACCCTGAACTCCTCCTCAGAAAACCTGGGGTGTCTTTGAGGTGCCATAATGTGGTGTGGGTGATATGTGAGGTGATGTTTGTTGTGCTGATTGATGTGTTGTGTTGGGGTGTGTTCTTTGAGGTGCGTGGATGTTGTATGAGTGATGGTGTTCTGTGACTGTGGATGCTGGTGTTGTGTTTGCTATTCTCTCTCTCTCTGCTTTTTGAAAAAATGTTGTAAGGGGTTGTGGGTAATGTGGGTGTGTGTTTTATAGTGGTGTGAGTGTGTGGGTGTGGTATGTGAATGTGTATCAGGTGTGTGTATTTTGAATTTTCCAATGTGGTTATGTTTTGTAAATGTGTGTGTGTTTTGAGCGCAGCGGTGTGCATGGCCAATGGATTACTGCGGTTGAATGACTGCTGCGTTGATTCATGGGTTGTGATAGTGTGGGGGTATTCCTGTTGGCGTGACAGTGTAGGTTTTGCTATCGCCAGTTTATCACTGACCTTTGGTGTGGCGGACTTGTGTGGGTGTCTGTATTGTGGCGGATTACGGGATGTTGGTCGTAATACCTGTAGCGGATTTCTGCTGCGGTCACGGTATCTTGACAGCCTTCAGCACGGCGGTAAGCCGGATTTACCGCCAGAGTTGTAATGACAGTCTTTGTGCCACATCATGCATATTATATGCATGATGTATGCAAAAGTGGCGTTCCCTTGCTAGAGGGTTGCTAGAAATGGCACTATGGAATCTACAAGATTCCATTACACCATTTTTAGCGTAATTTTTAATGCCTGCTTAAAGCAGATGTTAAAATGACGCTCCCATTGATTTTAATGGGCCTCTTAACACTAGGCTGGATTATCAACATTTTTGTCACTCTAATCTAGTATAGCGTTACAATAGCATAAAAAAATGACGCTATTGCCCCTAACATGCACCATGGTGTGCTGTATTGTAAATATGGCATTACCATGGTGGCGTTAGGGGACGCAAAGGGGCAGCAAGAAAAGTGGCACATTACTAGTGATGCACCACTTTCTTGTAAATATAGCCCATGGTATTTTGCATTGGTCTATCTGATCAGCCTGCACAGACCGAGGCCTGTCTATTGTTACTCACAGCAAAAATCTAAATCTCATCTGGTATTGGTTCCCTTTGTGACACTGTGCCCACACACTGTACCCCTGCACAGCATGTGGTGTTGCCAAATCATGCCTCACTGCAAATATGCAGCTTGCTGAGCCTCTGTCCACTGAGTAATATGGGAATTGCATTGTGGCAGGCTGGTTATCTGTGAATGATGTGCTCTTTTCAACTCTGACAATGTGTGTCACATAGCCTTGGCAGGTCCCATGATCCCACAGCCCTGTTGTCTCTTTCATCCAGCTCTGATGTGTCATATGTATGCTCCTTGCACTTTGGACATTGCACAACAGTGCATTATGAACTGATTTGCCATGATATCAGTATCTGTTGTTTGAGTATAAAGCTAGACATATACAATGCATTGCCAGGTTTTGCTTAAAGTACTCTAGGTTTTGTGAACATACGTGTTGAAGTGTGTATTGCTATGTTGATGTGACACGCAGACACCCACCATCTGAAGTAGCAGGTGCCTACATCTGTATCTCCAAATGTCCACACATGGACAGGCTTAACTCTTTGTGTGATCTACATGTCACTTCCTTCATTGTATTTCAAGCACAATGGGTCAGTATTTATGCTGGCTGTGACCTGTAGGGACTGTATGCAGTGAATGACATTCATAATAAATGGATGTTTCTGCATGTTCTTTGCTGGGTGCTGTTCATGTCACTTGCCGCTTTGTATGATGTGTTCCATTGTGTTCCTGGTCAATGTAATGTGGCTAGCTCATGTCCCACAAAAGTCACAGTTGGCCTACCTATTCAGTGCAGGGCTTAAGCTGGGGACTGTGTAGGCGACCCAATTGGGGAGTGTTTGTTGTCAGGTCCCTGTTTCCAATGACTGCTATGTGCAACAGGTGGACAAGAAGGTCAAGACAGGATATAATTAGCTCGGTGTACTGACGTGTGTGATTCAGCCATTTTGTATGGGACTTGTGGACATAATATGCTGTTTTGTTTTTTGCATCCACGCAGGTCAAAACCCATCAAAAGGACTGGATTTGGAGAACCATCGCCAAGAAGGTGCGGACCCAGAGGATCCACAGCCGGCAGAATACCCACTGTCAGAAGAGGTGGGAGGACCTGAGATTTTGGGCCTGGAAGACCGCAGAGGCCCAGACGGGGCTGTCCTCCCAATGAGGACGGGGTGTCAGTCGGAGCATGACACCCCTAATGGCCCACATTTTGGTGGTGGCCATCCCAGAGTTGGATGGGGAATTGAGGACAGCACACCAGCCACAGGGGGGAGTACAGTGCTAATTCATGCCTGACCCTTTGCCAGGTGATTGAGTGAGGGACAGACTGCTCCCCCTGGCTATGTGGGATGTGCCATGTGTCACAGTTCATCTGGGTTAAAATTGGTGTAGAGGGGCCATGTGCTTCCAACTGGTGTGCTCAACCTTTTGGAGCTGGGACCTGGGACTAAACTGTGGGGCACCCTCAGTCCTATTGCACAGCAGAGAGCACATATGACTGTTTAATGTACACATCTTCTAAATCTTCTGTTGTAACTACTCTGGTCGGTGTTAGTTTCCAACAACAGATCACTCCTCCCAAATGTCACAGTACAAAGGTAGGTAGGATGTGGCTCACTGTCCACTGCCATATGTCTGGGGATATGTGTAGGTAAAAATCTACAAACCATGTGCAAGGTTTCTCCATTGTATGTTGGGCACTGGTGCCTTATAGCGGTCTGTGATGCATGGGTGTCCATCATACATGTGATATGACTTACATGGCAAAATCTTGGCAGCTGTAGCATGTTATTTACGTTGGTAAGTGGGAATGCACATTGTCCTGGGTGATGTGTCATCAGTGTAGCCAACATTCCAGTTGCCTACATGTCTGCATGTGCTACATTCCCATTAGGATACATGACTATGCATTAGATGTAGACATGTGCTAGCTATGCAGATGGGATGATGTCTGGAATCTCTAACATGTATGTCCATGGTGTCCTGTTGCCATAAAGGCACATCTGCAATGGTTGTCTATTTACTATGATGGCTCAGACAGGACTGTGTCATCATCATATGTTCGCAAACAGATACATCCATGCCTTATAGTATGTAATTTGTAATGTGTATCTTCAGTAGCCATGACGGACATGACAGGTAGGGCCAGGATGGGGATCCACTTCATGACCATTTGTACCCTTGATGTTGAACGCTGGTTGTAGGCGCTTAGCACCTGTGTGTTGTTTGGGAATGCTGTTGTTTGGGACTTTTGGGATGCATCTTGGATTGACTTGCAGTGATGTTTCCATTACTTATGTTTAGGCTCAGGGAGTCATCCACAGACAGATACCATACTTACCATGTCTGAAGTGTGGGTAGTGATATAGCTTCTCACTGTACAGCAATTTGGTCTCCTTCATTTAGTGACCGCAGGTGTCCCTACTTCCTGCACAGTACAGTTGTCTACTACAAACACTCTCAGAAGTAAACATAGAAATGGGTGTGGTCCTTGGTGGGGACTGTCCTGGGACTTACATGATACTTCTTGTGTGTATTCAAGAGATGTTTAGGCCCTGTCTTCATTGTTGTTCCTTGCAACACCCCATGTGGGGCATGGCTGAGTGGCCTTGCTACTACCAACTGGACTCATTTTGGGCAGGTGTCAATCATAGGATTGTACATTTCTGGGATGTGTCAATAGTGACAGATATGTTTACATGTCTCCTAATTCAGGTATGGCATGTTTGTGCAAGTGTTGTCTTCATTTCCTCAGAAACATCTGTTATTGTTGATAATTTACATCAGTGCAAGTTGGATGTGTGTATAGGCTTGTGTCTGTGTAATTGGTAGGGTAGTGTTAGAAATGGGGTTTCTGGTTGTCTAGGGTATGCACCTAAGCCATGCAGAACCCACCCACTCTAGTCTGAGCAAGGAAGTTACACATACAAGATAACCCCTGCTCACTCCTTTGGTAGTTTGGCACAAGCAATCAGGCTTATCCCAGAGGCAATGTGTAATGCGATTGCACAACACACACAACACATGTGACGCACTATCCCCGCCACAAAGGAAACTCAACACCAAGTTATATAAAAATAAACTGTATTGTACCCAACATCATTAGACCAAGCACAACATGTCATGTTGTACCCTACTACCCAAGCAGTTGTTATAACATGACACAGTACTATTACTTAGCAAAAGCCAGAAGTAGTCACATACAACACATAGGTTACTAGTTATGCTGCAACATAAGCAGTAGTCAGGTAAACATTGCTAAAATGTACATATAATGGTAAAACACATATCACCAGAAATGCAACAGGTCATAGTAAACATGTTAGCAAAAATGCATGTCCTAGTAAATATACCATCATAAATGCCCAGAAAAGGAGCATCAAAGAATACATGGCAAGTCATGAAAACATATCTGTATGCACACATCATCAACGCATTGCACCCTCATGCATATGAGAAAGCCATTGTCCAAAGATGACATAGGTCAGCCTAATTACCAGGGCTGCGATGGACCGTGTCCCTATCCTTGAGCTCCTTTGCTCTGCGTACAGAGGAGCACAGACTCGCCCTCAGTGGGACGGGGCTGCAGTTGAGGCCTCTGTCCGTCTTGCCAAATAATTCCTCCAACAATCAAGGCCCCCACTATCCACAAAATATGCCCGGGGAGGAGGTAAAGCATAACAAAGCAAGCACGCTCCTTCCTATCAGACGGGGTGACCTCTTGGGGTCTCTTCCCCCAGTGGGAGCCCAACCAGCAGCTATCCGCATCTTTGTGGCATGACTGCTGACTCCTGGGGCCCTCCGACAGTCATTGCTGGTGGATCGGGTGGAGGAAGCCCTCCAGGGCCTCCTATGTCACCACCCACCTCCTCGCTGGGGTGGGCTGACCCATGTAGCTCTCTGGCCTCTGCATGGGGGAGCCGGCTTTCTCCTTCTCTGCAGCTCGGCTGCAGTAACTGCTGGCTCCTGAAATGGAGCTGGGGGCACAACACAGTGCTCCTCGCCCCAAGGGCACTCCACGGAGTGCGATCGCTCCTGACTTTGTTCCCGATGGCCCACCTGGGCCTAGGCGGTGAGGTCCCACTCTGGCAACACTGGGAAGAGTGCTCTTCATGCGCTTTCAGCCAAATAGAACCAAAGGTAAAGTACTCTTCACGTGCTGGGACACAGAATTAAAGCACGCTCTTTGCTCTGAGCGCTTTTCTTACACCACGGGAATCACAGTTGCAGTGCTCTCCAGCGCTGGGGGACAAGGAAAGCTGCAGGAGGACAGGGGCCTCAGCACCCAGCCCCTGAAGACAGAAGAATGGGGCACAGGTCAGTAGGGCCCAAGAAAACAGGACAGCACAAGGGATTGCAGTCAGTGGCAATTCCTCCTAGTGACACAGCAGGTCACAGGTCAGCACAAAAGCCGCAGTCCAAGGCGATTCCTGGTGTGTCCCTCCAGCAGCATTCTGTGTCCAGTTCAGTAGTCCATCATTGTCTCTCCTAACATGGGGAAACCCCCAGTTCTTATACTCGGTTTTGCACAACTTTTACAAAGAGGAGAACAGGTTCCAACCAGTTCCAACTGGTTCTAGGAGTGTCCCTCTCATCTCAAGCACAGACTCCAGACATCAGTTGGGGGTTCACAAGCCCTTTGTGTGAGGTCAGATCACAGCCTTTACAAATGTAGATGTGCCCCACCTCTCCTTCTCTCAGCCCAGGAAGACCACTTAATATGCAGATGCACTTCTGTAACACCTCCACCCTCCCTGTGTACAGGCTGTCTGAAAAGAATGCACAAAGCACAGCGGTCACTCTGTCCCAGACATGGATTGAAGTCAAGCTGCAAAACACTAGAGTTATACAAATGCCTATGTGACCGCTCATAGATCAGACAATACCTCCTAGACATAAGGCAAGGCATTTCCAATGCAATCCTATGAACAAGGCAGCACTCACAGAAGTATGAAACCAAATAGGCTGTTTGTCACTACCAGGCCAGACCACACAACCAGGCTCATGTCCTGCCTCTTACATACATAGCACCCTGCCCATAGGGCCTACCATAGGGGTGACTTACATGTAGTAAAAGGGGAGATATAGTAAATTTCAATGCCATGTCCCTGTGGCAGTAAACTGCACATGCAGGCCCTGTGCTATCAGGCCTTGAGACAGGTTTGAAAGGCTACTTCTGTGGATGGTGCAAACTGCGCTTCAGGCCCACTAGTAGCATTTAATTTACAGACCGTAGCCATAGCAACCATAACACCGAAACTGCCCTCCTCGCTGCCACCGATGACATCAGAACCATACTGGACAACGGCAAAACCGTGGCCCTCATCCTCCTGGACCTCTCAGCGGTGTTCGACACCGTCTGCCACCACACCTTACGCACATGCCTCAGAAATGCAGGAATCCACAACAGAGCCCTGGACTGGATCACCTCCTTTCTCACCGGCAGGACTCAGAGAGTCCGCCTCCCTCTATTCTGCTCTGAAGCCACCAAAATCATCTGTGGCGTACCACATTGTTTGTCCCTCAGCTCGACCCTCTTATACATCTACATGGCTCTGCTCGCCAATATCGTCTGATCTCACAACCTCAACATCATCTCATACGCCGATGACGCACAGCTGATCCTTTCCCTTACCTAGCACTCCGCCAAGACCAACCCCAACAAAGGTATGAAGGCCATCACCGAATGGATGAAGAACAGTTGCCTCAAACTCAATTCCAACAAGACTGAAGTCCTCATCTTTGGCTCCAACCCCTCTGTATGGGATGACTCCTGGTGGCCTGCCACGATCGGATTCGCTCCGACTCCCACCGACCACACATGCAATCTAGGATTCATCCTGGACTCCTCACTATCCATGAACCAGCAAGTCAACGCCGTCTCCTCCCCTTGCTTCAATAACCTTTTGCATGATCTGAAAGATCTACAAATGGATCCCCACGGAAACCAGAAGAACAGTCACCCAAGCCCTCATAAGCAGCAAACTGGACTACGGCAATGCCCTCTCCTCAGGAACCATGGGCAAACTCCAGAAAAGACTGCAACGCATCCAGAACTCCTCCCTCATCCTGGGCATCCCCCTCCACTGCCACATCACAGGCCACCTGAGAGACCTGCACTGGCTCCCCGTCAACAAGAGAATCACCTTCAAACTCCTCACCCACGCTCACAAAGCACTGCACAACACGGATCAAAATACCTCAACAGACGGCTCTCCTTCTACACCCTGACCCAACAGCTCCACTCCACCGACCTTGCCCCCGCAACCGTTCCACGCATCTGCAGAACTACAACCGGTGCAAGATAATTCTCCCACTTCGTCGCCAAGACGTGGAACACTCTTCCCACCCACCTGCGTCAGACCAAGGACCTCCTTACCTTCAAGAGACTTCTCAAGACTTGGCTGTTCGAGTAGTAGCAGCACCTCCCTATGCCCCTCCCCCTCAGCACCTTGAGACCCTCACAGGTGAATAGTGCACTTTACAAATTCCTTGATTGATTGAGAGGTACCGCTATAGAAGGGACTTCTATAATGGTAATAAAAAATCCACCTACACCAGTAAGCAGCATTTCTCATTACCATTACAACAATACCAAACATGCATACACGTCCCGTCGTAGATGAGACAATTCCCCTAGACATAAGGCAGTGCATTTCCAATGCAATCCTATGAGCAAGGCAGCACTCACAACACGGAGAAACCAAATAGGATGTGTGTCGCTACCAGGACAGGCCACACAACCAGGGACATGCCCTGCCTCTTACATACATAGCACCCTGCCCATAGGGCTAGCTAGGGCCTACCCTAGGGGTGACGTACATGTAGTAAAAGGGGAGTTCCAGGCCTGGCAAGTAAATTTAGATGCCAGGACCCTGTGGCAGTAAACTGTGCATGCAGGCCCTGCACTAGCAGGCCTTGAGACAGGTTTGAAAGGCTACTTCTGTGTGTAGCGCAAGCTACACTGCAGGCCCACTAGTAGCATTTAATTTACAGGCCCTGGCAATAAAGATACCACTGTACAAGGTACTTATAGGTAAATTAAATGTGCCAATTAGGTGTAGGCCAATCATACCAACTTTAGAAAGGAGAGCACCTGCACTTTAGCTCTGATAAGCAGTGATAAAGTGCTCAGAGTCCTAGAGTCGACAATAAGAGGTCTGAAAAAATAGGAGGAAGGAGGCAATGAGTTTTGGGATGACCCTGCAAAAAGGGCCATGTCCAATAGGTACCTTACAATGAGATCCAATTGTTGGCTACTGGCTCACTTGGTGCGCTGTATGTAGCACAGGTTTTGGGTGTAGTGTTCACCTAGTTGTGGTATGGTTAGTCTGGTAGGTAGACTTCATCCATGCTATTGTAGTTGTCTGAGACCAAGTTTTTCACATGTGTTACCTTTGTACTTCCAGATAACATGCATGGTTTGGTTTTGGCACATGATTGTGACATTTTTCTGGCACTAAATGCTTGGGGGCCACTTGATATGATGATATGTTGTGTCTTTCTGAGTTGTGACTGAAGTATTTTCATGTCCATGTTGTGACCTTACTTCACTTTCCATGCTGAGTGGGGAAGCATCTGACCACGGAACCTCCAGTCATGACACTACCGACTCAGAGGGACCAGGTGGCCCGGAGGGTGAGGGGAGTGCCACAGACGAGACCAAACATTCATCATCATCATTGAATTCGTCTTCCAGTGGCCACTCCCGAGTAGTGGCAGACCCATCGGGGACCAACCCAGTACAGTCTTTGTCAGCCACTCCCTGTTCTATCACTGCACTCCCTGTTGCTGTAGACCCAGTTGGCTGTGCCTACTCACCCAAGAGGGAGGGTGTCTCCATTGCCCTAGGCACCTTTGCCCACAACCCCTGTTATCCCTGCTGCCCTCTGTGAGGAGGCTATTGACCTCCTGAGGTTGATCTCTGTTGGTCAGTCTGCCATCCTGAATGCCATCCAGGAACTGGCAACCTAAATCTAACAGAGCAATGTGTTCCTGGAGCGCATTGAAAGTGCAATGGCTGGCCTAGAGAGATCTTTTAAGGCTCTGGCCTTCAAACTAACATCAGTCAGTCAACGCTTGTCTTCTGTCCGCCTTCCACATTCCTCTTCCTAGTCCAAATCTCCTCAGCCCCAACCCACCCAAAGCACACAGACAGACTTGCATGCATCCACCTCAACAGACAAAGGTAGCACACACAAACACAAACACCACAAAACACAACAGGATGCACCACACAACATCTACCCGTAGACACAGCAACAGTCATGACTTGCCCTGACACCCCCCTCACCCTCAGGATCACACACATGACATCTGTCACACCTATTGACACCACATCAACAGTCACTGATACAGCCACCACACCCATTCTACCCACAGACACCAACCCAGCAGACCCTCAGACATCCACCCCAGTCACCATACCCGTAGATACCACAGCCACAGACACACCTACATACAGCAAATCTACCACCTGCAGTCACCACCTCAACAAACACCCACCAACCACGAGATTGCCCTGCACCACCTCCATCCTCAGCCCAAAACACATAAATGCCCTCACTTACCCACACAACAGACACCCACCACACACAAGCACACCTCCCCAAACACGCACCCAAGACATCCACACCTCGGGTCAGCAACTACTCCCTCAACCTCCAAATCCCAACCCCCTTTTGATGACCGTCCCTGCGTGTCTAAAAATGATTCCCTTTTTGGCCTTGACCTCACCCCTGTTTTCCCTTTGTACCACTTCCAAAACAATAGTTTCTCTCCCAAAGTCCCTGCCTTCCACCTCCAAGCCCTCCACTCCCCTCACCCTGCAAGTACCCATGCCCCTCCCCCGCAAAGAAGAAGGCCACCCCTCACTAGAAGGCTCCCCCCAAGCCAAACACAAATCTCCCACCAAGCCTCATCTCTGAGGTGCCTGCCGGCTCCCTTGATGCCCCCACCTGTGGAGGTTACATGGCAGTCAGGCGTTAAGTAGGGGTAAAACAATTAGCCTTTTGGCCTAATACCGTGTTTTAGTCTGGCCTTTGCCTTGGACTTTGGTTACCAGACCTTATTTATTAATAAACCCAACCTGTTGTTGGTTTATTGGACACACCTTTGTCCTGAATTTCCTTACCTACCTTTCGGTTGTTCCTGAGTGACATTGGTTGTGTACCTGTAGTTGTGTGTGTTTGTGCTGCCTGCTGCTCCATGTGGTGTGTTGTGGAGTATGTGAGTTTGTGTGCTGAGCTGTTGTCCCACAAATGAAGGGTGTGTGTTGTGTGGTGGGTATGTGTATGTAGACTGAATGCTGGTGTCATGACATTGTGTTTGTTGTGGTATGTGTATCTTTTTGTGTTGTGCAATGTGGGGATGTATGATGGAGGACTTGTCCCCCTGATATAGCTATTGTCTACATGTGGTGGGTGTGTTCTTGGGTTTTGTCAATGTAGACATGGTGTGTGTTGAGTTGTGCTGTTTTGTTTTGCATTTGGTTTGCATGTGTCCATTTATGTGTGTCCCTCAAAGTTAGTTGGTGTAGGGATATGTCCCATTGCTTGGCAATTGTATTTGCTTTATTGCCTTGCCCTTACCCATTGTGTGACTGTGAATGACAATTGGTCTTTGTAATGTTTGTCACTGAGATCCAATTGGTGTCAATTCTTGTGCGCATGTTATCTGTGATTGTGTTCAACGTGATATGTGTCCAAGTGCAGCCTCATTCCACGTATGGTACTAATGCTCCTATTCTGGTTGTGTACGTTTTGTTGTGGTGGTGCGCTCTGTGTCTTTTGTCTATTTGCCTCTGTGGTATTGTGCATGGCCTTGTGTTTCCATTGTGCTATGTGTGTGTGTGTCGATAGCGGGGTTGTTTGGTGGTGGTGGTGTGTGTGTGCCATGGCACATGTATGTATATGTGTGTTGTGTGTGTGTTGCCAGTCCCTGGCCAGTGGTGGGTGTGAGTGTGTGGAATGTCTTTGTACATGTGCAGTAGTTGTGTAGTCGTTGCTGTGTGTGAGTGTTTTTGTCCTTCTGTGTTCCAGAGCCTGTGTTGTGTAGCCGTGTGTACATATGTAGCATTGCCATGCAGTGTGTTGGCTGAAGTGTGCATGTTGTGACTGTGTGGATGTCCGTGTTGCAGAATGTGAGGGTGTGTGTTGAATATCAGGTGTAGCAGCTGCCTGTGGTGTCACCCTGCTTATGAAGTGTTTGCTAATGGTACACGTTTTTTTCTAATATCAGTGATACAGGTAAGTGTTTGTACTTTTGGTTGCTGTTGTCCATGCCAGCATTGAATCCATTGTCTCTTGGCAAGCAGCAGCAGCGGCATGATTTGTTGGGAATGGCTCAATGGTGTCTCCGGACATGTATGGCTGTCTGCAGGTGAGTGTTTACCTTCATACTGGCCTTTTGATACATGGTGGTTGGACCGCTGCGGTCACATTGGCAGTGTGCAACCTTCTAATTGGTCCAGTGGAAACATGGTCTCCGCCGGCCTATTTATGCTTCCAGGGAACCACGGTGGTCTTAGCTGCCTGACGATGGCGGTGGACCACTGGCAGTTTTCTATTTGTTAGACTGCCAAACTCATAATACAGCAGTTCGCTCCCCCAGCCCATCGGTGGTATGACCACCACCGCCAACATGGCAGTCCCAGCCTGCCAAACATGTTATCAACTCTTTAATATACAAGTACCAAGGTGACAAAGGTCAAAGGGCACCAGGAACAAAAGAATGAGGACCAGGGTCAGAAGAAACATGAAAAGGGATACCAAAGCCACAAGGATGAGGGGTAGAAAGGCAGGATGAGGAGGGTTAAAATGGTCTGAGAGCATTTATTGTAGGGAAGTTAAAAAATAAATGTGATGTAGAAAGTATCAAACACAAAAATATTGTGCAGCATCAGGCCCAAGCAGAAACCATAATGCTGTCCATAGCTAAAAACCAGTCCAGGCCCAACTTCCACACTGACACAAACAAGGTGAAAAGTTCACTTAACGATGTAGTGGGATAGGAAACTTGAAAGGGTTTTTAGTAAAAGGCCAACTCATTTCTAACTAGGCACTAACAATTTTGAGGCTACATCAATGACCAGGCATAAAGTGGGGGCTAACCATGACAAAAAAGGCTTTTTCTCACACTACACCTCCACTCCAAATGAAAGAGGATGAGACTACCCTTTCTCTAGTTAGTCTTCATCATCTAAGGGGAGGATCCTGGAAAGACCATCTGCATTGGCATGGGCAGTCCCAGGTCTGTTTCCATTTGAAGGTTCATTCCCTGTAGCGAGATGGACCACCTAAGCAATTTGGAGTTTTCCCCCTTCATTTGCTGTAGCCATCTGAGAGGCCTGTGGTCAGTCTGAACTAAGATGTGAGAACCAAACAGGTATGGCCTCATTTTCATCAGGGACCAAACCACTGCTCTATGGCACTCCATTTATGTTCCCAATGGAGTAGTCTTCTGCTTATAAAAACAATAGTCTGCTCATACCTCCTACCCCCCCAGTTCTGAGGCATCTGCTCAGACATTACACTGCCTGGAGTAATCTGGAGCTTGTAGGACTAGAGCAGAGCACATAGCATTCTTCAGAGAGTCAAAGACCATTTGACAGCTCACTATCCAGTTAATCTTTTTGGGTATTTTCTTGGAAGTTAACTCTGATAGGTGGGAAACTAAGGTGCCATAATCCTTCATAAATCTCCTATAATACCCAGTCAAGCCAAGTAATGCCTTGCCCTGTGTCTGGGTTATGTGAGCTTCCCAAGCTAGAATGGTCTGAATCTTGGGTTGGAGGGGTTGAACTTGGCTTCCAACAACTAGGGGGCCCAAGTAAACAACTTTGCCCTGCCCTTTCTGACAGTTACTGTCCCTGATAGTGAGGCCTACCTTCTGCAGAGCCTCAAGAAACTTCCCTAGGTGGATTAGGTGATCCTGCCAGGAGGATATATAGACAGGTATGTCTACACTGCACCAAAAGATTCTAGCTCCGCAAGGACTTGGTTCCCCAACCTTTGGAAGGTGGCAGGTGCATTATTTAGTCCAAAGGGCAGAACAGTGAACTGATAATGCCCACTTGGAGTGGAGAATGCTGACCTCTCTGTTGCTCCTGGGGTCAGGTCAATTGGCTAGTACCCTGATGTTTAATCAAAAGTACTCAGATAGATGGCTGCCCCTAGCCTGTCATTGAGCTCATCAGCTCTTGGGATTGGGTATGCATCAGTTTTGGTTACAGAATTGAACCCCTGTAACCCACACAAAACCTCACCACCTTTTTATCTCAGTTTGAGTGAGGTTTGGGGACTAGAACTACTGGGCTAGCCCAGGGACTCTCTGAGGGTTCAATGACATCAAACTCCAACATCTTTTTCACTTCAGCTGGTATGCTCTCTCTGACATGGTCTGACTGTCTGTAAATGTTGTTTTTGACAGGCAAGCTGTCACAAGTGTCCATGTCATGGGTACATCAATCAGTCTTCCCATGGGTCAGGGACAATAACCCAGCATACTGGTTGAGGACGTGCCTGAAATCAGCCCACTGATGATCTGAGAGAGTGTCTGACAAGACCTCTGCATCCACAGAACCATCTTGTGGGTTGCTGGAGAGGAGATCAGTGAGAGGTTCATTCTTTTCTTCCTGTACCTCATCTGTAACCATGTGCATGGTCACATCAGCTCTGTCATAATAGGGTTTTAGGCGGTTGACATGTACACTTCCTAGTAGGCAAATAGCAGACATATACAACCCATCATAATTGTGTGCCTTGTTACAAGCAAACCCAGCATTTTGACTAAATAGTACACAAACTCTACCAAAGTGTGGCTCTGGGTTTTTCAAGCCCCTCCGAACTTCATGCAGCACTCTATAGTTGTAAATCCAAAGCCCTCAATCAGGTCATAGGACTTAGAATCTGCCTAATTCAGTGTCAGGAGCCTGTCCACACACTTTCCTGAGAATAACTCTCATAACAGTGTGCCCCGGTGTTTTTCCTCAATTTCCCACCCAATGCAGGCTCTCTTAAAGGCAGAAAACCATTTTACTATACCATCCCATTCTTCTGTAAAGGGAGGGACAACTCATTTTGGGTTTTAATATTGAAAGATATCTCTTTCAGTACTTGGATGCTGCCACCAAAGATGGGACCTAGGCCCAACTCTTTTCTCTATTTCTCAAGTTCCAAATGCTGACTCTAAGGCCTGTCTTTTGTTTAGCCTGGCTAAAGGAAGGTCTTCCTCTGTGGGTGCACTATTGCTTTGGGTGGAGGAGCTACCCTCATCTCCATTTCCCACAGGGTCCTCTTGTTTCCCAGATACTTTATCAACTAATTCATCTGTGAGATTATCTTTTTCATGCTGGGCCACCAGAAGCCTAAGCTTATTGGCACTAGGACTTTTTCCAATACAAATTTGATACAGTCTGCAGAACCTTCTTAACTGTCATAATTATATGCCTGGTAAATGGCCAGGTTGAGCTCCTGGCTCTGGCACTCTGCATCAGACATTTTTTAATTTACTAAAGCTGGGACCTTTTAATAAATGTGAACTACTTTTGGATGAGGCCAACTAAAGTAAGGACTTTTAAACTTTTGTTATTGTTGCAGGGCCCTAACCTGGGCCCTAACAATTACATTTATAAATATGAAAAAAATATCCAGCCAATTGAAAAACATGAACAATTAGGCTGAAGAAAATTTGTAGAGTTATTTATGTACTCACAAAATGTACAAAGTGGTATCAGCAAATGTAAAATATCCCACCACTGATACAACAAATGTAGGAGGACGGCCCTCTATGTAGTGTGCAAAGCTAGGCACACTAAGCAGGCTGTCCAGACAACCACAAAACTAGACTACCTAATGCAATTTTTATAGTATCTTGGTTGAGAAGTTAGGCTAATCGTGGAGAAGTGTAAAGCATTTGTTGTACTCACAGTATCAATAAATGAGACCACACACTCAAAAGAATAACCTGAGACTAAGTTACCAAAATACGTCAGACTTTGATAAAAAAAATTAAGACCAAGTTCATCAAAATCGGGTAAATACTTTTCAAGTTATGAATTTTTAAAGTTTTAATGAAAATAATCCTGTGCACAATTACGTACCATAGAATTCATTGAAGAAAAAATACTTTAAAAATGCATATAAAATCAGGCAATGCAATTGCTGATGTCTCCTTTTGCAAGTATGTCGAGGACATGAGTGGGCGCTATAGAGCAGCTGGAGAAGTTCGGGCCATTCCCGTTTCGACAGAAGCAGCTACAGAAAGTTGTTGGAGCTGCCAAGCCACTGCAGGGGACCACTTGGAGAAGCACTGCACAGGTGGAGTTAAAGGTAAATCCAGTGGGTCCCCTTGGACTGTTGAGGTCACAAGTGGTGGGGATACCCTGGGGGAACAGCTGGATCTTCAGTGCAGGGCACAGGGCAGCCGGGTGCAGAGCATATCAGTGAGTCAGGAACTGTGTGCAAATATACCCTTGGAAGCAGGAGGTAGGTCTCTTTGAGGGTTGCTTGCAGCTTAGCAGGGGCACTCTGGTGGGAGGTCCTGGTGGGTTCTGAAGTCCATTGATGGGGGCTTCCCCCTGGTCCTTTCACAGTTCAGTATGGACTGCGCTTCTTGGTGTCCAATGTGACTTTACAAGTATCTAGGGCTATTGCACAGTATGGCCACTGGAGGGTGCAGTGCCACCATGCTTGGCACACTTACAGGGTTTGTTGTCATAGTCTGTTGAGTGGAGTATGGTCTGGCTGCACCATCCGGTTCCTTGGTCAGCAGCCTATCAGTGAAGTCGCTGTCACTGGATCTTTGGTCTTGGATTAAAGGTGAGTGATGCTTTCACTCTGAAGGGAGATATTTGGCTATTTCTGAAGGGTGAAGGTCCTCTGGGGGTTTATAGAGTCTGTCTATTGTCCAAGCAACCTTTCATTGGCGATTGTTGAGTCCTGGGTGCAGCAGCCAAGGTTTGGTGCATTTTCTTTGTGCAGCAGGGCTTCAGTTTTTGAGCCTTGGGTCTTCTATGTTGCTGGATCTAATGAACCAGCGACAGGAGTAACTGGGAATGATGCCCAGAAGGGTCAGAGCTGGGATGGCCAGGACTAGGGAGTTGTAAAGCTAGAAAACTAGGAAAGGCTAGGATAGTGGGTGGTGGGCCAGGACATGTTATTGCAAAACCATGAGGTCAAGAAGAGGAGGTCAAAGAGAACAAGGGAGGGCCAGAAGGATCAGGATAAAACTAAGGGTAAGCAGGACAGGGACTGCAAAGTCGAGGGGGACCAGGGCCAAAGGCACTAGAAGGACTGGCGCAAGGAGGACTAGGTTGACTAAGAGGATCAGGGTAATGGGCAACTGGGTTAGGAGGGCCATGAAGATTAGGACCTTTAAGCCCAAGCCCGAGAGTAACAAGTGGAGCAGTTTGACCATTACCTGGGATAGAGAAACCAGGATAAGATCAGATTGAACAAGGCCAACCAAAGCCAGGAAGACCAAGGGGACTGGGAAAGGGTGGCCAGAAATACCAAAGAAAAAATGACCAGGCTCAGGAAGACCTAACAAGGAGCACCAGGATCAAGAGGGCCAGGATTAATGGTTGTAGTGTCAGGAGAAAGAAGACGACAAGGAACAGAATAAAGATGGCCAGGGCAACCCATACAATAAGGATAAAAGTTAAGAGGGCAAGAACTAGGAATACCAGGGTACGGGAGGCCAGATGGGACAGCAGGTCCAGTCCCTGAAGTACCAAGAGTAGGATGTACATAATGAGGAGGACCAAGGCAAATTTAGCAGGGCAAAGAGGATGAGAAAGGTGCAGGCAATGAGGGACCATAACAGGGGACCCAGGAATGGCTAGGATTATGAGAAGACAGGGATTATTACGATCATGTGAGGACAAGAACAAAAAGAATCAGAATGACCAAGACTAGGACTATGATGGCTCAAAGAACAAGGTCCAATATATCTAGACAAAGGACAACCCAAACAATAAGCACTAGAACCAAAAGGATTCGGTTCAATGAGCACAAAATCATTAGAAGTACAAGGATTATGAAAACTAAGAATTGGAGGACAAGGCCAAGAATACCAGGTCATATACAACCAAGCTGATAAGACCAGGGTCACAAGCAGCTAAAGCCAGAAGGATATCCTCTAAAAGGACCAGGAAACAGAAGACTAGTGGTCCAGGATCAAGGGGCCATGGAACATCAGGTCACAGATGGCCATGATTCGGTGCACCAGAACCAGGAAGATCAGGCTGAGGAGCACAAAGAGGTTCAGGAAAAGGGACATCAGTCTCAGGATGACCTTAGCCAGGAGAACCAGCTCTGATGGCAAGTCAGAGGAAGTCAAGGAGGATGGGAAAGAGCTGACTAGGCCGAGAAAGGCTGGAACAAGGAAGACAATGACCAGTTTGTGAGGAACCACACAGACAAGGAGCGGGAGGACTGGGCCTTGAGTATTAGGACTTGTTCAAAGAGGACGAGCAAGAACAGGAACAAGAGCACTATGACTAGTAGACCAAGAGCCCAGAATCAGAAAGGAAGATGAGGGAGAACAGGACCAAGAATACCAGGTGGATCTGAACCATAAAATAAGGACTAGGGCAAAGGAAATTAGGAGGAACAGGACCAAGAAGACAAAAACAGATCCTGGATTGCCAGGGGGACTGGGACATTGGACCAGAGCCTGGAGCACTAAGTGAAACAGAAAAAACTAGAACCGAGGGTAGCAGGGAGAGAGAGAGTCAGGATGTCTAGGACTGCCAACGTCAGGGACACAAAGGGGACTATTCCTACATGGCAGGGAGGAAAATGACCAATATGGCCAGTCTCAGGAGGACCCAACAAGCAAAAAGGACATTTTATTTATGTAGGATCAAGTCCTAAGAGGATTTGTAAGGACCAGTGGGAGCAAAGTTTATGGTCCCTTATTTGTGAAGTTCTGGCTAGAGGGAATGGACCTACAATCACCAGCATTTTGACTGGGTGACTGGCCATAATGATTGCTCCTAACTTCATCCGCTTTGAAACCTGTCTGCTCCTCCTTTTATTTTGTGGTCTTTCCATAGGTGCCAAATGAATCTGGGAATGACAGTTTGTGGTGTACTGTGGTCAACTGTGCCATTCCTGGATTGGAACTGACGTTGGCTGTCTCTCTAAATTTGAGGCAAGCTTCCCGCCTCTTGGAGCCCACCAAAACAACACAGTCAGCAGGAGTATCCTCTCTTGGGTTCCACTGTAACCTTACCATCTACCTGCTATTCCTTACTTCTGTGTTGCTTTTACTAGGTAACTCTCTTGTTAGGCCGGGCCTGCTTTGACACTGGGGCTCTAACTGGCCCACTTTGTTCAAATTCCAATGTTCATAATGACCAAAGAAAGGCATGATCCATAGAGTACTTAAGAGTTGCTATGTGACCTGGGCTGAACTCTGCATGACAGTCAGTCTCTCAGACATAGAGTTTCGGGGTCATTACCAGAAGTCTGCACTTCTTGCTAGAGGAGTTAAGGGTCTGCATAGTATCTAGAGGTCTGCTGGTCGTATCAGGGAAGTAAAGTGCCTGGTCCTGAAGGAGAGACTGTTTATGAGGAGAAGCTTAGCATGTTCCAGGTTGGAGCAACCTCCAGGATAAGCCGAGTGCCACAGTGAGCAAAGCCTAAAGTCGACCCATGTTGTTTCTCGGTTTCTTTCAATGGGTCCCAAGGCATTCAGTTAAAGAGCAAATGTGCGTCTTCCCTATATTTGTGCAGTGTGATGAGAGACTGATGAGAGACTGATGCTGCTACTGCCCAGCTTTGAAGCTGCAACATAAGAGGAGACATTGTCACCACAAATGTTGAAGCCCTAATCTGGCTTGGAAGGCCACACCTGCCACAGGCAGACATCCACTAGAGATCATGCTCAGAAGATGCAACTACCGAAACCGACCACCCACCTGCATCCAGCCTGGGAGGCCACAAATGAGCAAGCCTCAAAAATCTGTTTGCCCACTCTCTATAGCAAGTCCATTTTCTTTCAGGGCGACCAGGTATTCCTGCCTAGTGGCATTGCCTGGTGAGGGAGCTAATACTTGAATTTGTGCCCTAAATACAGCCAGCTCATTGCAGCTAATTGAATAAAGAGGAAAGGGTCTGATAGGTTTGTGTCATGCACCACTCAGGTGATATGTTAGCAAATAACCACCATGTTATGCTGATGATATTACATTAGGTTGCCATGCTACGAGAGATTAAAGGAATTTAACATTAAACGATCCACAGCAGAATACAAAAACTTTAAAGGGGTGCATTATTTTGAAGACAGCCACTCCAGTATTTTGCACTTACATAGCTTGACATGACTGCAGGCCCTCTGTGTGATGCATATTGGTAAGTCAAGATAAATGGAAAATCTCTTACCATAAATACATTTTTAAAAGCTCATCTGTGTACATTTTCGTGCTCCAGAGTTTGTCATTTTTCCTGTCACCCCATGACGTTGCATTTTGAACTTCTTGATGACATTTAGACCCTCATTATGAACACAGTGGGAAACACCGCATCGCCGGCGGTGGCAGAAAAAAACGGCAACAGAGAAGTGGTCCGTACCACCAAATAATGAACCAACTGAAACGCAGGCATCCTGAAAACCACCCACCGCTAGTAGAGGAGTGTCGACAACGATGGCAGAGGCCGCCCACAGGCCGACGGAAAGGCCCAACCCGCCCATCAAATAATGAGCCACTAGACCGCCGTCAGTTCTGGGGCGGGAACCACCGCTACGCAAAGCTAGGCGGAAACGAACCACATATAAGCAAACACTCACTGGAGGCTCACACAACACGCCGAAGCAGACATGGATAGAGAGCTGCAGATCATGCCAGCCCTGCTCCTTGTCATATACCTCCATGACCAAGACCGCTGTCGAAGATGATGGCGGTAAGTACCACAACCTACGAAACAAGGGAAGGAAGGGCACAGTTACATACCCATCCACTCCACCCACGCTGCAATGCTCCCACAGCCCTTCACAGCAGCACACGTAAGTGGTGTAGGGCTGCGTGTTGTGGGTGCAGGTGACTGGACAGTATGCTGAACTGTGGTGGATGTGTGATGGGTGGGTGTTTTGGTGCGTTTGTGTGTTTTTGGAGGAGGGGGTGGACACAGTGGGAGACAACAGGCTGCCAATGTGAGTGTATGTTGTGTGGGTGTCTGCAAGTCTGGTGAGTGTGCTGCATGTGTCTACTAAAGTAGTTGTGGTGAGTGCAAGTGTGGTATCTGGGGTGCATGTATGGATGTGTGCTATTGTGGTGAGTGCAGGAATTGGGTCAGCAACAGTGAATGAAGGTGCAGTGCCTGGGGGTATGCATGTACAGGGGACAGACAGGGAGGCGAAAGAGGTGGGCACACTGGGGAAAGTGGATGTTGCTGTGTGTATGTTGGCTGTGTGAATGTTTGTGGTGGGAGGTGTGGTGCTTGTGTTTAGAAGTGTGCTTCTTGTGTGTTGAGGTGTGTGACTGCGTGCCAGATTATGTGCTTTGGACGGGTGAAGGGAGTGGGGTGCTGGAAGGGGTAGAGGAGGTTGGAGGAGGGATGTAATACCCATGGAAACTGGCTGCCGTCAAAGAGGAGGCCATAACCTGAAAAGATCTCTGTAGGCCAGACACGCCACTGTGAATGCCATCCAGATAGGCATTGGTCTGCTGTATCTCTGATGCTAAACTCTGGATGGCATTGACAATGGTTGTCTGCCCTACAGAGATGGTTCTCAGGAGGTCAATAGCCTCCTCCGTGAGAGCAGCAGAGCTGACTGGGGCAGGGGAAGAGGTGCCTGGGGCGATGGAGATGCCCACCCTTCTGGGTGAGTGGGCATGGGCAACTCAGTGGGGAGCAAATGGGATGGCGGTGATGGCATGGGGGTGGTGGAAGATGATACAGTAAGGTGGGCCCAATAGAGTCCGCCACCACCAGGGAGCCCCCATCGGAGGAGGTATCAGAGTCACTACCTCTAGTGGTAGTTCCCTCCCCAATGGTACTCCCCTCGCCCTCCAACCCACTGGTCCCCTTAGTGTCAGATGACTCTGCCTCTGTGGATCCGTGGGTCACTGCATCCCCACTTGCCAGTGCCTCAGCTCCCTCGCCAGATGAAGCTGATGTACACAAACAACACAAGAGAACAGGGATGAGGAGACAAAATAGGAGAAACACTTGTAAATAGCTGAAAGGAGTGAACATAGTGGTTCATACATACACCCACCCAGAAGAGCCTCCAACAGGCAGCATCCTCCACTATACCCCTGGCCATGCCCCTGACTGGTGTACAGAACCCTGCTCTACACCCATCCCCTAAACAACTTAAGGACCCGACGTGTAGGATACCTGACCAAAACACCCTTACTCCCTACGGGGCCATCATGTAGATGGACATCAGTCAGAGTCCCTGCAACTAAGCAGCATAAACCCGAATGCACACAGACATCCATCAAGGGTAAAAAATATGGTATGTGTACTCATCCCCTTGTGACTGCTGTGCAGCCTTCAAGCACCCAATCAGGTCTGGGTTCGCCACCGCCGGGATGCATAGCATAATGGGGGGTCAGTGCCCGACGGGGACCCCTTCTCCGTTGGGAGGACTTCCCCAGCTGGGCCTCGCAGATTATTCACACCCAGGGTCCTTCCTGCAGTGGGTGCTCCGCCGGTTCTAGACCCCCAGGGTCCTCACCTCCTTGGCGATGGCATGCCAAAGTGCCCTCTTCTGGTGGGCGGTGACCTAAAAGGGACACACAGAAATGTAACACAGAGGTCAGGCACTTGGCAAATATATATACAGCTGGCTATACGTCTACTATCGGACTGGAAGTACAAACAGACTAACAGCGCATACGCAAGCAGAATGTCAGGAACCATGGCCCATCCAGGGTCAGAGGTGCACACATATATGCTGCCAACACCATCCATTACACACAACCATTGCCCACAATCCCCCTACTCACCTGTACCTCTGGCCATCCGAAGAGCTTGGTGTACAGGGGCAGGACCCCGTCCACCAGCCTCTCCAATTCCTCTTGGGTGTAGGCCGGGGCCCTTTCCCCTACAACATGAGCCACTTCCATGACCAAAGGCAGGACACAGAATTACACTCAGTGGAGTACCTGCTTGCACGAGATCAGGGAGTGAAGTGAAGTTGGGGTGACGACTTCGTGTGCAACGCGGCGGTGTGCACCGTCACCTCCGGCGGCGATCATGATACGCTAGGATTCCCCATTGACACCCATGTTAACCGATGACTGTGCGAACAGCGGTAAACACCGTTGTTACGTCAACTGCTAGCGGTATGAGGTCACTTCCACCACAATAGTTCTGGATTACAGGGGGCAGACATTTTGGCAATAACTACGCATTTATAAAACTGCCATTTGCACGATACATGCCTAAAATAAATTTGCCCCCCAGGGGAACAACCCTTGCCTAAGTCTAGTGGTTTCTGCCCGCCTTGGGGGCAGATTGGCCTAATAAAAATAGACCAATCTGCCCCCAAGGGGGGCAGAAATGGCCAAAAGACAATTTGCCTCTCATGGAGGCGACCCTTACCTAAGGGGTTGCTCCCCACATATACAAAAAAAAAGAAAAAGCTGTCTAGGCTTTTCTGCCTCCCTTAGCGGAAGATTGGCTTAATAATATTAGGCCGATCTGCCCCCCAGGTGGGCAAAAATGGCCTAAAAACAATTTACACCCCCAGGGTAGCAACCCTTGCCCAAGGGGTTGCACCCCACGTGTAAAGCACAAAATAAACCAAAGAAAAAAAGATCCCTGGTGTCTAAGGGTTTCTGCCCCCCCTGTGGGTAGATCGGTCTAATTATAATAGGGCGATCTGCCCCCAGGGGGGCAGAAATGGCCTTTGAATAAATTGCCACCCCTGGGGGGCCACTCGCCATCTGAGTAAATAAAAAAAAAATCCCTAGTGTCTAGTGGGAATTTCTGTAGCCCGATCGCATCGCAGAGAAATGCAGAGAGAGACGTGAAAGGAGAGGAAAAGCCTTTTCTCTCCTTTAATGCTTCTCTCACCCCCTCCACATGATCGGAGAAGAAATGCTTGTCTGACTGGTGTTGTTGACTTCCAGGCTTTGAAGAGTACTAATCTGTGTCATACGTGCAGAAATTTGGGCCATTGACAAAGGGAGTGCTCCCTAATATTGTGAATAATCTAGTACAGAATAATTGAGTTGCTCAAGATTAAGGCAATAATCAGGTTTGAATTCAGAGAGTTCAAATATCCCAAATGCAGAATGTATTTGTGCTTCAAGGACCGCAGATGCAAATACGCAAGCCCCGATGACTCAACAGTGAATGATTGTTCTCCAACAGAATCAAAATCAAATTACAAGTGCAAATGTGAATAAGGTAGCATTGCAGTTTCCCTTAATGTAATAGAACCTGTCCCTGTAAAAATAGGTTTGTTTGAAGATCAGCACCAATTTGTGGTTTGTTATTTTGTCCTGAAAGTTTGCTTGAACACCACCTAATGTGTAGGCTAAATTGTTCTGTGAGCTGCACACCTCGCGGAATCACACTACAGACAAATGAGGAAGATATGCCCTGTAAAATTGTGAAGCTGTACCCAAGTGTAACATTGTACCCAATGTTGACATGTAATGATTTGCCCAAAGCTTTAAAAGACACAGTGACACCTGGTGTTTGGGACTTTTCAGGAAAAGAGATAGGACTCATTAAAGGATTCAAGCCTGTAAAAATGATAGTGAAGCCAAATGCAGTACAACCAAAGGTTACTCCATATCACATGACAATTGCAGAAATAACTCCCCTTATAAACTGACTAATTGAACAGAGTATTCTGAAAGAGATAACGGTAGCCCATGTAACTCCCTTTCTAGGACTAAGGAAGCCCAATGGAAAGTACTGAATAGTTCAGGACCTTAGAAAAAAATTAATGGAATTGTAGTCCATGCTGTCCCGTGGTACCGAATCCAACAGTGGTTTAATGGTTCATTGCGATTGATCTATCTCAAGCATTTTTCTCTATTCTCTTACAAGAGGAAATCCAATTCTTCTTCACTTTGTTTTGCTGTGCAAGGGATGTTTGTGCTCTCTCAATTTTGACTCAATTGCTTGGTAATGCAAACAAACCTGTTGCATGTTTTTCTGCCACCCTTCATCCTATGGTCTCTGCATTGCCTGGTTGTTTGGTGGTGGATGCCCCCCTGAACATCAGCAGTGAACAGTGCACAGGCACTGTTATGGGTCACCCTTTGAATGTTTTTGTTTCCCATTCTGAGGAAATACTGTTAACCCAAACCAAGACCCAGGCCCTCATTTTGAGTGTGGTGGACTCGCGGTGGTGGTCTTATCGTCACTGGAGCGGCGGTAAAGACATGTCACAACTTCAGCAGTTTGGCTGAAACCAAACCGCTGAAATGCCACCCGTACTTCCACAACGAAAATGCTGACGGTCATGCACCCGGCAAATAGGAATTTCCATTCCCATCGCTGGCAGACAAACCCCCACACAACCACACACCTACACTCATGCACCCCCACTCACCCTCCCATTTGCTAACATACACCCCTACACACTCACACTCAAACACACACTCAGATACACCCATTCACTTGCACACATAAACATGAACACACCAATTCACATGCACACATGCACTCAAACAGACACATACACTTGCATGCACGCACTCAGACATACTCGCATGCACACACTCAAAGTGACACATACACTTGCATGCATGCACTCAAACTGACACATACACTTGCATGCACGCATTCAAACTGACACCCCTTTGCCCTCCTCCACATTTGCACAAACATACACAAACTTACACACACAACAACCCCTGTGGCATACACGCACTCTCAAACACACACACAGACACCCCCTTTTCCCCGGATTCATACACACACACACAGACACCACACACATTCAGACAACAACTCCACCCCTTTTCGGAAGATTATCTTACCTGCTTCAGCGAGGTGGCCATCTGGGTGGGGATGGGCCCCGGCGCATTCCACTGCTGTCACTGCAATGCCATGCAGGACACTGCCACACCATATTAAGGATTGTAATACGAGGGCCGGTGTCCTGTTAGCGTGGTGGTGCCGGCAGTGGAAATCACCTCTATTGCAACGTCGGCCAGGCTGACGGTGTCAGATTTCAACTCGAAATCAGGCAGAAATTGGCATGACGTTGTAATATGGCGGTCTTTGGACTGCCAGCACTGGTGGTCTTTTGACGCCTGCGGCTTCGGCGGTCTTTCGCAAAGACCGCTGAAGTCAAAAGGAGCACCTCAGTATCTTACCAGTTTGCATTTGACCCTTTGTGAGCAGGTCATTCACACTGCATCAAATGTCAATCACAAGAGATGCATTGTTTTGAATTCTGATACTCCATTACCTGTACCTGTTGAAAATGCCAATTAATGTTTGGATGAGGTTGTGCATGACTGTCTCGAGGTGACTGAATGGTGCACCAAACCAAGACCTGACATTAATGACATTCACCTAACTAAAAATGACTATGCCATGTTTGTTGATGGCTCCTGTTTAAGAGACAAAGATGGTACCCTGAGAGCTGGTAAAGCAGTTTGCACAGTCTCTGGTGTAATTAAACCCTCCTGGCTGCGAGGAGTCTTTTCTGCCAAAGTAGCCAAATAGGTTGCTCTTACTAGAACCTGCTGTGTTATGGACCGGTTGAAAGTGACAATTTTCACTCATAGTCAGTATGAATTCGGTGTTGTTCATGACTTCAGACAATTGTGGTCCCAGAGAGGGTTCATGACCTCCTCTGGATCCCCTATCTTCAACTGAGATAAGATTTATAATCTGTTGAATGTGTTACAGTTCCATGCAGAAACTTATTTTGCCAAGTGTACAGCTCATAAAACAATTTACTGACTGTGGGCTTGATTACGACTTCGGCGGAGAGGATTACTCTGTTCCAAATGTGACGGGTATTAAACCTGTGGTATTACGAGTTCCATAAGATATAATGGACTTGTAATTTGGCAGGCATGATATCCGTCACATTTGGGACGGAGTAATCCCCTCCGCTGAAGTCGTAATCAGGCCCTATATAACTTTGAGTAGTACATATGCTGATGAGGTGGCATTTGTTCCCTAAGCTATACTTCCTTTAATGGAGAGAGAAACAATGATACAAATGACGAGACAAGTCAAAATTTCCTGTTAACTGCTGTTGATGTGTGGGAGGAAGTTAAGAGATTGCAGGAAGAAGTGACAAGAGAGGAACAGAAGGGTGGGATTAGAGCAGGGTGTGTCAAAAGAGATGAGGATGATATTTGGGTTTCAAGTAATGGAAGAGCTGTATTTGTCATGCCTACAAACCTGAATATGCTCCAGAACCCACATCTGGCATTTAGTAAAGTGCGCCCCTCAGCAAATCACCTTCCCTTGCATGGACCAATGATTATTGTTGCATTTGAGAAATGTTAACTTGAGCCAATGCTTGTTTTAGAACTTGTGTAGGAATCTGGGGCATGTGACAAGTTGTTGCCTGAGCCTGTGGCATCCTCATGAGTCAGACTGGGTGTGACCAGGTACAGCAGTCTCATGACTCAGACTCGGTGTGGCCAAGTGACTCAGACTGGGTGTGACCAGGTGTTGCAGGTATTTAACGCCACATCAGTCTTGAGGTGATTGCTTGCTGTCAGAGGTCTTCAGATGCAGGGTGGTATTCTCTGCTTCTCTGTACTTGTCCCTGGATCATCTATTCAACAGCCCAGCATCACGGATGCCAATCCTATAAAAGAATAGATCATGAAGATCAGCATAATAAAAGGTGGTAACACACTGCATGCGCTTGAAAGGCTTCTAAGTGATTACCTTTGATAGGTGATTGCTAGATGTTCAGATGGCCAGGGCGCACTAGAAGGGCATGTTACCAGTGTCCTTAGTCACTTGAATACTTGCTGTCTGCTGAATAATAACACTCATTGTTGTTAGCTTGCAATGAAAGTACACATTTGAGCACTGTTGGACTTTTTTGCTTATGCAGGGTCATTCCCAATCTTTTTGCCTCCTGTCTCCTATTTTTTCTGATCTGGTGCTGTTGGTTTTTTAACTCTGAGCACTTTACCACTGCTAACCACTGCTAAAGTGCATATGCTCTCTGTGTAAATGGTATGTAATTGGTTTATCCATTATTGACATATTTGATTTACTAGTAAGTCCCTAATAAAGTGCACTAGAGGTGCCAGGGCCTGTAAATCAAATGCTACTAGTCAGCCTGCAGCACTGGTTGTGCCCCCCACATAAGTAGCTCTGTAATCATGTCTCAGGCCTGCCATTGCAGTGTCTGTGTGTGTGCACTTTTAATTGTAAATTCGACTTGGCAAGTATACCCACTTGGCAGGCCTAAACCTTCCCTTTTCTTACATGTACGGCACCCCTAAGGTAGGCCCTAGGTAGCCCCAAGGGCAGGGTGCAGTGTATGGTTAAGGTAGGACATATACTAATGTGTTTTATATGTCCTGACAGTGAAATATTGCTAAATTCGTTTTTCACTATTGCAAGGCCTGTCCCTCTCATAGGTTAACATGGGGGCTACCTTTACATTTGATTAAAGTGTAGATTCCCTTTGGGAGTGGATGGACATGTGGAGTTTGGGGTCTCTGAGCTCACAATTTAAAAATACATCTTTTATTAAAGTTGATTTTAAGATTGTGTGTTTGTGGATTCCCTGTCTGGGTCAATTTGGCAGTTGGGCTGGTTGCAACTCACACTAGACAGTGACACAAAAGGAGCTGGGGTGTAGTCTGCATTTCCTGATACTAGGAGGGAGGGGAGGAGTGGTCACTTAGACCTGAAAGGGCTGTGCCTGTCCTCACACAATGCCGTCTCCAACCCCCCTGGTGAGTGTCTGGGGCCGGGCCTAGGCAAGGCGGTATTTCACATTCAAAAGAGACTTTACTTTGAAGTAGGCCTACTTCAATGGAGAAATTGGGTATAAGAAGGGCACCCAAAACCACAGAGTTTAGAACACTTCTGGAAACAAGAGGAACCTCTGCCTGGAGAAGAGCTGAAGAGCTGAGGAAGAAGAGCTGCCCTGCCCGTGACTGTGCTTTGTGGCGCTATACTGCAGTTGCTGCTTCTGCCAGAGTAAGAGGGCAAAGACTGGACTTTGTGTGCCTTCCATCTTGTGAAGAAATCTCCAAGGGCTTGATTTAGAACTTGCCTCCTGTTGTTTGAAGTCTCAGGGACAGCAAAGACTTCTCTCTGCCAGTGCCTGGAGTCTCTGGAGAGGCTCCTACTCTGACAAATGGTGTCCTATCCAGTCCCTGGGCCCTTGGAAGGAAAGCTGGTGGAAATCCAAGGAAATCGACTTTGGACGACTTCGGACCGACGCCGCTGCTGAATCCGGTGACGCCGCCTGCATCCGACTCCGTGATCTTTACTGGAACACGACGACCTTCGCAGGCCCGAAGCCGCTGCAGCCCCGCTGAAGTCCACGACTCCGTGGAAGTCGGCGCACCACGTTGTGACCGATGGCGCTCGAAGTGTGTGGATTCAACGTTTTGCACAGACGCCACGATCCCCGACTTCGCGCATCGACTTGTTTTCACTCTTCACCAAAAGTACTGTACTTGGGGGTCTACGTGACTCCATGTCCGGCGCCGATGGTTTTGGATTGTTGGGAACGACTCCGTCACAATGCCTTGTTAACACCTCATCGAAGCATTTTGTGTTTCTAAGCGCTATTTTTGAGTTTAATCTTTAAAAATGTATGACTTGACTTGTGTATGTCGGATTTTTGGCATTTTGGTCTTTTTTTGTTTAGATAAATATTTCATATTTTTCTAAACTGGTGTTGTGTCATTTTATAGTGTTTTCATTAAGTTACTGTGTGTGTTGGTACAAATACTTTACACCTAGCACTCTAAAGTTAAGCCTACTGCTCTGCCAAGCTACTAAGGGGGTAAGCAGGGATTAGCTGAGATTGATTCTCTTTTACCCTGACTAGAGTGAGGGTCCTTGTTTGAACAGGGGGTAACCTGACTATCAACCAAAGACCTAATTTCTAACAAGCACGTGTTGGACAATTGTTATTTTAACGATGTACCATGAACATGTTTGTTATAGTTGAATTTTATGTAGCATTTTTGAGATATTAATTATTGCATATGATAAAGAACACTCAGTGCTTGGCACACGCTTGTTTCAAAATGTGAATCAAAGGTGTATTATTTCCATGTTCAATTGTCACTGCAATGAACAGTGATGACACCAATTACATACAAAAGTGAGTTTTAGCATATTAACCCTATGCTCTCTGTGTGGTTAAAACATTGAACTTTGTTCTTTCTGATACCAACACTCTGCACTGATTAATCCCTGAATATCTGAGCAATCTAAATAGTTAAGAATTGATTTCACGCTTGCCTATTATATGTCTATGATTGTGAGTGTGACTGTGTTTTAGAAAGTCTCATCAAGACTCAAAGAGCAAGACATACACTGAATTTCTGGAACACTTTAGGTGGATCTTCCAGTGGGGCCACGTTGACTTGGCAACAAGGTGGGATTACATGTAGATAGTATAGAAGGCTAAACATTGTACCTGGTTGCAGGTTCCACACTGTTTCTTGAAGATACCTAAAGAGATCGGAGAACCATCACAAGCACGAAAAGGGACGTTGACAGGTACAACTAGTTTTTGGGAATTGGCGAAGAGTAGTTTTAGCATATCGGTTACATGAAAAGTGTTATTTGACTAATGTTTAATTCATTATAGGGGATATCTGCTCTTCCTAGAGCACAGCTAGCCATGCTGATCCTGCCAGGCGATGTCCGTGTTTCGCTCTCTCTCTCTTGCATCTCCTTTCCACCGGAATTTGCCTGTGCCGATCAAGTACAAGTAAGTGGGAGGCACACAACATCTAGATTGGGATGGGAACAAGCAACTTGGGTCAGCATTGTGTTTCGGTGGGAAAAGCAGGTTAATACTTGATAGTGTTGCCCAATAGCTTATTGTCACACAGGGTTAGACATTATCATGGACAGGCACGCTTAGATAGAAATGCCATGATTATAACCTTTAGGCAGACATGTTATAACCCCAGATTCAAGTGACTGCAGAAGTTGTGTGTCAAAGGTGTGCCACATGCCTGCAGATAAATTTAGGAAAACGCACAGTTCTTACCCTGAGTCATATAGGCAGATCAGAAGGACCATTCAACAAGATGCAGTTTGATCTTATATGACTACTCATATGCAATGGACTGAGATATGTTTTGGTCACTGTGTACCTTTTCTCTTGTTGGGTTGAAGCTTCTCCGACCAGGAGGCAAGGCAGTCTCACAGTAGCAAAGCTGTTACTTAGGGAATTGATTCCTATATTCTGCTTCCCGACTTCTCTAAAGTTGGACCGACAAATCCACTTCAACAGTGAGGTCCTGAAAGTAATATGTGCAACATTACAAGTGGAGTAAAGATTATATTGCATTTACAGACCTGAGACTTCACAACTGGTGGAGCAAGTTTCTCTGAAGTCTAGACTAGCGAAGGTATGTGCATTTACCACCTTGAAATGGCCTCTTGTCCTGATGGGTATGCGCAGTCCTTACATAAAATCATCCTGGGGAAGGCCATGAGCTTGCCAGCTGTACCTACAAATGCACTTGTGAATATTGCAGACGACCTGGTGCTGGATTATTGCAAAAGACTGGCTGAGTGGATCGTTCTTTGTCTCTTCAAGTTGGAGAAGCTACAGTACAGCTACAAAAGGAGCTTTGCTGTGATCCATGTCCAGGCAGTTGGTGTCAGATGGGTCTTAGTGAAGAAACATGTAAGGAAAACCTGCTTGGAACCATATTGGAAAGGTCCCTTCAGGTGGTTTGGATGACTATTACAGCAGTAAAGTGTTCTGTTCTCTCTAACTGGGTACATGCAAGCCATACTCACAAAGTTCCAGGTCCCTAGATGATACAGTACCTGTTCAAGAAGGGCCAGCTACATTGAATGAGAGGGATCAGTTTAGTTAAGCTATTGGGGCTGGCCAGTTGAGCAAACAGTGTCAGCTGTACAAGTGCCTCTGACAATTGCTGAAGGAACTGAAGAGTCAAGTCAAAGTCAAAGTGATGCTGAGGGTCGAGTAAATAGAAGATCAATGAGAAAAAGAATACCACACTGAAAATACTCAGCAGCTGAATGGGCATATGTTGCTGCCAATGATTGGGAGAAGGAGTTTGAAACCTTTTGCTTTAACAATTCAAATCCAGTTAAATATTCTTAAGTTTGAGATTGCGGTGGAACTGAACTTTGAAATCTCATTGCCGCTTGATGAACAAAGGCATTACATTTTGGAAGTGATTATTAGTGATTACGAGCTGCACTTTTATTGGAACCATTTGAAATTTTAGTATACATTTTTGTATCAGCTGGAGTATTGTCAGTAGTATAATTCGAATTATGATCTTGTGTTTTCAGTGGTCCCAATCGTTTAGCATTTGAGCAGCATTGCAAAGAAGAAAAACATTGGCACAGTAGGAGGTTCTTTGAGCCTAAATTGACGTTTTGTATAGTTTGTGCCCATAAGAATAATCTGATATGTATTCTTACCACAGAAGAAAAATAATTCATTGGACAATCGAAGAAAGGAGAAGAGCTATTGAAGGCTAAAATAGAAAAAGGGAATAGTTTTACAATATTGGGGTAAAAATGAAACACATTCAGTAGCTGGACATCACGGATATCTTGTTTTAGACTGGCAACACGTAGTGATGTTCTGTGTAAATAGGCCTAGTTCAAAGACTGACTCAATTTTAGTAGGAACTAGTGAATGTATGCATAGTTTTATTTAAGAGTGTTTGGACCTTAGTGTTGAATAGACCAGCCCCAACCTTACCAGGAGTTTATTTAATTTGTGGAAAGAAACGCCTATAACAAGCTGCCAAAAGGATGGATTGGTACATGTTACCTGGGAATAGTTTCTCCATAGATATGTCATGTGTAACATTTTCGCGATCCAGTTAAGGATGAGAAATCAAACCTCAAAGTCAAGAGAGGTGCCAGTGCTCCAGAGATTGTAGAAGATATATTTGGTGCTGTAATTCCATCAGTAGGTGTTGTCTTGAATGATCCCAAGATACAAAGTTGTCAACATTAGTACATAAGTTATATGCAGACACTGCAGGTGCCATCTGGTTGTTGGACACAGAAATGGTTGTCATAAGATCAATGGTTTTACAAAATTGCCTTGGGATAGACATTCATCTTGCAAAGTAGGACAGAGTTTCAAAATGTTGCAAGCCAAAGAGTGCTGCACTTATAGTCCTGATAATAATAAGGCGATAAGGAAGTACATTGCAAATATGTCAAACTTGAGACAGGACCTATATCCCAGGACAGTGACAAGTGCCCTGGGACTCAATAGATAATGGGTTTTCAGTGATTGGAAGGTGGTCTGAAAGTCTAGGGAAAGGAATTGTTGGAACCATTTTGAGACCCCCATTGATAATGGTAGTGTGCCTTGGCTGCAGTTGGTCTTTAAAAACTGTTCAAAATGCTGAAAGAGAGAAGAGCAAAAAGAAAAAGGTGACAGGAAGAGGTTGAGATGGAGACTAGGAGGCGTCTATACTATAGTAACATCAAGCATTTGGAGGACTACAGAAGACCTTACCTGGAACAACCTTTGAAATGTTGAGCTGTCTCATTGAAAAATAAAGTTGGAGTACTTTGTGATGGCTTGATTCTCCATCAGAGGGGGAATTGATGTAACAGAAATGTGAGTACCATCCTTCATGTCACAGTAATCATCTATGTGTGACAGTTTATGTAATGTGTTAATCAAGGTACAAATAATTTGATTGTAATGTAATGCACTGAGAGGTCATGTTAGTCTGTATCACAATAGGCTAGTCCTCTAAACCTATGTGGTATTGAGATTTAATTACATGTTAAGGAAATTAATCTGTCATTATGTTAGATTTTTGAGTCTAACTAATAGTCTACATCAAAAAGATAATAGAGTTTTTATGAAAAGTGTTTTATATTTTCACATAAAATTAGAGAAATGCAGTTCTGAGCCACATCAGTGGAAATGTACTAATATAGTTATTTCCTTTAAAATTACTATAACATGAATGATAATGAGGGCTCATTAGTGTTGAATTTATAATTTGTGTATTAAAAATGTGTTTTATTTGCCTGAGTGTTGTTTTAATTCACTTGCATTAACTTAAGGTAGGCCCTGTATTTCTGACTGTGCAGACAATTTCAAGTCATCTTGCTAACGTATCTTTCTTTCAGATTTTGTTCTCATGAGAATGCTAGCTTGGTAATAGATGTCCATTGTTTCACCCATAGTTAGTATAGGAAGTCATCCTTGAAGATGGACGATTTAGGATTGTGAATTGATAATGTATACAAATGTTGTACTCTTGTATGAAAGAATACAGATGGAAAGCGTTCTTATGACAAACCTAGGAAACCATACATATTTTCAAATTGAAGTCGCAAGATCGATTTCTGTTGGATATTGGCCCTTCAACTTCTGGTGGAATGATGAGCTGTTGAATCAACTTGCCCTATGAACTTTAATACACTGATCCCCAGCTGGACTTTAATCAGGACCAGCAGAAGAACCTGATGGAGGTGAGGAGTTGCCTTTTCTCAGCTGTCTGCAGCATCCCTGATTTTGTTAATCTGTAGGGTTTTCCCTTGCCCAAACTGAGCTGAATCATAATTATTTGAATTGCCTTAAAGCTTATTAAAACTGAGCAATGCTTGTTTTTTGTACATCAAGTAATTTTACTGATGGTCTGTATTGTATTTGTAGAGTGCCTAGTTTTGCTATTGTTAGTTTGTCTGAATTGTTAATCACCTTGGTCAACCCTTGGTGATAGTGTATTTGTCAAAGCCCAGCTCACCTGAGTCCTTGTTCAGTTCTGATGGAGGTTGAAGACAATCCGACCCCACCCTGAAACTGCTTGTTCCAGCACACTAGTTTTTAAAACAGTGCACTAAGAACAGAAGTTCAAGGGAAGGGGGGAAGTGGATAAAATAAAATAAAGAGACAACACCGTTCTTGCGTTTCCACTGTTGAAGTGCTGCACAAATCTGCGGCCCTCTCTGACTTCTGTAGAAACTAGTGCCTAATGAAACATAAACAAAGAACAGATAAGTACAACCTATTCCTAACTGGGTTCCTGACTATCCCTTTATTTATTAAAAATGTTCTTCTAAAAGTACCTCTTGGATTCTGGTCTCTAGTTTCCAGGTTTGGAATGTGTTACTGCTCTGGGATGTGCTTTCTATTACTCTAAAGCTTCTAAAACATTAAACAAATACCGTTATCAGAATTACCAATATCAAACATTCATCTTAATATAACTAAAGCCTAAATTCCCAATAGCAGACTCACTTTTCCCATATTTCCAGAATCTTTTATAAAACAAATACTGTACTTTTACGTCAAAATACAGCATGTAATTTGTGCAAGTCCTTGATTTACTGTTTGGCTCACAAAGTTCCGCAAAGTATTCTTGTAACAAAGAGTTTGAATCACAATGTTCGTGGAAGGTATCTTGTTTCAAATTGTCTATACACGAATCCAGAAATTGTTGTCAAAGTTCTTTCAGGTAATAAAAGTTTTGCACTTACTTGTTGCTGGCAAGAGATACTGATCAGTCTCACCTTGTCTTCTTTCTCTTTTGCAGGTTGCTTGTAGGAGAGAGGCTGAGGCAAGGAGGAACCGGAAACCGGAAGAAGGAAGAGCCAGCAGCTGCGCCCATTGAAGCCAATGAAAGTCTGTAGAGAGCAGGAGTGCCAGCGCCGAGGGATCTGTCCTCAGGTAAGAGGGAGGTAGACGAGCACAAGCACTGGGTGAGGCTCGGGGGCTGCCTTTTATAGACAGGGCTGGGTGTGGTCCTCACATGCTGCACATGTTCTTGAAAGGTGTGCAGAGCTGGGTGTGGTTTGAAGAGCTGGGTGTGGTCCTCACATGCTGCACATGTTCTTGAAAGGTGTGCAGAGTTTCAGTTATTATGCAAATGAGTTAAATTAACACATGGCCTAGAGCGGAGTGTTTTAAAGAAGCCTTGGTAAAAGCAAGGCCCAATGTGTAAACAAAACAGCACATTAAACAACATACACAGAAGCCTAGGGGGGGGGGAAGGTGAGATAACAAGAAAGGCTTTCAATAGTAAGTTTAAAAGGGAGCTATTACAGAACCCACTAGTGCAGTGAGAGGGGACATGCTCTTTGCTGTGCACAAACCCTAACAGTTGCCCCCCTCAAAGGCCCTCCTACAGGACGGGGTTTTCCTGGATTTTTTAAATAAAACCGTCTAATCAGCTGTGGGGCATGTACATATGATGCTGGTTCCCATGAATTCTCAGATTCATCATATCCTTTCCATTCTACTAAATAAAACAGACGTCCACTAATTCTTTTTGAGTCTTTTATGCTTTTCACTTCATATTCTAGATTTCCCTTAATTGGTATGGGTGGAGGTGGTGGTTCAGGTCGGGTTTTTGGATTGTACGGCTTAAGCAAGGACACATGGAATGTAGTATGTACTGGATATTCTTTTGGTAAATCTAATTTTACTGTTACCGGGTTTACTATGGCAGTTATACTAAAGGGTCCAATGAAACGTGGTTGCAGCTTTCGGGATCCCTCTATGTTTAGGTTCTTTGTGGAGAGCCATACCTTGTCACCGATTTTATACATTGGGGCCTCAGATCTGTGTTTGTCTGCTTGTCTTTTCATGCTTTCCTTGTACTTTAATAAATGTTTCCTGGCTTTGTCTTGTATGTCACCTAACCTCGTTAGTCTATCCGTTACTGTAGGTAACAGAGAATCTTCCAACAAAATGGGTATAGCTCTTGGATGATACCCCTGCAAGAAATAGAATGGTGAGCAAAGTAGAGCTGAATGCTCAGTATTATTATAAACAAACTCCGCTACAGGGAGAGCTTCCAACCATTCACTAGAATAATCAGCCAATAAACAACGTAGCGTTTGAAGTAAGGTTTGGTTCAGTCGTTCAGTCTGTCCATCTGTCTCTGGGTGGAAAGCAGTGGATAATGCCACATCTATTTTCAGTTTTTTACATAATTTTTTCCAAAATTTTGAGTTGAACTGGCTCCCTCGGTCTGACACCACTTTGCTTGGCAAACCATGTAAACGCACAATTTCCCTTATAAAAATATCGGCAAATTCTGCCGCCATGGGTAATTTCCGTAATGGTACAAAATGTGCCATTTTAGATAAAAAATCCACTATAACCAACACTGTTGTGAAAGATTTTACAGGTGGTAAACCTACAATAAAGTCTACGCTCACAGTGTGCCAAGGTTGTTTGGGTGTTGGCATTGGTATTAACAAGCCGTCAGGGGCCTTATGAGAAGATTTATGTCTTGCACAAATTGGACAGGTAGTGACAAATTGCTTAATGTCCTTTCTTATAGTGTCCCACCAAAAGTGTTTTTGCACATTTTCCAGGGTTTTTACCCAACCAGGATGACCTGCCAACGGTGAGGCGTGATGCCAAATTATCACCTGTGTTTGTAATTCAGAGGTGGGCACTAACAGCATGTTGTCGTGATACAATAAACCTCGTTGTATTGTGTTATGGGAATCCTTTAACCAATCCTGAGGTGCTATTTGCATGTGTGCATTATATAGATCTGTGATGAAATCCTTCTGTTGTACTGGTGCCAAAAACTTTTGGGGAGGAATAATGGGTTCTCCTATTTTATCTTGTTTCATGTCTGAGGTATGTCCGTATCTAGATAACACATCAGATTGAATTTGTTGTGCACCTGGTCTATAGGTTATTACAAAGTCAAATGTGCTAAAAAAAATTAACCAGCGCATCTGACGTGGTGTTAGTGCTTTAAGTGATCCAAAAAACTGTAGGTTCCTATGGTCAGAAAAGATTGTAACTGGGTACTTGGCTCCCATTAAATGGTGCCTCCATTCTGAAAAGGCTACTTTGATAGCTAGTAGTTCCCTTTCAGCCACAGTGTAATTTTGTTCAGCTGGTAATAACTTTTTGGAATAGAAGGCTATAGGATGTAACTGGCCATCTACTGCATCTCGTTGAGAGAGAACTCCTCCTAAAGCTACTTGTGAAGCATCCGCTTCAACAAAAAAAGGCAAGTCAGGATCAGGATGTTTCAGAATTGGGGCTGAAGTGAACTTTTGTTTTAGGAGTTGAAAGGCGTGTGCCGCCTCATCAGTCCAAAGAAATCGTTGCCCTTTCCGCAACAAGGTAGTTATTGGGGCCGCAATGTCTGCAAAATGTGCAATAAACCTCCTATAAAAATTGGCGAAACCCAGAAATTTCTGAATATCTTTTACAGAGGATGGTTCTGGCCAATCAGCAATAGCACTGATTTTCTTTACATCCATAGTTATTCCTTGAGGTGACAGGCAGTATCCTAAAAAGTCCACCTTGCTGACATTAAAAGTACACTTTTCTAACTTAGCAAAAAGATGATTTTCTTTTAACTTTGATAATACTGCACGAACATGTTGGGTATGTTCTTCTGAGTTCTTAGAGTAAATGAGGATGTCGTCTATGTATACTATGACACAAACGTCCAGGAATTCGTGTAGGACCTCATTTATAAAGAACTGAAAGGCCGCAGGGGCATTACATAACCCAAAGGGCACTACTGTGTACTCAAATAAACCAAACTTTGTCTTGAAAGCTGTCTTCCACTCATCCCCCTCTTTTACTCGGACCAGGTGGTAAGCTCCCCGCAGATCTAGTTTAGTGTATACAGTAGAATGTCTTAATTGATCCAACAACACAGGTATTAGAGGAAGAGGATATTTATTCTTTATTGTAGACTTATTTAGTCCTCTATAATCGATACACGCGCGCAGGGATTTATCCGGCTTCGGGATAAAAAAGAGTGGAGATGACACCGGAGATGTGGAATGACGGATGAACCCAGACTGTAGTAGGTCATCTAGGTAGGTTCTTAAGTATTTGGTTTCTTCGTCAGTCAAAGCATATACTCTGTTATTAGGTAAAGGGGCCCCTGGGATAAGATCTATACGACAGTCATAAGACCTATGTGGGGGCAGCGCACTAGCCTTTACTGGATCAAAGACGTCTTTGAAGTCAGAATATTCAGGAGGGAGACTTGGTTCATCTTGTGTAACACTAGCACAGTGTAATACTGTGCTCTGTTCTGTACCTGCTTCTTGATAGCAATTGGTTCTACAGAAAGAGGAATCCAAAGTAACAGTTCTATTCACCCAATCAATTTTTGGGTTATGAGTTGTTAACCAGGGTACCCCGAGAATCAAACCAAAATTAGGAGTATCTATCAGATCAAAGCTAATCACCTCTGTGTGCCCGTTCTGACAGACCATAACAAGTGGACTTGTTTGTTTTGTGATTAATCCAGAGGTCAATTCTGACCCATCCACTGCACATACTGCTTCTGGACAAGGCTTTAGGCACATAGGAAGTCCTAAGTTTTCAGCTAACTTATTATCCACAAAATGTCCTGTCACGCCTGAGTCTAGTAGGACAGGGAGAGAATGCCTCACTTGAGTAGTAACAATTAAAACGACCTGAATTATGAAATGTCTAGGTATGTGCGGTACCATGAAGGCTGCAGCATTAGAGGTTTGATTAAGATGTTTTCTCGAACAAGTAACCTCTCCCCTTGTCGAGCTTAATCGTTTCCCGATTCAGTTAAGGAGGTGGAGGAAACAGCACCCTTTCGTGGATTTTTAGGCTTTACTGGACATTCTCTGGCAAAGTGACCTGCCCTTCCACAATATAAACATAATTGAAGTTTTCTCCTTCTTTCTTTTTCCTCTGATGTGAGTGGACCTCTGAGTGTCCCTATTTGCATAGGCTCAGGTTCAGGGAGTTTATTATCTGGGTCTTTCTTCTCGTGTCTAATAAAAGTTAACCGTGATTCCAGTTTGTATTTATCTCCCTTTCTTTCTCCTAGTCTATATTCTAATTTCACAACTAAATCTACAAAGTCCGAATAGTCTTCTGGCAAATCAACGATATGAGCCAGCGCGTCTTTTAACTCGTCTCTCAAACCTCTATAGAAAAGGGAGACACGCTTTTCTTCTGCCCACTGTGTCTCGGTGAGTAAACGATTAAAACTAGTGAGATAGGTCAATAAATCCTTGTTACCTTGTTTAAGATTTAAAAGCTCATTATCACTTGCCTGCATGAAAGTGTGTATTGCAAAAAGGCTGGTCATGGTACGTTTAAATTGATTCCAATTATGGAGGATGGGATCATCTCTCTCCACAAAAGGAATTGACCAATTGTCTGCTGTGCCACCCAAATAAGACAAGACGAATGCCACTTTCGTAGCATCAGTAGGGAACTGTTGTGGCTTACAAACTAAGTGTAATTGACATTGATTGATAAAAACATGGAATTTGTTACTATCTCCATGAAAACGTTCAGGTGCTGCTAAGGGCACAGCATTAGGAAGATTAACAGCGACCTCAACTGGGGGAGGCAAAGTTGTATGTTTTAATGGCGCCCCTGTCTCTGAGGAGGTTTTAAACAAAGGCGTAAAAGCTGTGTTCCACTGAGATACCCTAAATTTATACCTGCTTAAATCCTGTTTTAAAGAGGTATTCTCCATCTTTAATCTCTCTATTTCCTCTTGCATATGTTGCAAGATGCCAGACACTGATTCATTATGAACCAAATCCTCATTTAGGGCCTGCGCCATATCCGTGACGTCAATGCCCTCTATTTCTTCCCCGATATTCATCGTCCACCAGAACTGAATTATTATTATTTTTTTTTTTTTTTAAGGCTTGTGCTTCTGTCAAAGCCCAGCTCACCTGAGTCCTTGTTCAGTTCTGATGGAGGTGGAAGACAATCCGACCCCACCCTGAAACTGCTTGTTCCAGCACACTAGTTTTTAAAACAGTGCACTAAGAACAAAAGCTCAAGGGAAGGGGGGAAGTGGATAAAATAAAATAAAGAGACAACACCGTTCTTGCGTTTCCACTGTTGAAGTGCTGCACAAATCTGCGGCCCTCTCTGACTTCTGTAGAAACTAGTGCCTAATGAAACATAAACAAAGAACAGATAAGTACAACCTATTCCTAACTGGGTTCCTGACTATCCCTTTATTTATTAAAAATTTTCTTCTAAAAGTACCTCTTGGATCCTGGTCTCTAGTTTCCAGGTTTGGAATGTGTTACTGCTCTGGGATGTGCTTTCTATTACTCTAAAGCTTCTAAAACATTAAACAAATACCGTTATCAGAATTACCAATATCAAACATTCATCTTAATATAACTAAAGCCTAAATTCCCAATAGCAGACTCACTTTTCCCATATTTCCAGAATCTTTTATAAAACAAATACTGTACTTTCACGTCAAAATACAGCATGTAATTTGTGCAAGTCCTTGATTTACTGTTTGCCTCACAAAGTTCCGCAAAGTATTCTTGTAACAAAGAGTTTGAATCACAATGTTCGTGGAAGGTATCTTGTTTCAAATTGTCTATACACGAATCCAGAAATTGTTGTCAAAGTTCTTTCAGGTAATAAAAGTTTTGCACTTACTTGTTGCTGGCAAGAGATACTGATCAGTCTAACCTTGTCTTCTTTCTCTTTTGCAGGTTGCTTGTAGGAGAGAGGCTGAGGCAAGGAGGAACCGGAAACCGGAAGAAGGAAGAGCCAGCAGCTGCGCCCATTGAAGCCAATGAAAGTCTGTAGAGAGCAGGAGTGCCAGCGCCGAGGGATCTGTCCTCAGGTAAGCGGGAGGTAGACGAGCACAAGCACTGGGTGAGGCTCGGGGGCTGCCTTTTATAGACAGGGCTGGGTGTGGTCCTCACATGCTGCACATGTTCTTGAAAGGTGTGCAGAGCTGGGTGTGGTTTGAAGAGCTGGGTGTGGTCCTCACATGCTGCACATGTTCTTGAAAGGTGTGCAGAGTTTCAGTTACTATGCAAATGAGTTAAATTAACACATGGCCTAGAGCGGAGTGTTTTAAAGAAGCCTTGGTAAAAGCAAGGCCCAATGTGTAAACAAAACAGCACATTAAACAACATACACAGAAGCCTAGGGGGGGGGGAAGGTGAGATAACAAGAAAGGCTTTCAATAGTAAGTTTAAAAGGGAGCTATTACAGAACCCACTAGTGCAGTGAGAGGGGACATGCTCTTTGCTGTGCACAAACCCTAACAGTATTTTTATAACTTTGTCTTGAGAATTGTATACATGACTTTGAGCTTAGGTTTGTAATAAAACCCCATAACTTTATTTCCAACTGGAGTTTCCCTTGTATGGCCACATTGGTCATACTGTGCCATTGAATTGGCTTATATTGAAATTTGATGTGTGGTTTTCCACACACTTCTGCTGGATCAAAAGATCTGCTGACCTCATTGGGCATTGATGCCTGCGATGAAATAAATGGCCAGCACTGGCATGAGTCTGGCTCAAGCTTTTAGAAACTTGCTCACCTTAAAACCACTTCTCCCACCATCCAGCTTGCCCAGGCACTCTGGCTGACTAAGTTAATGTTTGCTGGGCACAATTGGGAGCAGTGCTTCACTAAAACCTATTGGTTGGACTACAACTTGGTAACTGGATTTTATGTTTGAATGGTTCAGTATTTCATTTTGCTGTGAAATTAAAGTATTTTCTTTTTACTAAGATAAGCACTGGGTTAGAGAGTATATTGTTCTATCTATTTTTGGACTATTAAGTTTTGAACACTTGATCTCAAAAAGGTTTCTTCAGAAAGAGAGCTGAAGTCTAATGTCAGATTTCATTAAGGACTTGAATGTACAAAGGAGTAGATTTTTTAATAATCTTACTCAGGTTCAAATTTGCAAGCCACGTATGTCCAATCTGCTTGTAGTTACAGTACCATTATGAACAGTAAAAGAGACAAATATTTTAATCTACTTTTTCTGTTCAAAAATGCTTCCTTTAGCACTATCACTCCCATATGTTTTAGTTGGACTGATGCTGCATTTTGCTTGACTCTTTGCACTGGAAAACTGCCCTCCAGTGCCGGGTGCATGTGCTCTGACCCCATAAAACATATGGAAATTGGGTATACTCTTAATTGGCCCATTTAATTTACCTATAGGTCATTAGGATATGATTAAAAAAGCAAGGCCTGTAAATTAAATGCCACTAGTGGGCTGCAGCACATATTGTGCCACTACCAAAGCGACAATGCAAATCACGACTGCAAACCTGTCATCAGAAACCTGGCTGTGCAAGTTTAAAATGCCAGCTTGACCCATCATAAAACCCCCTTTGGACAGGCCTAATCCCTCTTCTTAAATATTAATAAGTCACTCCTAATGCCCATATGAAGGATGCCTGATATTTAAAAGAAAGACATGTAAAAGTTCTATGTTAAGCATGTCCTTACAGTAATAATGCCCTAAAAGCGATAGGAAAATATTAGGATACTTTAGTAAAGTCAATAAAGTAATCTAAGCCTGAACACTGCCTAAAAAATGGACTTTTTAAAAACTATGAATTAGAAAATCTATTTGTTCACACATCAGATTTCAAGCACATTTAACAAAATATAATTTAACAAATCACCTGAAGCCTCTAGATGCTCATTAGCATGAGCTTCCAACTGTTACTCAGGAACTGAATAGCTCTGTGATGAGATGTGAACTGGCTCCCTCAGCTGAGGCAAAGGCCTTGGGTGTGGGGAGTGGTTGACTTTCCCTTGACAGGATAGACTGGGGCAGTGACTCGCTCTCTGCTTCAAAGGATGTCTACTCTGTCACTGGTAGATATAGCTCACACTTGGGCCTGCCTGCCTTTTGTCTTCCTAGACAGGCTGACTCCAAACCTAGTAGGAGGGGGAGCAGCCCCAGAACTGGTTTAGAGTGCCCTGAGTAAAGGTTTACTACTTTCCATAGCCACACCTCTGGAAGGGCACAGGGAGCTCAGCACAGAGGAAGAAAGGTTCTGCCATGTTCTTTTTGGGTAGATAAGTGCAGTGTGAGATTGTTTGCTACCAAGCAAATGGGAACTGCTGTAAAAATGGGCATGACTGCCTCTGGGAACATTTTATCTAATAGTTTGGGAGGGGTCAGAAGTCACCCTCATCAACAAGCCAGTGTCTCACGTAAATGTGGCACTCCCTGGTACCTTCTTCAGAACTCTACTAGAATTGTGGAAGACATACAAAGCACTGCACCTGTTGATGACATCTCTAAAGAGAACTCTAAGGGCTGGACCTGCTCACCACTTGTACCATGGATAAGGAATTAGACTTTAGTGTTAGTTCACTGGCCTCCTATTGAGCTACAGGGATACAAAAGTTGGAAGAAGCCCATTTACTTGAAAGAGCCCAGCTGACTTGTTCCAACTGAACCTGCACTGGAGAACTGCTGATGACATCTGTTGCATTGAGGTATAGCCTCAAAGTGGTGCCACCCAGGTCCTGGACCCATGAATGATGTTAGAGTTTCTTCATGTTGCCAATCTGCAAGAAGTGGAACTTGGTAACATTTTTCAAGCTTTCTGCCTAGAGAGCCGACAGAAATCAGGCTGGCTAATGAACCTGGAGCCAGTCAACATCAACGTGCTGGTTTGCCCTGCTGAAGGAGATCCGACTACCAGGAAAGTTTCTAAGACTGCCTATCTGAAGATAAAGGGCTTCAGCAGGACCAGTGCCAAGCAGCATCTGATTGACATTGAGGCCTTCCTGGGCAAAGACTTCACCCACTCTGAGCTTTCCTGCCTTTGTCTGGGACCATACCACAAACCTGTTCTTCAGCCTCTCACCATTATTGAGCCCAGCTTTGGATCGACCTTGAAGCTTTCCCTGCGACGATTCATCAACAACCACTTTTCCTCGTTAAGAGTTTCTAAGTCAACAGGAAAACCTTTCACCAGGATGAACCTGGTCCCTGCATCTCGCTGGGAAGCCATCAGGGTTGGCCTCAACTTTTGACTGTGACCCAGTCTAGCACGACTAGTTTCTTACCATTGGCGCTTTGTGCTTTTTGGTGCTATTTTTAATTAAAACTATAAATATTCTTAACCCTGGTTCCACTAATTTGAATGTTGTAATTTTATGGATCAAATCTGTTTATTGTTTTAAACAAATCAACATATAGACACAACACAGCACAATATGATAGACACGCTGCAGGACCCCTTATTGAAAAACTCTCCCTCATCCCCGATGAGATCGTCCCTCTTGTGGCCGTTTCAGGAGGCCCCCCTATCAGTCTCATCCCTGCTACCCGAAGAAAAGTTGGGCCCTACAGAAAGGTCCGTAGCGTTGCAAGTCAAGTCTCATACTTGTAATACATGACATATTGTTAACAAATAAAACATAAAACATGAAACATTAACAGTGCTTCCCTTGAGAGACCCCAACCCTTCATCTCTCTGGTCTCCCACCCCATCCCCCTCATTGCTCTCCCTCTCCACAGGATCTAATCAGACAGGCACACACCCAACAGTTCAGGTCAGCCCTAGTACTCGCAAATAAGCAGGGCATGTTAGCTCAGTGAATTCAGTGGATAGGATCTGAACGAACGGCCTCCACAGAGTGGACAGGTCGCCCGTCCGCTGCTGAGAGGCCAGGGTAAGCTTCTCCATCGCCAAGATGAACCACAGTTTTTGCAGCCAAGATACATGTGTCGGTACTCTGTCTGTGCCTCACAAGGCTAAGATCAGCTGCAGTGCAGCATTGAGGGCCAAGGCCATCTGCCGTCCCTACAGCGATCGCAGAGGGAAGGTGAGGGTATTAGGCAGACCCAGTAGGATAGACGAAGGGAATCTAGGAATCGTAGTGTTGAACGCTACATCAACCCCATCCACAACGCTCTCCCAAAATCTATGGAGCTTGAGGCAATGCCACAATAAATGCACCAGTGTACCCCTCCCCCCCATAGCCACTCCAACAGAGGTTAGATCTAGTGGGGTCCCATGCATGCATCCTTGCTGGGGTGTAGTACCAGTAGGAGGTCACCTTATATGCTGTCTCTGTCCCAGCCGCATTAAAGGCCGTATGATGTATTCTATAAAAGATACTGTCCCACTCCTCATCAGAAAGCTCCCTTTCCCATCTCAACTGTCCCTTAGATTTGGGCGGGCGCCCCTCTCCCTGTAAAAGTCTGTAGAGCTCCGAAATTACTTGTTTATCATCCTTCTTCATCAAGAGCCATTTCTCAAACGGTGTTAACGGTCTGTCTTTAATGCCCTGTTAGCCGGCAACAGGGCCCACTGCCGGATCTGATCCTCTCCGCCTCTGTCAAGCCGTAGGCCTCTCTCATCTGGTCAAAGGGAATCACCCCTTGCTCATCAAAAATGCTCCCCACCCTTTTACAGCCTCCCTCATACCAGCGTCTCAATCCCTCCCCTCGTAGCCCCGGTTCAAAGTCAGGATTCGCACCAATGGGGGTCATCGGAGATGGAAACGTCGCCAAACCCAACCGGCTCGCCACTGCATCCCATATGCGTAACGTCGCTCCCATAACCGGGGAAGAGTAAAGTCCCCCCGCCCTGTGCCGACGCCGGAGCCAGGGCTCCTTCCATATATGAGAGCCCGCCACCACCTGGTCCATAAAGCACCAATGTTTCTCGGTAAGTGGGCGACTCCACTCTAGTAAGAAACGCAGCTGTGTCGCCTGATAATATCGCAAAAGGCAGGGAACCGCAAGCCCCCCCTTCCCCCTTGGAGCGACACAGGACTCGCCGCGAGAGCTGGCGCTCCTCCCAGATAAATCTCATAACTGCTGTTTGAAGAGTCGCTATCGTCCGGGGAGGTGGGGTCAGGGGGAGCGCCTGGAAAACATACAGTATACGCAGCAAAACTGTCATCTTTACCGCCGCCACTCTGCCCAGCCAGGACAATTTTAGTCTCCCCGAAGCCTCCAGGTCCTGCTTCACTTCCTGAACTAACTTCGTGTAGTTCAAGCTTGCCGTCTTTACAGCAAAAGGTGCCAGATCAATCCCCAAGTAAGGAAGCCGTGAGGACGACCAAAGTAAGGGGTAGCGGGCCCTCAACACCTCCTCATTCTCCGGGCTTAGAAATCGACCAAGGACCTGGGACTTCTGCATATTCACCTGGAATCATCAAGTATCTCCATAAGCGCCGGCAGGGATGTTGCGGGCTCCGCTAGGGTAATGATCACATCATCTGCATATAAGGTGATGAGATGATGATCGCCACCAAACTTTAAGCCAGAGACTGAGGAGCTATCCTGCAGGCGCTGCGCCAGGGGCTCCATGTATAGCGCAAACAAGAGAGGAGAAAGCGGGCACCCTTGTCTCGTTCCTCGCTTGATTGGGAACGGCAAAGAAAGTGTACCATTGATGCGGACCGCAGCCCTTGGGGACTGGTAGATACAACGAATCCACACCATAAAACCGGGGCCCAGTCCGAACCGCTCCAGCACTTTAAAAAGATACGGCCAATGAACCCTATCGAACGCCTTCTCCGCATCCATAGAAAGGAAGAGTGCTTCCCTGCGAGAACGATCCGTTTTGTCTAGCAAATGGAGCAGCCGCTTCGTATTGTCACTGCACTGGTGATGCGGAATGAAACCCGCCTGATCTGGGTCCACGAGACCCGACATGTAGAGATTAAGGCGATGGGCGAGTAATACCTGTAAATAGTTTAGCATCTACATTCAGGAGCGAAATCGGCCTATATGAAGCGCACTCCTCTGGGTCCTTTCCTGTCTTATGTATAACTACAATGGTCGCGTCGAGCATACTGGGCGCTAGGGTTCCCGACTCCCGGAAGGAATTAAAGAGCCGCACTAAAAGCGGCACGAGTTCCACACAGAAGGTCTTGTAAAAGAGTGCCGTAAAACCGTCGGGACCCGGGGATTTCCCCACCTTTAGGCGCAAGATCGTGATATGACCTCTTCCGCCCTTATCGGTTGGTCCAACAAAGACGCCGCTCCCCAAGAGGGGTAATTGCTATGCCATCCAGAAATGGGTCTAGAGCCACACCACCCCGGTCATCCTCCGCATAAAGCCCCCGGTAAAACTCTGCGAACGCTTCTGCAATCCGATCACTCGTTCTTGCTTCTGTTCCAGATGGGAAACAGACCAACTTTATCGCCGACGCCGCTCGCTGCGCACGCAACCGATGCGCCAAAAGCTTCCCACATCTGTTGCTCCCAATATAGTATTTATGTATAAGATGTGCTATCGCATACTCCGCCCTGTCCCAGTCTAGGCGTTTCAGTTGTTGCCGCACCTTCTCCAGTTCCCTCCAGATTCTGGGCGATCCAGTGGACTTGTGGGAGCGCTCCAGTGCAGCCACCCTCTGCTCCAGCTCTGCCCTCTTCTCTTTTCTTGCCTTATTGTCTCTAGCCGACAGCGCTATCACCTGCCCCCTCATCACCGCCTTCAAGGCCTCCCAGAGCGTCTCTAAACGGATGTTCCCGTCGTCATTAAGACGCAGGTAGTCCATTATTGCACACCGGAGCGACTCCACTGTTGCCCCACTCTGAAGCAGCAAGTCTCTAAAATGCCAGCCCTGAGTCCCCACCGGGCCACCTCCATAGTGACCTCTACAGTAATAGGAGCATGGTCCGACAAGGCCCGAGGCTCAATCGTAGCCTGTCGAACTCGCGAAAAAAGCTACTGCGACGCCAAAAAAAGGTTGAGCCGAGCATACGTCTTAGTCGCGGCTGAGTAAAAGGAGTAGTCCCTAAGCGTGGGGTGCATCTTTCTCCACACATCCTCCAAACCACACTCAGTCAGCCACTGGCGCCCCGCCACTGTCAACGCCCGGTCTGCCCATAACGGTGGCCGGAGCAATCTAGCTCGTTATCCATCACCATGTTAAAATCTCCCCCCACCAAGATGGCGCCATCCGGCGACTGTAGAATTGGGGAGACAGCCTGCCTCAGGAAGGCTTCCTGCTGAGTATTGGGAGCATACAAAGAAGCAACAGTAAAGAAAAAAGTCCCAAGCCTTATTCTGATAGCCAGAAGCCTCCCCTGTACCTCATGTATCTTGGCCACTACTTCCCCAGGAAAAGACCTAGAAAGCAATATGGCTACCCCAGCATGTTTTGTGGAAGCCGAAGACCAAAATTGTCTAGGGAACCACTGTGAGTGCATACGATATATGTCCTTATGCAGTAAGTGTGTCTCCTGTAGCAAGCAGATATGGCTCCCAGATCTCTCAAGGCCTGATAGGATCACCAGCCTCTTAGTCGGACTGTTGAGCCCGCGGACGTTTAAGCTTATGCACTTAATAGTCATGCAGCCGGAGGGGAAAAGCGCTCAGAAAAGGAGGAGCCGCGCAGGGGAACCCTAGCCCAAGACAGCACCATGACCCTTCCGAACAGCAGGGCCAAATCGCTGCGCCACTCAATGACCAGGATCCCAGGGAAGCACACCAACAGAAAACTTTTACGCACAACGGGTGCTTGCAACAAACCAGTCCTCTCACACACATCTCCACAGAGGCAAAGTCTCAACAGGGCCGCAGAACCTCCCAAGTTCGTCAAGCCAAGTCCATCGCCTCCGCTGCCCGGGCCCCTCTTAGACGGCTACAAGGCCCAATGCAACACGACCGGTAACTGTTCAGCTCTCCTTGGCCGCCACTCTCTTATGCACTGGTCCCAGCGGCCACGGTGTCAGCGCCGACTGCCGTTCCGACATCTGTTCCACAGCCGTAGGTCGGTGCTGCTTCCGCCGTCTCTCCTTCCGTCGCCAGCGCGGGCGGTCCTTATCAGCCAAGCCGAGATTCCCTCCCGGGTCTTGACTGTCACCCTCCAGGTGCAGGATCCGATATGCCTCTGATAGTGATTTCACCTGCCGGAGTTGATCCTCCCATTGGAAGACAAGGCGGAACGGATGGTCCCAAGAATAAGTCACATCATGTGCTCGCAGATGCTCTGCGAAGGGCTTAAATTCTCGCCTCCGCTGCAAAGTCTGAACCAAGAGGTCCTGGAACAGTTGGAGCGCATGCCCTCTGAAGTGTACCTGCGGGAGATTGCGGGCCTTCTGCAATATGCTCTCCTTAAGTCCACAACTGTGTACACAGGCTAGAATGTCTGGCGGGCGATCTCCGGCACCACCAGCACGGCCCACTCGATGGACTCTATCCAGCGTGATTTCCCTGGTCTCCTCCAGTCCAAGTATCGAGTGGAACAGCGCCACCACAAAGTCACCAATATCCTCCTTCTCCGCCCCAGCCGGCAGTCCTCTAATGCAGATATTGTGCCTTCTTGAGCGGTTCTCCAAGTCCTCCACCGTTATTTGTAGGAGGTCCTGTTGCTCCCTAAGTCGGACAAACTCTTGTTGCAGGTCCGCCACTTCCTCACCGCGGGATATCTCACCGTCCTCCATCTGTGCAACCCGCTCTCCCAGGGACGTAACCTCCCCTCGAACTCCTTCACCTCCTGAGAGATGTCCCTGCGGAGTTCCTGTATGTCGCTCCGGAGTGAATCGAACAAGGAGGTAAGGAAGCCCTTCGTAACGGGGGCCCCCTCTTCCTCCTCCATCTCGCCACGTACCTCCGGGGACTTCACCACTGGCGGGCCTTCAGCAGTACCCCCTGGCACCGGTCGTGCTCCTGCCAGCATTTCCCTGACTGACCGCTCCCGCTTCGACTTGGAGGCCGCCATCACTCCTGTTTCCTTTCTGCGACCACGCTATCACTCAGCCAGGGCCCCTCTCTGTGTTTTCTAGGAACCAGGCCTCACCGGGCCTCGCGCTTCCTCAGCCAGCGCCGTCCGATTGTCTCCGAACTCTAAATGGGCACACTCTATCCAGCTACATCAGTGCACCTGTTGGGGCTACTATGGGCCGATCGTACCGTCGATCCACAGCGCAGCGCCGTCACGCCTCTCTGGTCTCCTCTCCAGAGCCGGGGTCTCTCAGGGGCTTCCCGGCCCCTCCGCCACCTCGTCTGGGGCCTTCGTCGACCCGGATGCCCAAGCAAAGTGGGGCCGCCAGCTCAGGGAGGTTGCCGGTGCTCAACTCCACACCGGGCCTCCGCCGCAGCACACTGCACAGTGTTGCTCCAGCCCCGTCTTGGGGATCTACCGCTGCTGCTCCTGCGACCGTGGGCCACCAATCCTGGCCCCACCACGCGGCTCGGCCTCAAATGCGCCTCACTCACTGGTTTCCGGCACGGGCCCAGGCCGCGCGGTGCCGCGTCTCCGCCCTGCACCGCTTCAGGTGCCTCCATGCTCCTCAGGTCGCCCCTTGCCCCGCGGTGCTTGCCTCTATCCTGAGGCCCTCTGGAGCCGCAATCGCCGGGGTCGCAAGGCTGCTTTCTGGGGCCCGGGCGGCGGAGCTCGGACAAACACATCCACTCACGCCGCCATCTTGCCCATGCCTCGAATGTTGTCATTTTGGTGTTATTTTGTTCATTAAAATATTCTCTATTTTCATAAAGTTGAGTGGGATTTGTATTCTGTTTTGCTTTCAACATTTTAACTGTTTACATATTTCTAAACGCTTTACACAATTGTTAAAGTTAAGCCAACCTTTGTGCCATAGCAACCAGGGGTTGAGCCCAGGTTCAAATTACTGAAACCATTACTGGACTTAATAGTGACATACAATCCACCTCAACTAATAATACATGTTCTCACATTATCCATTTGAGAATGGTGATAATATAGCTGGAAGTAGAATTGTTACATCAACTATATTGATATTTCTGAAGTACCCCTAAAAACTTCAAACTAAATATACTGCACCAACAGGCTAATACTTGAAGTCATTCACTATATTATCTCCCTTTTTTACAAAGTATTTTTAGTGCTTTATACCTAATTTTGTCATCCATACCAAGGGAAAAGTAACCAGGAACTGGTTAAAGCAATTGAGCCAGTCATTGCAAGATATGCAAGCAGTCAAATTGATTTAAGACCAAAGACCAGGCTACTTATTCACCTGTTTCCTTCTTTGTATGTACTTATATATTATGCTTGAGCTATTATTGGCACAGTAAGTTTAGTTGGCAAGATACCACCACTTTCTACAAGTGAAGGTTCTCTATTTTATAACAGATAAGGAATCTCGCCTATTGCATGGGGCAGCTCATTTAGGGCCTGATTCAGACCTTGGCGGGCAGCCGAGGCCGCCCGCCAAGGTCCCGCCGACAAATGACCGCACCGCGGTCAAAAGACCGCGGCGGCCATTCATACATTTCCGCTGGGCCGGCGGGCGCTCTCCAAAAGAGCGCCCGCCGGCCCAGCGGAAATGCCCCTGCAACGAGGATGCCGGCTCCGAATGGAGCCGGCGGAGTTGCAGGGGTGCGACGGGTGCAGTGGCACCCGTCGCGTATTTCAGTGTCTGCATAGCAGACACTGAAATACTTTGTGGGGCCCTCTTACGGGGGCCCCTGCAGTGCCCATGCCATTGGCATGGGCACTGCAGGGGCCCCCAGGGGCCCCGCGGCACCCCCTACCGCCATCCTGTTCCTGGCGGGAGACCCGCCAGGAACAGGATGGCGGTAGGGGGTGTCAGAATCCCCATGGCAGCGGAGCGCGCTCCGCCGCCATGGAGGATTCTGCTGGGCAGCGGGAAACCGGCGGGAGACCGCCGGTTTCCCGCATCTGACCGCGGCCGAACCGCCGCGGTCAGAATGCCCTGCGGGGCACCGCCGGTCTGTCGCGGTGCTCCGAGACCGCCGGGGTCAGAATGACACCCTTAATGTTGAAGATATTACCCTTGCTGTTCCCACACAGATGAATGTATTAAAGTCAGATTAAATGATGACTGGGGTACATATTCACGGGTTTAATTCATATCTTAACACTTTGCTGCCACACTACATGCAAAAGTGCACCTTCAAGGCTACTGTCACACAATTGGAGCATTCACCTGAACCCAACACATGAATCTTAATAATTTTCATGGCGAATAGACCATGCAAGTGCAATCACAAAGAAGATTCAGCTCTATCTCTTATAGCAGCATGCTTAAATGACACCGCAGATCTGCTATGGAATGTGGCACATTTTGACCATCACACAAGATACCCTGTGTTTGCCCCACAGGCCACACAATATTAACTATGTACAGCAAACAGTTGTGTGTCTCAGCTTATGACCCGTTGCATTGTGGTCGTATCTGGTGAATGAAGAACTATACAAATCTTGCAATACAAAATAGTGCAAACCTGGAGATGTGTGTTTTTTTCCTTTCGTTGCCTCTTCTTGTCTGACATTTCCTGGATTGTGAAGCTAAGACTAACTGGTCACACAATTTAGGACTTGTGAAGGGGTGCGCTCACATTGCCCCAGAGACAAGTAACAATGAAAGAAGCAAGGAAAAAATGAGCTTCACTAGAGCAGGAAGAAACCAAACACAATAAAGGAAATGCATTTGTATTTTTCTCCCCATCCACCAACAGCAAAGGTTTCAGGAAGGCAGCCTTAGGAAGCAGAATGTGCAAGCTAGAATGTCCACTATCGACTAAGCTTGCTGAAGGCCACTACCTGCAGCACACATGAAATAGTCCCCACCATTCACCTAGTGTCAATAAACAAATCACACTGAGCTTCCATAAGTGACAAAGAAAAGAGACTACTTTTTACAGCAAGGACTACCAATAGGCAATATCCCACATCAATTCATATTAAAAGTATAGCGTAAGTAAAGGCACTGTTTTAAGACTCACATATTTGGAAAATCAGAATATGCAAGATGTATCCTTTATCCACTGGCCATGACACTTCCTGTTTTAAGAAACAAAAAAACAACAACTTTTCTTCCTTCTGTCACAATGTTGCAATAAAAACACTCAATGATACTGATTTGGTGAGTTCCATAAAGGTCCCTATGCTATAGGCTCTATTTTAAAAAGATGACCCTAGGTCCTATCTGACCAGAGATATCAGATGGCACCACATAACTTTTATACACCTTTTCCACTTCTGGTCTTTGGCTTTACACATTTTTGTTTTCAAACATTTTAGCATGATTTGTCAGAATTACAAATCCCATAATGCACTCATTTGTTACATGAAAAAATAAGGGCAGTAAAAGAGATGTTTCGATTACATGGAGTAATTTGGTAACAGTTTGAGTCTCATTATGACTTTGGAGGTCTGCCTGGAAGACCGCTGTGGAAGTGGCTGCCAAAAGATCACTATGTTAGCGGTCATCTGACCGCCGTATTAAGAGTCATTCAGTGAAGACTGCCAAATAAACAGCCAAAAATACAAAACTACATGGACTTTGGAGGCCGGAAAGAGGTGGTTCTGCCACCAGCACCCCTAGCCCAATAAAAATCCACCTACCAGTTTCCGAGCCACAAATCAGCACAGCGTTTCTTCCATGGGGGTAAACCATTGATGGTGCGAACCGCTGCAGTAAAAACTCACATTAGGCACAACACCACACCACATTAGATTGTTTGAATTCCACACACCTGACACACATCCACACACCCTTACACAACCCACAATCCTTTGCAACCAATATGCCATTCAGATACCCAGAGAAAAGACAGCATCATAGCCATAGCACCTTCACACCATAGGCACACTCAGCACACACCCCACATCAGCACAGCTAACACAATACCCACATCACAAGGACACACAAATCTCAACAACCGTCACATCCCACAATGCAGCACCCACACCTCACCAATTATCCAACACTGCACCCTTACACTCACAACACCCCGACACACTGTCAACACAAACATTATCATGTCCCCAAACAAACACCCATGTTTCACTGATGAGTAGTTGAGGGTCATGGTGGGTGAAATTGTCAGGGTAGAGCCACAACTGTTTGGAGCACAGGTCCAACAAACATCGATTGCTAGGAAAATGGAGTTGTGGCAAAGGATAGTCTACAAGGTCAACTCAGTAGGCAGCCATCCACACACAAGGGACGACATCAGGAAGAGGTGGAACGACCTACGGGGGAAGGTGTGTTCCATGGCCTCACGCCACCAGATAAACATGCACAAGACTGGCGGTGGGCCCTCACCTCCTCCCCCACAGTTCACATCATGGGGCTGCAAAGATAATACCACCAGGAAGTCATGCAGCAGTGGCAGGCACACATTGCCTCTATGGCTACCATTGCAGATGTTCTGAGGGACATCAATACCACCCTCAATGGTTCCTCAACACACCATCATGGCACTTCCACCAGCAACCTAATATCTGGCCCATTTACATCTGCGGCAGCTAGTGGGATGGAGGCCCTGCCAGGGAACCTACAAGCCTCAGACACCCCTCCCTTTGTAGCTGAAGAAGCCCCCCCTGCAAACATGGACATCCACCCAGACATCCAGCTGGAGCAGATGTCAAGACCAAGCTCACTGCCAGGAAGTGAACCTCTTCTGATATGCCACCCTTGTGTGCCACTGAGACACCCTGAAGAGTGTTCTGAAACATGACTCCATAGTACACGAACACTGGGCCTGTGTAAGCAACTGGTGTAGCTGCTACTCTGATGAAAATGACCTATCATTTGAGCACTTTGATTTTGACCGTATTCATCTTGATATGCATAATACGTCACGATTGAGCACAGCTACTGCATATGTGTCTTTACTAATACATCAACAACTGCCATGCTTGCCAACTGTGGTGAGGGCATGCCCCCTGCTTAGAACAGCCAGAGGAATGGTCGTCAGACAGAGGCTCCCACAGCATGAGACACATAACAGAAATGTCACTGCACAGATGTCAGAGAGATTGAAATCCAGGCCAACACAATTGTATAGTCAGTATTCCAATCTGCAAATAGAACATGAAACTACCAGGATGGAAGGCATTGTGGCACACAATGCACAAATAGAGGTTACAGAACTCCTGCCCATGGTAACCCACCTACAAAGCAAGGACACCCAGAATGGATCTATATATCACCAGGTACAGATTCTACACATACACATACCACAGCTACATGATCACATATCCCATGGAATACACATATGACATCATTGAGGACCCAGAACATTAAACATAAACAAACATAGGGCCTAGGAATTTTCTTTCTGCTTTGTGATTACACAGTTATCTGTGCCTTGGACAGCAACATCAGAATGCAAAAACAGCTAGGCCCCAGGATCATCACAAACTACTCCACCCAATGTGTAGCCAGAGCCCATGATCCCTTCTTCACACAAGGGCCACATACTTCAACTGATATGAAATACACCATTTCCCATCCCCCCCAACTGGCAATAGCAAAGGACAAAGCTGTCACAATTCCACATGTATGAAAGAGTACAAATGAGTTTTCATCCCAATGTAACTATATCCATTTTACCAGCTATATGTCATTAACACCTCTCATGTCTGTCATCTACTACCAGTGGCCTCTGACAATGAATACCTCAAGCAATAGTTTGCAGAGCCAAACAGGAAATTGCAATTTCAGTGAGTGGAAGGAAAAGAGGATAGGCGAATGCACAAAACATAGCTCAATATTCAATAGTCTGTTCCAGAAGTTTATGTTAGGACCCTATGTAACAATACATGTTTTGCCAGACCCTCCATTACTATACACCTTGCAAACTATTAGCCTGCTTCCACCACTCACATATAGGCATTGGAGTTCATTACACCACCACTGATGATTCAAGTCAGGAGGTGTCATGGCAGCCATCCACATCAAAATGTGCACATTCAACACTTGGAAAGATCCACTTCACATACCTGTATGTCAGTGGGAGTACTGATTGATGAGCTCTGTCCTAGAGTCAGCTGCTCCTTCTTCCTCTGGCTCTTCATCACTTGTCATATCAGCAGTACCAGCCACCAGTCCGGCTGTCTCCCCCTCTTCTGCTATCATTTGTATTTGACGTCTTAGGGCTTAATTGTGGGGCATGCAGCAGGCAACAATTATTTGCCATACCTTGTGAGGTGAGTAGAGGAGGGCACCTCCAGATAGGTCCAGACACCGAAATCTTGCCTTCAGGAGCCCAAATGTTTGCTCGTTTACACGCCATGTCCTCCAGTGGGCCACGTTGAAACGCAGTTCCCCTGGTGTGGCTGGGTACCTCACAGATGTCAACAGCCAAGGAAGGTTTGGAGAGTCAGAGTCACCTGTGAACACAATGGCAGAACAAAACATAAATATGTTCAGCGACTGGCTATGATGTGATGGCAGGTGAATTAAACATCTAACACAGAATACAATGCATATTTACCAAGCAGCCAAGCTGTATCTATTTGTAGTCATGCTATCAGATGTGGGACATTTCTGTTCCGCATTATGTAGGAATCATGCACTGATCCAGGATACTTGGCTGTGACGTGTGAGATGTACTGGTCTGCCAGATGCACCACCTGTACGTTGACTGAGTAGTAGGTCTTCCTGTTCCTATGCACCTGTTCATTGGCACTGGGAGAGACCAAGACTACATGGGTGCCATCAACGGTTCCTACCACATGAGGTATGTGTCCCATCTTATAAAAGTCTGCCTTCACAAATGCCAATTCCACTCTTTGGGGGAACCTGATGTAACTGTCCAGGCGCTTCAACAATGCACACAGTACATCCTTCAACACCAGACTGAACATGGGCTGAGACATCCCTTATGTTAAGGAGACTGTAGTCTGAAAGGAGCCTGTGGCCAGGAGTGAAGCGCTGAAAATACTTGAAAGATGGGAGGTATACAATAGGGATTGCCAATGGCTGGCTTCGGACTGGGCTCCAACTGTGCACATAGATCCATGATGGTATGACGATTCAGACAACATGTCTGGATGACATGCTTTCCTCCATGGTTGCCAAGTGAATTAGTGAACGGTACACTGGTAGTTGTCTCACTCTCCTCAAAACAGGATAACTATGTTGAGAGGAAAACATGTACAATAAGTAATTCAGTATGTATGCATTACCAACACATTGTATATTACCTGACACCTAACATCTGTAGGGGTGGGGTATGACTGTTGGCATATAAAATACAGACCATAGATATGCACCTAAATCACCCTCATTGCATCACATTGGCTAACATGTAAAATGGAATGTACATATGAAACATATGTCATTGTACATGTGTGGGTGACTTAGCTGTCATGGACTAATCGCACATATGTTTGGTATATATCTATTCCTAGCTGTGACCTACGTACCTCACAGTAGCTTAACATAGTTCTCAACATATAGAAAGCCTCAACACGCTTTTGTGTATAGGTTGTAACAACTTGTTGCCCAACCTTGATTGGCCAACATACGGTTACACTGCAAATATGGGGAGTAAGTGACTGACGCAGATTATTGGGCACATCCATCGATTACATGCGCCCAAAATGGCAGGCTCCTGAACTACTGTAGTGGACAGTTGGAAGTGACCTAAGTCCACCGGCGGAACTCGTCATACAGGTAGGTGGTCGCAACCTCCATGCAACTTGTCATTGGTTAACATTGCTGCTTTGGCGGACTGTGGCCAATGGGCATGAACCCTGGTGGTGACTGTGTTGTATTTTGTGGCCGTGACCGTCATTTTCTGCAGTTGTGCTCACTTGACTCCTAACACTGTTGCCAGCAAGACCTCCATGGCGTGAACTGCTGTGTACTGCCTCTGGGAGCCATCATGCCATGTCCTGCAGGTGATAGTGCCCTTGCCTTCACAGCTGAAGAGCCGGATAAGCTAGTGGAGAAGGTTCTACCCCTGTATGAGCAGCTATATAGGGCACCAGAGGAGCACGTGAGTTCTGTGCCCCAGCCATGTGGGAGAGGTGTTGTGTATGATGTTTTTTCAGGCATGTGAACTGGGTTCAGAGGGTATAGATGCATGCAGATGCCATATTGTGAATGTGTATGAGCAGAGAGAGGAAGGGTATGTGTGCCTACTTGCAGTGACAAATGTGCAGTGACCACTCCTATTTAAATGGTGCATGTGTACATGACTTTCTCTTCTTGCCTGTGCCATCCATGCAGGTGAACACCAATCAGAAGAAAGGATTCTAGCATGCCTTCGCCAAGCAATTGCGGGCCCTGGTTGGTCCATAGTCGGCGGGGCACCCATTGTTGCAAGCGGTGGGAGGACCTTGAGACGCTGGGCATGGAAGACTGCGGCGGTCCAGCTAAGGATGTCATCCCAACAAGGGAGGGTTGCCCATCTGAACCTGGCCCCTTTAATTCGAAAGGCTTTGTTCAAGAGGTGGTAAGTGGCTAATTAGAGCTACCCATCGACAATATGCAATGTCCATGCTATATGTGCCAATGTCCTACCAATAACAGTGACACATATGTCATTGACTGCCTAGGTCATGTCTCAATGGTTACTTGGGGCAAATGTAATAGGGTGGGTCAATCATTGCTATCTTTAGCCTAGCTGATGTTGGCATTTTGGACAGGAATTGATATAGCTTGATCTCTTATTTCAAGTTTTATTGGTTTAGCTGTACTACTATTTCTAATACAGGTGTTGGTGTGGGATATGTTGTCAGTGCAATGGCAGTTGTATAGTTTCTTTTATACATCACGTGCACACATCTTTTCACTGGGATATGTGTATTGTCTGGACTTTGGTACAGGTAATCACAAGTCAGGAAAGGTGTGACTGATGTTGGTTTACTCATGTAGTCATGTGTTGTAACTGTAACAGCATGTCAGGTGGTATGTTAGGTGACCTCTGATGTATTTAGAGGCTGGCTAGTGTTTAGGTGTTCTACCACGGCACTTATTGATTGTCAGTGGATGTCTCATGTGTGCTATGTAGCCCACTGTAGCTGCACATGAATGCATGAAGTGATGTGATGTTTCCGTGTTCAGTGTCTGCAGATGTTCCTCTTGGATTTGGTACATGTAGTGCCATGGCGGTTCTCCAGACATGTATTGTACACATCAGCTGTGCTGTGTGGTCTGTGAAATGAGTTTTCTTAACTATCATGGGGCATTACTTATGGACATGGGTTGGTCAGGTGTAGATTCAGAACATGCATGTTATGTTGTGATCAGCCAACTGCTTTTCCTAAAGGTGATAGGAGTATGGAGAGGTATGATCTGGATTAGGACAGACTTTCTGCTTCAGCAAGGGCATGATGAGCATGCTGACATAGCCTTACAGGTGATTTATTGGAATGGTCCAGTCATGCTTAATTGGATTATGATGTGGGTGAGAGAGATTACTTAAAGTGGTGGATAGGAGTAACATGTTGTGACATGTTGTAGGTAATTTGGCTGACTATATGAAATGGGCTAGCCAGGAGATGTATAGCTACAGCTGTCAATGTTGGAATGTGTGAAGAATGTGATGGCCCTCTCTCTCCTTCTCTATCTCTCCCTCTCTCTCTATTTGTGTGCATCGGCAATCGGCAGACAAAGGAGATGGGGCAAAGGCGAGTGGAGAAGCTGCTGGCCACAGGACCTGGAGTGCTGGGACCATTGACAGGGAGGGGCCTAGAGAGCAAGGGGATTGCCAAGGGGGGGACAGGATCCTCATCATCATCTTTGGAATCCTCCTCCAGAGGACACTCCCTGGCAAGCCTTCTGGGACCACCCCATCACCATATGTGTTCCCCACTCCCCTTACTGCTACTGACCTCCCTGTAGCTCCCTGCCCAGTTGTCGGTGCCCGCTCACCCAGGAGGGTGGGTATGCCCTTCGCTGCAGGCACCTCTACCCCTGTCAGACCTGCTGCCCTCGTTCAGAAGGCTATTGACCTCCTGAGGTCCATCTCTGTGGGTCAGTCTACCATCGTGAATACCATTGAGGGACAGCCAACTCAAGTCCAGTACAGCAATGCATTCCTGGAGGGCATTCATGGTGCACTGGCTGGCCTACAGAGATTCTTTCAGGCTCTGGCCTCCACACTGACAGCAGCCAGTCGCCTTTTGTCTTCCGTTCCCCCTACACCTTTCTCTTTCCAAATCCCAAACCCCTCTTCTCCATCCCAGCCAAAGCACACAGACAGACAAGCATGCATACACCTCAACATCCAAGAGTAAGAGTACCGCTGACAGACACAAGCACCACAAGACCCATCACCGGCATGCACACAAACAACACCCACCTGCAGACACACCAACACTACCTGCACTGACTCCCCTACAACAGCCACCTTCAAAGACACTACACCTGAAACACCAGCACACACCACACCAACATTTACTGATACAGCCACAACTCCTATCCTACCCACAGTCACCACAATAGCAGACCTGCACATATTCACCCCAGTCACCACATCCACAGCCCCCACAGACACAACTACATGCAGCACATTCACCATACCTGCAGTCACCACCTCAACAGACAGTCACCAATCCACCACCGCATCTCCCAGAACCTCCATCATTCCTCCTCTCAAGACACAGAAACACCTACACTCACCCCCCCAACAGTCATCCAGCACACACAAGCATACCAGGCACACACATGCACCCAAGACATCCACCAAAACACCTCTTACAACCACTCCCTCACCCTCCAATACCCAATTCCTTTTGCCATGACCATCCCCGTGTGTTGAAGACATTTTCCCTCTCTGAGTTGTCTATTTTCCCTACTCCTCTCCCATCCTGTGTAACCCCCAAGAGATCTGTGTCCCTCCCCAGGTCTACCTCACAGTCCTCACCTGGCCTCCCCTGCAGGTAGCCATGCCCTTTCCCCACCAAGAAGTCAACACCTCCCAAGAGTTCCCAGCCCTCCCCTAAGCCTCGACCTGAGCCTCCCCCTTCCAAGGCCAAACCCTAAGATCCACCTCCCAAACTGAAACCCAAACCGCTCCTGCCCCCGCCCCTATTCCCTGAGGTGCCTGCCTGCCCCCTTGATGCCCTACCTGTGGAGGTTTTATGGCAGTCAGGAGTCAAGTTGGTGCACTTGAATGTGCCATCTGTGCATAATGGACATGTGTGTTTGGACTGGCCTATTGCCTTCTTATTATATACTTTGAACCAGATGTACAAAGCATTTTTCAAGTCGCAAATGGCGAATTGGGCCATTCGCGCCTGTAAAATGCTATTTGGGATGTACAGACCCATTTCTGTGATTCAGTAATCTATTTACCGAATCGCAAAAAGGGTTTGCGAGTCCCAATTAGGAAGGGGTGTTCCCTTCCTAATTGCAAGTCGCAGTCCCATGTATGATTGTTTTGTGACCGCAAATGCGTTCGCAAAACAATTGCAGTTAGCACCAGTTTCAAACTGGTGCTAACCCATTCCCAAATAGGAAGGGGTCCCCATGGGACCCTTTCCCCTTTGTGAATGGCAGAGAAAATATGTTTTCCACGAACCACTGCTTGCTCTGAAAAAATGAAAAGACAACTTTTCATTTTTCATTAAGGAAAACAGGCTGCATTTCAAAACAAAAAAAACTGCTTTATTTAAAAGCAGTCACAGACATGGTAGTCTGCTGTCTCCAGCAGGCCAACATCCCTATGAGGGCGGCCATTCCCAATGGGGTAGCAAATTGCGACCTACCTCATGATATTCATGAGGTAGGTCATTTGCGACCCCATTGGGAATCGCAAAGAGTGGCATTGACACTGTTGTACATCAGGTTTTGTGACTCGCACATTGCGAGTTGCTCTGACTCGCAATTTACGAGTGGCAAAACCTGAGTTTTGTACATGTGGCCCTTTGTTGTGTATACATTTATTATTTTATTTAATGCCATACGTCTAGTTGTTGGTTCCAAGATTACATTATTGTCCTGCCTTTCATGCTTTATGGCTGTTTTGGTCTTGGCTGCTTTAGTTTGTTTGTGAGTAAATTTCGTGTGTGTGATGATTGTGCTACCAGTTGTGTCTGGCGAGCATGTGTGGATGTGTACATTGCATTTGTCCTGCTGTGATGGTTGTGTATTGTGTGATGGACACGTATGAGTTTGGGACATAGAGTTATGTTGATCTTGTGTGTAGTGATTGTGTTGACGTGTAATTTGGAGTGTTGTGTGCCCTTGTGTGGTTGTACTGTGTGTTTGGTGATAGGTATGTCAGATCCATTGTGATGTGTGTTTGCGGGGTATGACATATGCCTCGTTGTATGGATGTGTGATTGTGTTGGTTCTCTGGTGTTGTTTCATTGTGGTGTAGTTAGTAATTGTCAAATGGAGGTGTATATTGTGAACGAATGACTGATTTCGAGGTGTGGAGGTGTTGTTGTTAAGTCATTTGGGTGTGTTTTAGTGTTAGACTGTGCCGGTGCTGTGTATCTGGGGGTTGGTGTAGGTTTTAGATGTGTGTGTGTGTTGGCTGTATTGTGTGTACTGTGTATGTGCGTTTGTGTACGTGGCTGTGTGTGCATGTCAGTGTGTGGGCACATATGTATGTCGCCATCGCCACCCGTTCAGGATGTTCAGGATGTGTATCTTGTGTGTACAAAGATATATTGGCATTGTGGAACGGTGACAGGTACTTACGGTTGTTGTTGACATCGCTGGTTCCGGAGTCATTGGGCGAGCAGGAGCAGCGGGAAGAGATGTAGCACAGGTTCCATGAAAGTTCAAGATGGGAACGTTATCCTGAAGGTCAGTGTCTCCTTTTATAGGGTTGGTGTCTGCCAGGGTTTCTGGTGTGGTGCGACCAGAGTGGAAACCTTGGAGGTGTGCAGCCTCGTAATCTGTCCGACAGGAACATAGTCTCCACCAGCCTGTAGGTGGCTACCGTTGTCCATGGTGGACTGACCTCACTGGCGGTTCCGATGGTGGATTGGCTGTATTCTGTTGGGAAGACAGCCATGGTCATAATTTGGCAGTCTTCTTGGCCAGCCTGTTGGCGAAATGACCGCTACCACCAACATGGCGGTCATGAGACTTCCAAACTCGTCATGACCCTCTAGATCTAGATCTGGTGCATTTCCTAGTTGTTCTAAGTAAGAGTGATACAATCACCTTAGAAGTGTAAAATACTTCACTCAGCCTGGTAAAATACCCATTTATCATTAGCTACCTCTTCAGACAAACGTAAAGAAGCATCAGCCTTTGTGGAGTAAGTTACACTGACATAATGGACCTCCCAAGTCTCTGTCTTGACCCGCGGCATAATGGAGTGGCATTCTGTAATATGCTTTCCAAATTAACTGGGAACCATTCAAGAATTGCCTTTGATAGATTTTGGGATCTTTAGGCATATAAGTTAACACTGTTCAGGTACAAATTGCAATTAATCCAGTTTTAGCACTAGCTTGCATAAGCAGAAGGGTGCCGATTACATTCACTCCTTTTTTTTAGTTCTAAATGCTTGTAAGCAAGTGTTGTAGATTGTTCTAGGCAAAATAACAGATAATTTCAGCTTTTTACAGAGCGATAAATAGCGATGTTTCTCTGCTATTTACAAGTTTTCCTGTCAGACAGTACATAATCTCCTCTGTTTAACCAGCACCCGGGTAAATAATGACTTTTCCTTGCTATGCGTATGGCTGCAGACAAACAGTGCATAATCTTTACTATTTAGCCAGTGAGCGGGTAAATAGTGACGTTTCTCTGCTATTTGCAAGGCCACTGGCCAAAGAGTACATATTCTCTACTGATTAGCCAGCGGCAATATACACAGAAGAGAAAAATAACCAGCTAAATACAACCATTTGAATAAGGCATTATTAAGGGAATGGGTTGACCACGCCAATAGTAACAAAAACATATAGCAAATTGCTTCTAATGTTACTTATGTTATTAGTATGCCAGTCACATTTAATAGTATGTGTCCTGTCTGGATAAAAGGCGTTACACTCACAGTTTAACCCTGCTAGGTTTTTGGCTGGTCAAACACGTTGAAATGTGTCCGGGGAAAAGGTCTCTAACAAAGGCAAAACAAGCAGAATTTGATGTTTCAAAAACTTATTCTGCATGCTATGTCTCATTTCCAATTTGAAAACTCCAATAGAGAGGCATGTCAGTACCTCACCATGGATAACGGTATTTAGAACAGGAGGTAAATACTCCACCCTAATCCACCTAACTTGTAATAAAAGGCTTTAGCTGTGGCACAGCTATGATTGTTCTCACAATAAGGAAATTATATTAGACAGACTATGAAGGTGCGAGCCACTGTACCCTCAGCTTGACTTGGTGACAGCAGTCCTTTCCACATCTGTGTGGTCGGACTGAAGCCAGAAGACAAACCACAGAGAAAGAGTCGAGCACTGATGCTTACGAAGCTGTTGCTAGGCAGTCAAACTGCAAATGTAAGAAATTGAGTCCTATGCATGACAGAGATGAATGGGTCTGGCAAGAGATATGGACTTGATCATTTGAAGATTTAGAGAGGAAGAAGATGGAGCTCAGCAGGAGGTCCCTGCCACTGGAATATGCCAGAGGAAGGCTGCCCTTATGGGCTCCATTTCACCATCTGATTTGTAGCTGTCTGGCTCGGTTTACAAACCGTTTTTCTTTATAAATTTCATGTGCTTTGGCCTTCTGTTGCGTCTCCATTAATACATTTTTGACCTCCCACATATGTTAAAACAAAGCTCAGCACAAGCCAAAAGAAACACATGTATGTAGCCAAAATACACTCGCGGATTTAATTTGTCTGTTTCTTTCTGAACAAATTCAAAAATCAAAGCGAGAACGTAACATCAGCTTTAATAATTTTTTAAAAATTGAAATAGCGCAGCCTAAACAGACCGAAAAGAGGAGCAGAACAAAATCTGCAAGGTTTCATCAGTGACCACTGCTTTTCGATTCACTCAGTTGACTCTTTTGGGTTCCTTTTTGACTTTAGTGGGATGCCGTAATAGTATATTGTTGTCATGATTTCTTTTTAGATAAACAATGCTGGTCACTGCAGTCTAGTCGATGGAGTCGGGGGAAGAGTGGCTGCTGACTTGGAAAGAGTAGACTGAGAACAAGCGCCAGCAAAAACAATAGATCTCGCCTGTGGCATATATTTGCTGTGCCAATGGTTTTATTTTATTACTAGAGGAACTCCGTGTGCTTGCAAGCAGGGGCTGTGGTCATATTGGAATGATTTGTCTTTTGTTTTCAGAAAAATCATTGCATGAAGGCTGCCATGCTTCTGTATGGATGCACAGTGGCTAATATGGAAGGATTTTTATTACGAATAATCCATATAAAATGACTGCTGCACATGCCCAAGCAAAAATATAGGTGGGGGGGGGATCAAAAATGACTTTTCCCAATTCAGTTCTCATAGGAAGCCATTGATACAGCTACAGAAACAAGCACTGACAAAGCCAATAGGTTTCGACCATTAGGAAGGATGCGGCGCTATGGGCAGTGTAGGCAGACGGGACAACATTGGAACTGAGGAAGCAGGGTCGAGTCTCTGCATCACCGCATCACCCCAACATCTTGTGATTCTGAGCAAATCACTTCATCTCCTGCCTTAAAAATAAAAATTAATATGAAGTTGTGTAAGTATTATTGGTGCTCAAGTAAAGCGTCACATAATCAGGTCGAGTTTGTGCTACTTAAAAATGCAAAAAAAAAAAAAGAACTAGTACCTCAATTTCAGTGAAAGGGGTCGAAGGAGACTAATTAACTTAATTTAATCTGCACTTGGGCCACGCTCCAGTAGAAGTGACACCATCCCACAGGCTGCTGAATTAGAAAGCAGCAAACAAGAGTGATAATGGGTGCTAGCAAATGATAGGTAATAGGCAAGCTAAAAGCCCCTTTTTGTAGATTTTTTGTTTTCAGAAACAATGGTTGTCGCCATTGCGACAGCGCATGCTCGCTGCCTGCAGGCTCGACCTAAAAACACCTGAATGCAATAACACCATAAAGTAGAACTTTACTCAAGGAAATGCATTTGCGTGCTCTGGTGAAAATCTGTTCAGTAGTTTTATTCATATTGGAGAATTGGTGATTAATTAGTAGGTCTCAAATTGACCCAACCTGTCAATCAATTTGCAGATTTCTGGCTGCTAATCTTTGAACGGTCACAAACAAGCCGGCCAAAATTTGAATCTAATTGGTTAAGGGAGCTTTTTCCCATCGTCCATTTGGGGTCTACAAACTCAAACCCAAGTTTATGCACCTGAAGCACCCTGATTAGCTTGCCTCAACTTGAAGAAACATGTTGTGGTTGCCATTGCAAGATGTGGGGACCCTGCATACTGGAGTCTAGAAGGTGCATGAGCAATAAAGAAGACTTTGAATATTGTTTTCATCTTGTCACGTCTGCTCATGTCTGCTGTGTGTTCAAATACAGACGTCTCTGCAGCTAGAGTGGAGATTTCAGCAAATAACAGGTAATAGACATGGAGACATAGGCCCTCAGTATGAACAAGGTGGTAAACGCCGCACTGCCGGTGGTGGCGGTAACAACCGCCAACAGACGTGTGGTCCGAACTGCCAAATAATGAACCAACTGAAACACAGGCATCCTGAAAACCACTCACCGCCAGCAGAGGAGTGCCGACAACAACGGTAGTGCCCGCCCCACAGGCCGACAGAAAGGCCCTACCCACCCATCAAATAATGAAGCACTAGACTGCCGTCAGTTCCGGGGCGGGAACCACTGCCACGCAAAGCCAGACGGAAACAAACCAAATATAAGAAAACACTCACCGGAGACTCACACAACACACTGAGGCAAACATGGAGAGAGAGTTGCAGATCATGCCAACCCTGCTCCTTGCCATATACCTCTACGACCGAGACCATCGACGGAGACGACGACGCAAAGTCCCGCAACGTACTAAACAAGGGAAGAAAGGGCACAGTTACATACCCACCCACTCCACCCACCCTGCAAAGCTCCCACAACCCTTCACAGCAGCACAAGCCATACACCCCACAGCAAGAGGTACTTACCCGACACAAGGCAAATCCAACCTGCCCAAAGTACATACATGTGCCCAACACCCCCAAACAATGAAACGAGAGACCACGGATCCAGAGTGTGCCTTAAACAACACAGGCCACACATTAACCTTTATTCTGCTCTCTGAGCTACAGAAGTGCATATAAGGCCAATGGCCAGTCTATAGTTAAAGAAGTCCGATGGGCCACAATGGCCCCAACTTGGCTCCCACAAGTGCAACGGTACTCCACCTCATAGGGGCAACAATGGGGCATCCAGGCACCTCAGGGAACAGGGGCAATGGGGGGTGGGTAGGGACTTACGACAGGGAGGTGGGGCTTAGATTTACATTTGGAAGGTGGAGTGGACTTGGGATTTGTGACAGCAGCTGGTGGAGCGGACTTGGCCTGGGGTGCGGCTGATGTTCCTGGGCCAGCACGGGGTCTCTTCCTCAAAGGGGAGGTAGCACGGGAATGGGAAGCACGGACAGGGGCAGGCTGTGACGTGGGAGGAGTGGACAGGGCAAGGAGGTGGGCACGTTTAGGGACGAGACAGGGAGGGCCAGTGGGTGCAAATAGGTCTACACGTGATAGGAAAAGTTTTTTAGGTGCAATTGGGGTGGACCTGGAGGAAGGCATGGAGTGGAGGTAGAGGGAGTGGTAGTGACAGGTGTAGGTGTGTGTGACATGGGTGCAGGTGACTGGACGGTATGCTGAGGTGCGGTGGATGTGTGATGGGTGGGTGTTTTGATGTGTTTGAGTGTGTTGGGAGGAGGGGGGGTGGACACAGTGGCACAAGAACGGCTGCCAGTGTAAATGGATGTTGTCTGGGTGTCGCAGGTCTAGTGAGCGTGCTGCATGTGTCAACTAAAGTTGTTGTGGTGAGTGCAGATGTGGTGTCTGGGGTGCATGAATAGATGTTTGCTATTGTGGTGACTGCAGGAACAGGGTCAGCAACATTGAATGAGGGTGCAGTGCCTGTGGGTGTGCATGTACAGGGGACAGACAGGGAGGCAGAAGAGGTGGACACACTGGGGGAAGTGGATGTTGGTGGGTGTGCATGTGTATGTTGACTGTGTGTATGCCTGTGGTGGGAGGTGTGGTGCTTGTGTTTTGAAGTGTGCTTCTTGTGTGTTGAGGTGTGTGCCTGGGTGTCAGAATGTGTGCTTTGGACAGGTGAAGGGAGTGGGGTGCTGGAAGGGGTAGAGGTGGTTGGAAGGGGGACGGAATGATTAGGGACAATGACTGCCGTCAAAAAGGAGGCCAGAGCCTGAAAAGATCTCTGTAGGCGAGACACGGCACCGTGAATGCCATCCAGATAGGCATTAGTCTGCTGCACCTCTGATGCTAGCCCATGGATGGCATTGACAATGGTTGTCTGCCCTACAGAGATGGTTCTCAGGAGGTCAATAGCCTCCTCCGTGAGGGCAGCAGGGCTGACTGGGGCAGGGGATGAGGTGCCTGGGGTGAAGGAGACGCCTACCCTTCTGGGTGAGCGGGCACGGGCAACTCGGTGGGGAGTAACTGGGAGGGCGGTGATGGTATGGGGGGTGGTGGAAGATGACACAGTAGGGGTGGGCCCACTAGGGTCCGCCACCGCCAGGGAGCTCCCATCGGAGGAGGTATTGGAGTCACTACTTCCAGTGGTAGTTGCCTCCCCGTGGTACTCCCCTCGCCCTCCAACCCACTGGTCCCCTTGGCGTCGAACGACTCTGCGTCTGAGGATCCGTGGGCTGCTGCCACCCCACTTGCCGGTGCCTCAGCTCCCTCGCAAGATGATGCTGATGTAGCCAGACAACACAAGAGAACACAGATGGTGAGACAAAACAGGACAGACACTTGTAAATAGCTGAACGGAGGTACAGAACTGGTTCACACATACACCCACCTTGAAAATATTCCACCAGGCAGCACCTACCACTATACACATGGCTATGCCCCTGACTAGTGGCCAAAACCCTGCTCTACAGCCATTCCCCATAGCACTTAAGGACCTGACATACTGCAGACCTAACCTTTACAGCCCTACTCTCCATTGGGGCCATTATGTAGATGGACATCAGTCAGAGTCCTTTTCACTAGACAGCAGAAATGCGAACGCACACACACACACACACATCCATCAAGGAGCCAAAATATGGTATATGTACTCACCCCCTTGTATCTGCTGTGCAGCCTTCAAGTGCCCATCCAGGTCTGGGTACGCCACTGCCAGGATGCGTTGCATAAGAGGGGTCAGTGCCCGACGGGCACCCCTTCTTTATTGGGAGGACTTCCCCAGCTGGGCCTCACAAATCTTCCTAGCCCAGCACCGCAGGTCCTTCCACCTCTTCCTGCAGTGGGTGCTCCACCGGTTGTAGACCCCCAGGGTCCGCACCTCCTTGGTGATGGCATGCCTAAGTCCCCTCTTCTGGTGAGCGCTTACCTATAAGGGACACACAGAATAAGTAACACTGAGGTCAGACAAAGGCCAATAATATACAGCTGGCTATACGTCCACTATGGGACAGACATTTCAAACAGCCACACACACACAGCATGTCAGGAAACCTGGATTATACAGTGTCACACGTGCACACATGTATGCAGCCATCTACTACCATTACACTCATCCATGCCCCCCAATTCTCCTACTCACCTGTACCTCTGGCCGACCGTAGAGCTTGGCGTACAAGGTTAGGACCCCGTCCACGAGCTTCTCCAATTCCTCGTTAGTGAAGGCCGGGGCCCTTTCCCCTGCAACACGTGCCATTTCCATGACCAGAGGCAGGGCACAGCAGTACACTCAGTGGAGTACCTGCATGCACGAGATTCCAGGAGTCAAGTGAAGTTGGGGTGACGAGTTCATGTACGCACTGAGGCGGGGTGCACCGTCACCACCGGTGGCAATCATGATACGCAAAGAATGCCCATTGACAACCATGTTAACCAATAAATTTGTGCACGGCTGGTAAACACCGCCTTATGCTATTGCGTCAACCGCTAGCGGTATGAGCTCACTTCCACCACGACACTTCTGGAGTACAGGGGGCAGACATTTTGGCCTTAACTATGCAGTTGTAAAACCCTCATCAGCACAATGCAGGCCCTATTGTTCCCTAAACACCCATAGGCATGAAACAATATACATTACCTCAACTGAACAGTCCTGATATATCATTGTGGTCATGTTGCTGTAATGTCATACATACTAAGCATTTGTGTCGTCGACAATCATGCCAGCAGTGCTGAATGAGAAACAATGTGTGCAGATGTATGTGTGTTCCTCACACATGTTTTCAACTTCTCCTAGGTACAGACCCTTGTGGCGAGGGAGGGCCCCATCGGTGTACAGACCACTTGTTGATTTGTGGACCATGGTGGAGCGTCACATCATTATCAATTACGGACTCACTTGTGTTACTAATCGTGAACTTTGTGCATTACTGGATCCAGCACTGAGACCGGCTAATTGGAATCAGCATGCCATCCCTAATGAAGTACAGGTGCTCTCTGCACTCCAATTCCTGGCCTCAAACTCATTTCGAGTGACAGTGGGCATGAGTGCAGGTTTTTCACAGCCAATGTTTAACATTATGCTGTCCAGATTCCGGAATGCATTTGTACGACACCTTCAGTCCTATGTGAGGTTTCCCCAAAGTCCTAACCTCCCTGCCATCAAGTCGGACTTCTATGCCTTTGCCAACATACCCCATGTTTCAGATGGCATCAATGGCACCCACATAGCTATCATCCCCCCAAGAGTCAGTGAACAGGTGTAGAGAAACAGGAAGAACTTTAATTCCATGAACATTCATTTGGTATGTACTGCAGACCAGTACATATCACATGTGAATGCCATGTTCCCTGGATCAGTCAATGATTCATTTGTGCTAAGGAACAGTAGTGTGCCACACAAGATGGAACAACTACAAGAGGACAGAGGATGGATCATAGGTAGGAGCTTCTGACACCTATTGCCACATAGCAGACAGCCAGGCTGTCTGCCACTGAGGATTGTCATTGACAATCCTGTTTTGCACCATTTTTTAGGTGATTCTGGCTACTCCAACATGTGTTGACTCCTGACACCAGTGAGGAATCCTGTAACAGATGCAGAGAGGAATTACAATGAGGCCCATGGACGCACTAGGAGGGCGATAGAGCGCACAATAGGTCTCCTGAAGGCTAGATTTTGTTGCCTACATATCTCTGGTGGTTCCCCTGCCTATGGTCCTGAAAAGGTTTGTATAATAGTGGTGGCCTGCTGCATGCTGCACAACATGCGTGTGAGGAATTCTATCCCCCTCTTGGAGAAGGAGGGTGCTGTATATCCAGACCAGCTTCCTCAGAGAGGGGATGAGTGTGATGGTGATGATGAGGAGGGAGAAGATGTAAATTCCAGGGCTCAACTGATATAACTCTACTTCCAGTAACTATGTGGGACTATTCAATAAGATTGCTCTCTGTGCAGCATACTGTCAGTGTGCCTTTTCATCTAGGGGGGTGTTGGGTCAATAGTCATTGCCACTGTCACCAGGTCTGCATAGGACAGGTAACATTATAGTATAATAGTTCAACACATCTGTAGACACAACAACGTTATGCATGTGGTGCATTTCCTGCTACTCAGATAATAATAAATGATTTATAATACAGTTGCATCCATACTTCACTTTGTTTAAACATAATGACAGGGGACATTGTAATAGGTGAGTGAACTGGTGTTTTATTTGGTGCAGGGATTACATCGTGCTGATTACAGTGATGGGAGTGGGCAACTGGTGGTTGTACAATATGGCACCATCGTCACAGCATTTGTTGGCAGTAGTGGTATGTCCATCTATGTTTACAATAGTTTGTTGTTGTTTTCACACGGTTTGGTCGTTGATTCAGTGGGACACTTGGAGGACAGTTCTTGCCAGAGTCACTTCTTTGAGGGGGCCTTGTTCTTGGCAGGTGTTCCAGTGCCATATCTGGGCCTGAGGGACCATTTGGGTGCCTGGTGTTGGCCTGTACGGGTTGAGATGCATGTCTCCTGTGTGTCCTGAGAGGGTGGAACATGTCCAGTTGCTTCTGATGCTGTTGTGGTCTGGTCTGTAGCCTGGCCTGTAGTAGGGGCTTCCTGGTCTGTGTGGGCCTCAGGCTGTGTTGGGACAAGGTGCAGCAGCACACCTACTATGATGGCCATTGTGGCATTGTGCAGTTTCCGCTGCTCCATGGCCTCTTGGTGGCGTGCTAGCTGCATCCTTTGACTCTGCTCCAGGGTGGATACTATCTGGGCCAATCTGTCCTGGGTATGGTGATATGCTCCAAGGATCTCAGAGATCATATCCTGGGCAGCAGCATCAATCCTGTGGCCTCCCTCCTGGGCCACTGATGCCCTCCCACTGGGCCTAGCCCCCTGTGACTGTGTCCCCTGCACAGGTCTGGCAGTACCACTTGTACTGGGGCCATCGTCTTCCTGCCTGTTGGTAGGGGTGACTGCGACCTCTGTCCATGTGTTCCACCAGTCTGTGGACTGGATACACAGGTGTGAGGACAGTTGCCCTGGGCTGATGTTGTTGGCTGGTTGGTAGGGGTGTCAGTGGTGTCCTGGTTGGGGCTGCCAGATGATGACAGTCCAGGACTGTGTGAGGGGCCAGGGTGATCGTCAATGTCCAGGGTTCCATCACCAGTGTTCTGGGAGGTGCCTCTGTCTCCCTGTGGGGCACTGTCACTCCTTGTCCTGTTCATCAGGGTGGCATGGGTGGTGGTGCATGTTGTGGGGAATGGACGTGTCTGCTACAATTGCATGACCGGATGGGGTGCATAGGACTGGGCTTCACACTTTGGGGCCATGCAGGGTGCTTTTGTGAAGTTTGCATTGCATTTTGCTTTGGATGTGGAGGTGCATTGTGGGTGCTGTAGGCCATTGTGATTCCTTGCAGGGGTGGGTGGCTGTGCACAGGGGGAGGGATGTGGGCCTGTTAGTGGGTTTGTGGGCATGCAGGGGGACTGGATGTAGTGATTGTGGCCTGGGTGGGGTAGTGGTCCTGGTGGGTGTTGGAGGGGTGGGTTGATGCATGCATTACGTGTGTGATGGATATGGGATAAATGTATACAACTTACCCAAGTCCATTCCTCCAGTGAGTCCCTCAGGGTGCAGGATGACCAGTACCTTTTCCTCCCAGTCAGTGTAGTCGGGTGGTGTTGATGGATGTCCTTCCCCAGTCTTCTGGACTGCAATGTGGTGCCTGGATGCCATGGACCTGACCTTCCCACACAGGTCGTTCCATCTCTTGCAGGTGTCATCCCTGGTGCGTGGATGGTGTCCACTGCATTGACCTTGTTGACTATTGTCTGCCATAGCTCCATCTTCCTGGCGATGGGTGTGTGCTGGACCTGTGCCCCGAATAATTGTGGCTCCACCTTCAGTATCTCGTCCACCATGGCCCTTAGCTCCCTTTCTGTGAAGCGTTGGGGTTTGGGGGATGCCATGGTGTGTGGTGTGAATGGTGTCTTGTGTGGATCTAGGTGAAGGTGCTGTTGTGTGGTTGGGTGTGTGAGTCGTGTGATGTGGCGTTCAGTGTCTGCCTGTTGTGTTGTCCATCTGGCTTCTCCTATTGGTGATGCAAAGGATTGTGGGGTGTGTCTGTGAGTGTTTTATAGTGTTGTGGATGTGTGTCAGGTGTGTGGGTTTCAAACTTGCCAATGTATGCATTTCTTACTGTTGAGTCCACTTGCCGCCCGTGGCGTTCTGCACCGCCAATGGTTGTCCGGCTTCCACTGACCGCCGTGGTGATTTGTGCTTCATTATATGGAGGGTGGGGTGCTTGTGTGCTCATGGTGGTGGGGTGTGAGGTCCAGCATTTCCACCAACAAGGTCCTGGCGGTGACTGGTGGCAGGGAGATTTTTGTAGGTTTCTGATTTTTGCATCATTATATGGAGGGTTTCTGTTCACCGCCAATGGCGATATTCTGTTCGCCGTTGCCACAGCGGTCGACTGTGTTTACCACCATGTTCATAATGAGGGCCATAGTCTGCTTCATGTAGGTTAGAAATTAGCATTTTGTGGTATGCTAGTCTTCCTTTGTGGGTATCAGGAACTCAGTCCGGCAGAGGCCTGCAGGGTCAGGCAGTTCCAGCTGCAGGTCTATTTGCAGGTCCAGGCAGTCAGATGATACAAGTATATGGCATTAGGAAAAAATGTGTCCTCTGAAGCTACATATTTCAGTTTGGAAGTGATATTTTTCTTGATATGTCTAGGGATAAACTTCATCACTGATTGTTCAGTATTATTGCAATATGCATGCGTTAGTACCTGAGGTCAAAAGTACCTTTATCACATATATACTAAAAATCATTGAATACAATATGGAACATTTGATTATAAATTGAACCTTAATGGGTCATGTTTCGGAACATATCCAGTTAGTCTATTTTATGTATCCTTTTTTAAGTTACACATGCGAAAAGATAACAGCTTCAAATAGCGAATAACGTGTCCTTCATTATCAAAAATATAGAAATATCAGGTCTATGAAATACGTTTCTTTTCGAGGTCTGCAATCAACAACACTCTGAGGTGTAATGTCAATAGCTTGATGATAGTTTAGTTGTCACACCAGAGAGTCTGGATTTCTCGGTTCTCCGTGGAAGGGGGGTGAAGGTTGTGAATTAAGCCCAGAAAATAAATCTCAAAGAGGAAAGTCTGAAAAAGACGCTAGTTAGGGGTAGAGGACACAATTGCATTTTGATCTACACTGAAGCCCAGTGCATTATCTCAATACCTGAAAATATTATGCTGGAGTGGTAGGAATCCTTTCATCTCCATTGGAGAGGGAGAAAGACAATATGAAGGCAATATGAGTGTATTAAAGTTTTCAAAATCTCTTGGAAAGTTGGACAACCTGTAACATTCCCAAACAAATCTTGACCATAGGTGAAAGATTTCTCTTAGACCCATAGACATGGAGGATTTAACAGCATAACTCATGGTGCAAAGTAAATAGAGAGAAGTCCCATGAACCCCCTCCTATAACTGAAAAACATCCACAAAGGGACTGCAGCAAACCTGTAATTTACGAACATGGTATGAGATAAGTTCTTTTACTTTCTCCCCTGATTCGGCACACACACAAGGCATCTAAACTAGTGTTAATAAAGGTTTTAATTAAATAGAAACCCAATACAGAATATCTGGAAAACAATGTTGGCAAGATCACACCTGTTAGTATGAAGAAATATAAAACAATGCTAGTTGTTATTTTGGTCTCCTAAAAACACCTGATGCTAATCATTAGTGACTAATGATTAGAAAAGTAGAGCTAGGGTACAGATCCACATAACTGATGCCCAGGAAAAGTCTCCTTAAGTAACACAGCCCTCACTGCCGAGATTGTTTCTTTTGGTCTCCCATGGCTTTTATTGCTATGATTGTGCATCTATCGAAAACTCCTTGCACACACGGCGTAGCTTTATTAATCCTTATTAACATGTAGGCTTTGCAGCTATCTTTTCACCAAAAGATAACTTTTCTACTTGTGTCCTCGCAAATAATTTTCAGACAATATAGGAATGTCACCAGTGTTAGCATCCTGACAATATCTTATAAGCTTTCAGCACTGATGGAATATTTGATCACATCTGTCCACTAAAGTCTAAGAAGATGTACTTGGAATCGCTGAGGACACCCTCATTTAGATTGAGTAAGCACTTAAGGCTTGTCCTCGAGTTCTAGTGCCTGCCTAACAACTTTATGTTTTTGTGAGAGAGTATCAGTAGGAATTAATTATTGTTTGTGCAAGGACAACTCCACCTCAGGTCTTTTTAATTTTGACAACATAACTTTTGTTCCAATGGCTGGGTGTTTACAACTGTAGAATCTTTAATCCTGAAATGGGTAGGCTGTGCTTTATCTTATAAAGGTGGCCAAGAAGTGTCAAGTGATCCATGCAAACTGCTGATAGTTGCAGTGATATCTGGAGAAAAACGGCCTGTAGAATTGTGACTTTGAATAGAAAAACATTAGAAACCTCACTTTTAATATTGCATTTTTGCAATACATCGCCTTCATCAGTAATTTCTAGTAAGTTGTTGTGCCCTAATCAGGGATGTAGCAGGAGCAAACACCATGCCAACTCCCTTAGGGCACACTTTTCTTATTGTATCAAGAGTTTGAGCTTGTGTAAGCATACAGTAAGGAGTTTGTAACTTCACTGGACTCTGACTGTAGCTGGCGCCCCCTTGAAAGAAATGTATTTCATACTGAATTTGATCATTCCAAGCCGAGCACGATCTCTTAGTCTTGTTCCTCTTCAGATTATCAACACTATGGTGGTCATTAAAACCCTGGCAGTCGGTGTTAAAGCGGCGGTAAAACCGCCAACAGGCCGGCAGAAAAAAAATGGAATTACGACAGTGGCGGAAACCGCCAACATAGACAGCCACTTTAACACTCCGACCGCCAAGGCGGTACAAACAAACACTGCGGCGGTAAGCACCAACAGACAGGCGGAAGACAATGTACCACCCACATTATTACAAGCCACCAATCCGCCACCTTTTCTGGGGTGGATACACCGCAAACAAAAACACGGCGGAAACAGGACTTAGAAGGGAAAACGCTCACCTCTACACATCCCACGAGGAACCAGCACACCATGGAATTGGAACTTAAGATTCTTCCAGCCTTTATCTTCCTGCTCCTCTACCAGGAGCACGAACGCCGGCGGCGAAGACCACTGTGAGTACTGCACCTACGACACAGGGGAGGGAAAAAACAGTGACACACACACGCAACACGCAACACTCCCACCCCCACCCTCACCCATGACAACACACACACTAATACATCATGCTAAATCACAGTTACACCCCCAAACCCCCCCTGGAAGAATGCAAGGACAAAAGGAAATGAGTCGAATGATTGTAATATATACGAAGACAGTAATCAAAAATATATACATATATTCAGATAGTCACACTATAAACAAATTTATACACCAAGAATCCAAGTCCAAGGTATTCCACTATCATAGTCCGTGGACCACTGGGCTCAAAAGGCATGGGCGAGGCCCACACTCAATACCCGAACAAGACGGAGAGAACACTGCTGGGGCATCAGATAGAAATAAAACAGGCACCTCAGGGCGAAAGGAAGGGGGGGGCACCTCAACCGGATGAGTGCACGACTCCAGATCCATGAGGGGCTCCATGCCCACTGTTCAATCCTGGTGAGTGCAAAGCCACAGTCTCTCAAGTCTCTACAGTGGGAGGTTTGCCCACTGTTCAATCCTGGGAAGTGCAAAGCCACAGTCTCTCAAGTGGATAACATTCTCCACTGGTTTCTGGAGGGGGCTTTGTGCCCAGAGTGCTTCCTCCTGCCAAGGACTGTGTGAGTGAATATGATACTCCACTGGTTCTGGAGGGGGCTTTGTGCCCAGAGTGCTTCATCCTACCAAGGACTGTGTGAGTGGATGTGATACTCCACTGGTTCTGGAGGGGGCTTTGTGCACAGAGTGCTTCATCCTGCCAAGGACAGAGGTACTGGATGTGATAATCCACTGGTTCTGGAGGGGGCTTTGTGCCAAGAGTGCTTCATCCTGCCAAGGACAGAGGTAATGGATGTGATACTCCACTGGTTCTGGAGGGGGCTTTGTGCCCAGAGTGCTTCATCCTGCCAAGGACAGAGGTAGTGGATGTGATACTCCACTGGTTCTGGATGGGGCTTGGTGCCCAGAGTGCTTCATCCTGCCAAGGACCGGGGTAGTGGATGCTGTTCTCCACTGGTTCTGGAGGGGGCTTTGTACCCAGAGTGCTTCATCCTGCCTGTGGCGGCCTCAGTAGCGTCGGAATCATTGGCGCTCACTGGCCTGCGGTGCTGCTGGCGGCTGTGTCCTGGGCAGCGGTGCTGCTGGCGGCGGTGTCCTGGGCAGCGGTGCTGCTGGTGGGTGGGTCCTGAGCAGCGGTGCTGCTGGCGGCGGGTTCCTGGGCAGTGGGGCTCGTGGCGGCGGTGTCCTGGGCAGCGGTGCTGCTGGCAGTGGGGTCCTGGGCAGCGGGCTGCTGGCGACGGTGTCCTGGGCAGCGGGGCTGGTGGCGGCGGTGTCCTGGGCAGCAGGGTTGGTGGCGGTCTTGTCCGCCATGCAGATCTTCCCAGATCTTCCGGTTTTACTGTGCCCCTTCCCCACCTTGGATGGTGGCGCAGCTGTCTCCACACCCCCAACTGTACCCCTGGGAGCGGCTTTGGTGGCTGATTTCTTTCCCCTCGCCCGCTGGGCACTGGCCAACTTTTTATGCATTACAGGTGGGGGACTGTCCGTGCTCTGGCTCCCTGCCACACTGGCTGCCCTGCTGCCTGGCACACTCCAGAAGCCGGTTACTACTGGCACCACTGGTCCCACAGATGTTGTGGCTGAGGTGCTGGGTTGGGACCTGGAGAGTCGGGCCCTAGGAGACTGAAGGGGTGGGGGAGGTGAGGTAAAGAGGCCAAGGTTGGACAGGAAACATTTCTTAGGAACACTGGGACGGGTAGATGGAGGGGGTTTGGGAGTGGAGGAAGAGGTAGTGGTTGTAGGAGGTGTACGTTTGGTGACTTTGGGTGAAGGTGCATGGGCTGGAGGCTGTCGTGAAGTGGATGGCTGTTGGGTGGGTGTGTGGCTGCGTTTGTGTACCTTAGGAGGTGGCCTCGCAGACACACTGGGAGAGGACACAGGGGACGTATGAATGGTAGTTGGGGTGGTGAGTGCACGTGAGCGGGGTGTGGTGGTGGGTGTGCTGGTGATGGACGTAGTGGCTGAGGATGTAGTGCATGTAGGTGTAAGTGGAGACAGGGAAGGAGGAGGGAGACGAGGAGGAGGGGGACACATTGGAGGCAGTGGATGTTGGTGTGTCTGCATGTGTGTGATGCTTGCGTGAGTGCCTGTGGGATGTGTGGTGCTTATGTTTGTCAGAGCTTCCCTTGTGTGTTGAGGTGTGTACATGCTGGTCTGATGGTGTGCTTGGGATAGCCTGAGGTACAGGGGTTTGGGTCTGGGTGGAGGAAGTTGGAGGGGGGAGGCTAGAGACAGGGACAATGGTTGCCATCAGTGCAGAGGCCAGAGTCTGAAAAGCTCGCTGATGGGCTGCCTGACCAGAGTGAATGCCCTACAGGTATGCATTGGTTTGTTGCAACTGCCTCTCTACACCCTGGATGGCATTCTAAATGGTAGACTGCCCAACAGTGAGGGACCTGAGGAGGTCAATGGCTTCCTCACTGAGGGCAGCAGGGGTGACATGGGCAGGGGCTGAGGTGCCTGGGGCGAAGGAGATGCCCACCCTCCTCGGTGAGCAGGCACGGAACACACGCTGAGGGGCTGCTGGGAGGGCGGTGCTGGTAGGGGGGGGTGGCAGCTGTACCTGTAGATGCGGGGGCACAGATGGGCCCGCCACCGCAAGGGAGCTCCCATCAGAGGAGGAGTCCGTATCGCTGGTGTCAGCTCCTGTCCCTGCCGTGGAGCTCCCCTCGCCCTCCGTCCCACTGGTAAATTCAGACTCCGTAGTGTTGCCGTCCAGGGCCATGTGGGATGCAGCTCCCTCCTGCTCCGGTGCCACTGCTTCTCCGTCTGATGATGCTAATGCACACAGGGAGACCACAAAAAAGGGGGGAAGACAGAAGAAAGGCATGTCGAGTGCGTGCAATACCGCTACCGTTGGCGGACACTACAGACACAGAAGCCCCCTGCACTACGCCGCGCACTTGGAGTTCCCTATTCAATCCCAGGGACATAGGTTACAAGGCTATGCCCGATTGCTGCACACATGGTTGTCACAGGAGCCTGACTAGGTGTAGTTGGCACAGTACACAGGTGGGGTGGGTTGCCACAGGGCCTGCCTTAAGAAGGGACTTTGCCCACCTCCCCCAACCAGACACCTACAATGCGCGCTGAATCAGCAGAAGGAGAGTGTACTCACCCCCTTGTGGCTGCTGGGATGCAATTAAGCGCCCATCCAGCTCCGGATATGCCACCGCCAGGATCCTGAACATCAGGAGGGTCATGGAGCGACGAGCACCCCTCCAACGTTGGGAGACCATCCCCAGCTGGGCCTCCGCCGTCTTCTGGCTCCAGCAGGGAATGTCCTCCCATCTTTTCCGGCAGTGGGTGCTCCGTCTGTGGTAGACCCCCAGGTTGCGGACTTCCTTGGCGATGGCACGCCAAATGTCCTTCTGGTGGGCGCTGACCTACAGGAATAGTACAGGGGAAAAAGATAAGTTATTATCGTCCATACCATCACAGTAATTGGCCCGCATCCTTACCCTTGCCATGACGCACATGCACTCACCGTCGTTTCATGCACACCTCATTCTCACCCCACCCTATCTTTCATCCACACCACTCCACACAGGCATTGCCCATACAGCATTCTCACAGTGTACTTACCTGTTTGTCTGGAGGACAGCGTGTACTGGGGGAGGACCCCATCTAGGAGTTTCTCCAACTCCTCCGTGCTGAAGGCAGGGGCCCTTTCCCCAGACACACGAGCCATTGTATTTCCAGACTGAGGTCACAGTAACACTTGCAGTGTAGGTCCTCTCCTGTCGAAGATCAGGTATCAAGTGATTGAACAGAGAGAAAATGGCGTTCACGTCCGCGGCGGTGCATACCATCACCGCCGGCGTACATCGTCATTGGCTCCTGGGTCCCATAGGGTCCAATGTTAACCAATGCAGGATTGCGCCGCAGTCTTCAACCGCCTACCCCAACGGTGTACAACGCCAGCGCAGTTACCTCATATCCCATTGTCCCACTTTACAGGTCAGGCAGCCGCCATTTCATGGGCCCACATGCCATTATTTTGGACTGTGTCACACATATCTAGGCCTTGCCTAAACACTCATACAGGCATATGTCGATTTGCTAATATTTCAGAGTAAGCTGTGTTTACGTATCTCAGAGTTGGTTGACTCTCTGCTCGCTGTTCTCCTCCATAGGCACCGTCCGCTGGGGCATCGTGAGGAGATGGCGGCATCCTCTGGTGTACAGAACGCTGGTAGACCTGTCGACAATGGAGGAGCAATGTGATCATCACCTACAGACTTGATCGTGCCACAATCCAGGAACTGTGTGCCCAGTTGGAGCCAGACCTGATGTCAGCTATCTGCCATCCCACAGGAATCCCCCCTCAAGTGCAGGTGCTGTCAGTACTCCATTTCCTAGCAAGTGGGTAATTTCAAACTTAAGTGGCCATTGCATCAGGAATGTCCCAGCCTATGTTTTCCAACGTGTTGTCCAGAGTGTTGTCTGCCCTGCTGAAACACATGCAGGGCTACATCGTTTCCCCTCAGGTGGAGGATTTGCCTACACTGAAAGGTGATTTCTATGCCCTGGGACATATCCCCAACATCATAGGTGCCATTGATGGGACACATGTGGCCTTGGTTCCCCCCACAGGAGTGAACTGGTGTACAGAAACCGGAAGAGTTACCATTCGATGAATGTGCATATGGTGTGTTTGGCAGACCATTACATGCCAAATTCCCTGGCTCAGTGCATGACGCTTACATCTTGAGATATAGCAGCATCCCTTATGTGATGGGCCAACACCAGAGGCACCGTGTGTGGCTATTAGGTGAGGGCATGGACCCAATACAGTGTGAATAGTTGTCTGGGTCTGGGGATGTCCCTATGAGTTAGTGTGTGTCTAACAGTTGTCTCTCGCCACTTGCAGGTGACTCTGGTTACCCCAACATGTCATGGCTACTGACCCGAGTGAGGAATCCCAGGACAAGGGCAGAGGAACGCTACAATGAGGCCCATGGGCGAACTAGGAGGGTTATAGAGAGGACCTGGAGGCCAAGTTCTGGTGCCTCCATATGACAGGTGGTTCCCTATTCTACTCAGCAAAGAAGGTGTGCCAGATCATCGTGGCCTGTTGTATGCTTCACAACTTGGCTTTGCGACGACAGGTGCCTTTTCTGCAGGAGGATGGTCCAGATGGAGGTGTTGTGGCAGCTGTGGAGCCTGTGGACAGTGAAGACGAGGAAGCAGAAGAGGACATAGACAACAGGAACACAGTGATCCTGCAATACATCCAGTGAGACACAGGTAAGAAGACAACACAGCCTGCTACATCTGATTTAATTCTACTACCTCTCATCTGTCTGTCATTTTCACCCAGTGTATGGTCACTGAGTTGTCACTTTCCCTTACGATTTCACAGATGTGGGTCCCACTGTGTGACATCTGCTTTGTTTCCGCATGGACTAGAGCTGTGTGACATAGGTATGTTGACATTACATTTGATATAGCATTTTGCCACTGTTATTGCAAATACACATTTTCGAAAGCACAGACTGACTCCAGATTGTTTTTTGATTTAAGGATGTTTATTTAAGTGCTCAATAGTGGAGGGTGTTGTAAAATGGTCAGGGGTGATGGTGGAGGAATGTCCATGGCAGAGTCCAGTCTATTAGTCTCACAGGTGCATTGTTCAAAGGGGCATAGGAAGTGGATCTGGGGCAGTTTAAGTATGGACAGGATGACAAAGTGGGACAGAAGGATGACAATCAGGGTGGTCTCATTTCTTGGCGGGGGTATTGGCATTATTTTCTGTCCTTGTCCTGGATCTCAGGGACTGTTTGCGGGGTGGTTCTCCATCTGCAGGGGGTGGGGTGCTGGTGTGGTAGTCCTGTGGCGGTGGCTCCTGTCCTCCAGCGCCGTTGGAGGTGGTGGGCAGTTCATCGTCCAGGCTAGTGTCAGGGGCCCCTTGTTGTGCCACTGTGTCCCTCCTGGTGTTGACAAGTTCCTTCAGCACCCCTACCATGGTGCCCAGGATGGAACTGATGGATTTGAGTTCCTCCCTGAAGCTCAAATACTGTTCCTCCTGCAGCCGCTGGGTCTCCTGAAACTTGGCCAGTACCTTTGCCATCGTCTCCTGGGAATGGTGGTAGGCTCCCATGATGTTAGAGTGGGCCTCGTAGAGAGTGGGTTCCCTGGGCCTGTCCTCCCCCTGTCGCACAGCAGCCCTCCCAGTTCCCCTGTGTTCCTGTCCCCTGAACCGTGTGCCCACTACCACTGCCCCCAGGTCCCTGGTTTTGTTGGGGTGGTGGGTTAGCCTGTGTTCCCTGTAGTGGTGGACACACTGGTGCTTGACGTGTCCTGGGGACAGAGGTATGGGCCCGCTGGGGGGGTGCTGCACTGCTGTTTCCTGAGGGGGGAGGCTCTGTGGTGGCCTGTGCCAGTGTTAGGGGAACCGACTGTCCTGAGGTCCCAGATGGGCCGGGCTGGTCATCTAGATCCAGTTGGACAGAGCTGCTGTCATCACTGTGGTGTGTTGTGTGAGGTGCGTGGATGTTGTGTGAGTGATGGTGTGGAGTGCCTGTGCCTGTGGATGCTAGTTTGTAGATGGTGGTGTCTCTCTCTGGCCCTCAGTCGCAATTGTTGACGTAAGGGTTTGTGGGTGATGTGGGTGTGTGTTTTATATTGTATTGGGTGTGTGGGAGTTGTGTGTGTATGTGTGTCAGGTGTGTGTATTTTGAAATGTCCAATGTGGTAGTGTTTTTGTAAATGTGTGTGTATTTTGAGCGCGGCGGTGTGTACTGCCAATGGAATACCGCAGTTGAAAGACCGCCGCGTGGATTCGTGGGTCATGATAGTGTGGGCGTATTCCTGTTGGCGTGGCGGTGAAGGTTTTGTTATCGTCAGTTTATCACTGACCTTTGGTGTGGCGGACTTGTGTGGGTGTCTGGATTTTGGCGGATTCCGAGTTGTGGGTCATAATGACCGTGGCAGAATTCTGCGGCCGCTGCAGTGGGTTGGCAGTCTTCTGCACGGCGGTAAGCGGCTTTTACTGCCAATGTTGTAATGACCCCCTAAGTGTTTTGATAATATCTCCTAATGTTCTAGAAAATCAAATTCTAAGCGGACCATTTAGACCCTGGCAAGTGGGCTGACAGGTTGGGAACGGCAGATAACCTAATTCTGCATGGTCTTGGAGTGACACCCCACTATATTCAACCCTCCATATTTGGTTGGCAGGATTTCTTTTACCAAAAGTGCTCATTGCCCATGTGACCACCATGACAGACTAGCTGATATTTTACAAAACTTTCAAAGAGAAACTCTTAGTGCATGGGCTACTCCTCAAATATCTGAAATAATGTGGGTGGAACTTGGTCTAAGTCTGAAATAGCCTCTTCTCCTTGGGCTACTGGGACATCCACTGCAGCAAAGTGTTTATCTGCCATCAGGGGTTTTATTCTGTAATGGAGTTTGCCAGCCCTCAAAGTGCACTAATGGGACCTGTTTTTGTGTTTGTGACAGCTTGTTTATTATCACCCCTTGACCTATGGCCTTGCCTGTGGCACTGTGGCCTGTTGACGCAATGAGCAACTTAGACCAGAAGAGTGGATGGAAACTTTTGGCTTTGGAAACTAGTTTCTGTGCAAGAAGTGAACAGTTTGTTATGTTGGTGGTACGTTGTGCTCCTGGGTCTTACTGCTGACTCTGTGTGCTGTTGTGCATAACTGCACAAACACACTGCAGCGTCTGCCAATCCAGGACCCTGTATGGACTGTACTTGGCCTGAATAATGGCATATCAGGGACAATATGCACACTTCTGTGAACTGACTGGTTGGAGTGAAAAGCTTTGAGAATCTTGAACACTGGTCCTGCCCTGAATGCACAAAGTTAGGGATTTCTTTGGTCGGAATCTGCTATCCTAGTGCTCATTATTTTCTTATTAAAAATACAGAAATATCAGATCTGTGAACTACTTTATGTACACACCTTTTTGGTTTCCTTTAAGCATATATGACTGAAGCATGACACTTCATGATTCTGTTTATGGGAGCCTTTGCTGTATTCTCTTTGGCTGAAAAACTGGGAATTTAAACATTGCAGTAAAACATATACTGCAGCAAATCTGTCTACCTGCTTTAGATGTGATGCACTGAATTTCCATCCTCCTGATGGCGGACTTAGGGCCTGATTTTGATTGTAGTGAATGGGTTGCTCCATCACAACGGTGATTGGTATACCGTCCGCCAAAATCGAAATCCTATAGGAAATAATAGGATTGAGATTACAGTGGATGGGATATCTGTCATCAGTGTGACAGAGTAACTCATATGCCAATATCTAAATTAGATCCTAAGTGTTGTGGGATACTAAAAGCCATGACATAGAACTGGAAGTGGTGGCTAACACAGCAATGATTAGGAAGCATACTGAATGCAAAAAACAGTACTCACACACCTTAGAGATGCCACCACTGTATGGGATACCTCAAAAGGGTGCTTGAAGGGAAGGGTAAACTGGGATTGATACTGCCATGGGTAGTGCATCCTGAGTCCAGAGGAAGCACCATTGCTCAAATATCACAGCCGAATGTGCTGCTACTTAACTCACAAGAGCTGATTAACACCTCCTTCCTTTTTACCAGTGGGAACTAATGGCCCAAACAAAGAAGTTGCCAACAAAGACATGATAGAGTTCCTGGCCCTTGTCCAGTGGATACCTTGGGAGATGAAAATAGGAAGTAGTTGAATGGACCTATTTCCCAAAGTGAGCTCCAGGGCACACAAAGAATTGGCGAGGTGGAAGACACTCGGCCCAGCAGTCTTGCCAGTTGAGTTCTATCAAACATGTTCAAGCTTCATGATGTTGCACATAATAAAAGGGTACACAGCAGCTTGGGACAGGAGTGAACCTTCGTCCACAGCTTGAGAATGGCTGGTGGCATCACTCCCCACACCTGAAAAATCTCCTGGTCTTGTTCAGTAATTCCTCCTCACTCAATGTTAAATCTTGATTTAAAAATTGTCAACACATAGCCCTAATCCATAGGGACCACAATGCATTTATCAGTTTGAAGAACACTTCCCTTAACCTAAGGAGGTTATATAGGGTACTGGATGAGACTGACAGGACTCAGTAACCTGAGGCGATGGTGGCCTCTGTAGATTTCGAAAAGGCATTTGACATGGTCAACTGCTGTTTCCCTAAAGTCTCTATGGACCGTATGGTGCTTGGACCTAATTGGATTCAATGAGTTGAGATTTTCTACTCCCCCACATTAGACTGGTTTAAAACAAGCACCCATATCTCACCTCAGCACCCTATCCCTCATGGCACAAGAAAGGACTGCCCCTCTCACTGCTCCTATTTGCCATAGCAAAAGAACCAGTAACAGGAGTGTCTAGAAAAAAAAGTGTCACTACGGGTATATTGCTGTGAGATGATGAGGTGGTGTTTTACATACGAGTTGGGGCATATGACTTCATGCAAATGCAGGATTCCCTGGGAGAATTTGAGGAACTTTTGGGACTGAAGACAAATAATGTCAAAACTTGTAACTTACCATTGCACCCAAGCTGAGAAACGCCAGTCATGACTGACTTAGGGATGACATGGAACCCCATCACCTTTAAATACTTATTGGTGAATATATATGGCACAAGTTGGAAGATCTCTGGGATGGTAACCTAGGCGCACCAGTTCAGGCTCTGAGGGTCTTGGTATCATTTTTTAGATCATTGCAACTACCAATCATGTCTGGGATAGCCCTTACTAAGATTATTGTGCTTTCCAGGTTCCTCTACTTCGTAGGTGTACCAGTGTGTGTCACAAAAGTAGTTCAGAGGACTCATCATGCTGGTAAGTGAACTGGTGTAGGATTTGGGTAGACAGAGGGTGGCCCTGGATACTCATAAATACTGGATCATGGAGTGGGGGTTTGGAGTCCCAGATTATTATCTTTATTATCAGGAAGCATAAAGTCAGTGAATAACATGGTGGATGGATAGCCAGCATGCAGGGGAGTTGAGTACAGTTGGAGGTGAGCCAAATCAGGTGGTCTTATTTGCCCTCTTATTATGCACTCTGCTGAAACACCAAAGACTGCACATACTACTTTCTGTTGATACACAGTGCTGGAGAAAATGAGTCAAATTGACCCCAAAGGATACTCTTTATTCTCCTACACATCTGAGGACCAGGATTCCTTTTTGCTTGTGCACCAACTGGTGCACTGGACTAAGGTTGGCCTACTGATGGTTGGCAGTTATTTCACTGAAGGTATGCTAATGCCACTTGACCAGCTAACAGCAGATCATAATCTAACACTGGGGTGATATCTAAATTATGAAGCCCTGATCTGAGCATTTGCATGCATATGGCACACAAACTTTCAAAAGCCCTGCACCACTTAGAATCACAACTACTTATGTCACTGGGGTATAGTGCCAACCTGATTAACTGGCTTTATAAGGCACACATTGGGGTGGTCCAGAAAGATTCTTCCATATCTCCTTCAAGATAGTGAGAAACAAACACTGGGGCAGCACAAGCAAATGTGGCACACCGATAACTTACCCCTAGAGGTGTTAACCCTATTGATAATGTTGCAATTGAGTGACCATATTCATATTGTACATGTCATAGAGTTTGTAATAATAGCTGGATCCTCGCTCAAATACTATCCTGCACTGTTCTGAATACGTCTAATGCAAACAGTTATCCTGCATTACATGTGTGTCTTGTGCACTGAAAAATACAAGAATTCGCAATGCAATCGGTCTCCCATATATCAGACAAGTTCATTGTCATATTTTGACAACACCGCCCACGGACAAAAACAAAAGAAAAAATGAGGAGAAACTGAGAAAAGATGACTTGGCAAAATAAAATAAAGTTAGCTTTAAAAAAAAAAAAACACTTTGCAATTTTGTGCCTGCTGGGCATGATTTTTCCATTCACAAGTTTTCTGTTTGCGGGTCACTCGAAGTTAAAAACAACAAATAGTACCTTGATCGCGTCGGGAACAGAGGACAGGCACTAATTAAGTTGCATCAATTTGTGCATGATTACTGCTTCAACAGGAAAACAGAAGTGATGCCAGGCATGCCTGGATTAATTAGGAGGATGTAAAGAAGATTGCCGTGAAAATCAACAAATGGTGAGTGACAGACGGGCTCCAGGCCCTGTAATGAACACAGCACAGTCTTGCAAGCAAGATGCAAGAGCTAGAGCATGCACTCACAGGCTTAACCCTAAAAATGATAAAAAGAGGTTCAAAAATAAAAAAGAAGATACACTTGCAGCCAATCACGCCGTTCCCTGTGCAATAGATCCTATGAGTTGGTTCCTTTTGACTATTTGGCACTCCATCCACAAGTCTCTGAAAGTGTATGCACATTTACATTTGGGGGCTCTGATATTGCATATTGCGTAGTTGAAGGTAGAAAACCATTTCATCCTTTAAAAATACTGGTATTCTAAAAGATTGTTGTTAGAAATGGGGTTTTGGTTGACAGTCAGGTTACCCCTTGTTCAAGCAAGAACCCTCACTCTAGTCGGGTAAAAGAGAATCACCCGCAGCTAACCCCTTCTTACCCCCCTTGGTAGCTTGGCAGAGCAGTAGGCTTAACTTCAGAGTGCTAGGTGTAAAGTATTTGTACCAACACACACAGTAACTTAATGAAAACACTACAAAATGACACAACACAGGTTTAGAAAAGTAGGATATATTTATCTAAACAAAACAAGACCAAAACTACAAAAATCAACAATACACAAGTCAAGTTAGCAATTAAAAATCAAAAAGAGTCTTTAAGTAGTTTTTAACACACACTAATACTGTTAGGGTGAAAATGTACCTTGGGTGAGTCAAAAATAACCCCACACAGGCGAGTGTGCATCAAAAAGGGCTTGCGATCCATCGATTCCACTCATGAGCGGGACCTTGCGTCGTTTCTCTTTTCATCGGGTCGGGGCACGTCGTTCCTTCTCTCCGCAGGAGAGCGATGCGTCGATCCGGTCAGCACTCTCGGTCCGGGCAGGTCTTGCATGTTTTTTACACGCCCAGCGGTGCTTGCGTTGGAATTCCAGCCGCACGATGATCTGAAAACCACGCAGCGCGGGTTGCGATCTTTCAGCCTCCGTCAGCGATGCTGCGCATCATTTCTCCTGCTCTGTGCATCGATTCTTCGGTTGCGTTTCCGGCGAGTGCTGATTTTCAGCCGCGGAGCCAGCAGCGCATCGGTTCTTCACCCGCAGATTGGAGTCATGTTAATCTTTTCCCCGCATGGTGCTCTGTGCGTGGATTTCCTCCTATTAGACTGCCAGCTTCTCCTTTCAGGCTCCCAGTAACTGGATGGGCTCCACAGGGCAGAGTAGGAGTCTCCCCAGAGACTCCAGGTGCTGGCAGAGAGAAGTCTTTGCTGTCCCTGAGACTTCAAACAACAGGAGACAAGCTCTAAATCAAGCCCTTGGAGAGTTCTTCTCAAGATGGAAGGCACACAAAGTCCAGTCTTAGCCCTCTTACTCTGGCAGAAGCAGCAACTGCAGGATTGCTTCACAAAGCACAGTCACAGGAAGGGCAGCTCTTCTTCCCCAGCTCTTCCAAGGGCAAGGGTTCCTCTTGTTTCCAGAAGTGTTCCTAAAGTCTGTGGTTTTGCGTGCCCTTATGATACCCAATTTCTCCTTTGAAGTAGGCCTACTTCAAAATAAAGTCTCTTTTGAATGTGAAATCCTGCCTTGCCCAGGCCAGGCTCCAGACATTCACCAGGGGGTTGGAGACTGCATTGTGTCAGAACTGGCACAGCCCTTTCAGGTGTGAGTGATCACTCCTCCCCTCACTCCTAGCACAGATGGCTCATCAGGAAATGCAGACTACACCCCAGCTCCCTTTGTGTCACTGTCTAGTGTGAGGTGCAACCAGCAAAACTGTCAAACTGACCTAGACAGGGAATCCACAAACAGGCAGAGTCACATAAATGGTATAAGCAAGAAAATGCTCACTTTCTAAAAGTGGCATTTTCAAACACACAATCTTAAAATCAACTGTACTAAAAGATGTATTTTAAATTGTGAGCTCAGAGACCCCAAACTCCACATGTCCATCCGCTCCCAAAGGTAATCTACACTTTAATCAGATTTAAAGGTAGCCCCCATGTAAACCTAAGAGAGGGACAGGCCGTGCAACAGTGAAAAACGAATTTAGCAATATTTCACTGTCACGACATATAAGACACGTTACTATATGTCCTACCTTAACCATACAGTGCACCCTGTCTTTGGGGCTACCTAGGGCCTACCTTAGGGGTGTCTTACATGTAAGAAAAGGGAAGGTTTAGGCCTGCCAAGTGGGTACACTTGCAAAGTCGAATTTACAGTTAAAACTGCACGCACAGATATTGCAATGGCAGGTCTGAGACATGATTACAGAGCTACATATGTGGGTGGCACAACCAGTGCTTCAGGACCACTAGTAGCATTTGATTTACAGGCCCTGGCACCTCTGGTGCACTTTACTGAGGACTGACTAGTAAACCAAAAATGCCAATAATGGATACGCCAATTACATACACATTTTGTAAAGGAGCACCTGCACTTTAGCACTGGTTAGCAGTGGTAAAGTGCCCAGAGTAACAAAAACAGCAAAATCAGAGTCCGGCACACATCAACAACCTGGGGACCAGAGGCAAAAAGTTAAGGGAGACCACGCCAAGGATGAAAAGTCTAACAATTGTCATTCTAGTTTAACTGATATCTTAAAAAGTGTTTTTAACTCTGAGAATCTATGCCCAGAATTCAGGGTATCCAAGAGCCAGCACTGGTACTTCCATCAATTATTGCATGGGGTTCTCAAACCCTGTCTATGCCTCAATTTCTTCATACCTGAATGACACATGATGAAGTTCTCCCCCTCCCATCCCCAATTAATGCATCATCCAAGAAGAGCGTATCCTCAATAACTGACACACAACCTTTTCTATCCTTATCATCTACTATGGCACTTTTCTGGATAATGTGGTTTGAAAACTAGGGACACATGACGTTGGAAGCCCCAACTTAAATCAAGTCTGGCTTCGGATGACATTTAACTGACCGTTTTGCGGCAGCAGGACTCGCCTGTTGGTATTTCTCAGGTGGTAGTTTGTTAAATATTTCTTATCAGAAACAGAGTGGAATTTCCACCTCCAATGAGGCATACATATCTAGAGGGTGAGTTGACAAAGCATCTGCTACGTTTCAGTGGATATCCCATTGCTGCACATCTCTAAAGTCTTAAGTCTTGAACCTCAGTCTTTACCGTTCACTTCCTATGTTTTGATTTATGTGCATTACTTGGAAATCCCTACCTACATAGCAAGAAACACATGAATTCAAAAAAAGTTACCAATAAAACCATTGCACGGAATTCAAGTGGATGGGATTACCAGGCATGATTTATACATTTATGTACAGGGTGTTGTGTGAGAAGGGTTGGGTGAGTCACCTAAAGAAACTGCTGCAATGGTTACAAGCATAAAAATTGTGAAAGTTTTTCATGGTAATCTAGTGCTTTATTTTCGCGTAGATCTGATTTTTCATAGTTGGAGTTTTGCTGCATATTATTCCTACAAGAGTGGAGATTAACAGAGAACAGTGGGCACAGCAGTGCGCTTGTCATTGTTAGGAGGTGGTAGGTTTCCAATTTGCCTGATTATCTACGAGATGAAAGTAATGAGAGTAGCTCATCTCGGTGGGCAACAGTTGAACGTAGCCACAGTGATCAAGTTGACTAAGTTAGGCCATAATGTATCCATTAGAAACAATCGTGAAGTCAGAAAATGATGGAATTAAGCGTTACGTGAAATCAACAAAACATTAAAGGGGAGCCTAAAACATGGATTGAGACTAGGTTGCTAGTCGTAGGCATCTGCCCAGCTGTGAGCCTTAATGCACAGCCAGTTTCTGCTTACCCCTTAAGTTAACTACTAACAATTTCTGTTTGTCACCAAAGTAGTGCTATGGTTGAGCAAATTCCACTCGGGGATTCTCCAAATATAGGACTAGAGGATTTTCTGTTACCACTCATTTCTAAATCCGGCCCTATGTTTTTCATGGCAGAGACCATTTTATTTGCTGGCAGGGAAGGAAAGATGCTTACAAGGCAGCATTCTATCCTAACTTGCTGAAGTATCACAGTATATTCCGTATCAACAGCACAGCAGCACAGCTCAGAAAGTGAGATCAGCATAGTCCCACTTTTTAAATTACGCTCCACACGGAATTGCCACTTTGTAGTACAGGCTGCACTTCCATACAGTACTCTGGTAATCGATATTCGTATGGCCTCAGGCATAGCATGAAATGCCTACTCCAAACAAGTTTCTTCTGAGCTGAGAGTATTGAGGTTAAAAGCACCTGGAAACCTCCAGCAGGGCAGAACAAGCTTTGTAGGTTAACTCAGTCAACCAATCAATTTTGTTGTAGTATATTTTATACAATACCACCATATATCTTAATAACTAAAACGAAATGACTTTTCCAAAATATTCCTTTTAGGCCAATAGTGTTCAATCATGGCCCTCAAAATATTTCCATCTTTCCCGAGCTAAAATGCTTCGTAGATCATGTAAACTTAAATCATAATGCTCGAGTAGTTCTCACAATTCCCTACCTGGCCAGGACTGGGGCAGGCGACAGTCAGTTATTTACTGATGTACCTTGAGCAAACACAGAATTGAGATTTATGTGTGCTGCTCAACTACCAGCTGTCCGACAGAAGCAGACTGTCTAACTGGTAACAGAGTGTTGGCTAAAAGCCTCAATGAAGTCGCTTAGTGGTTCCATATTCCTCTTTGAATCAGACTGTGAACAGCCATGTGGGCTGGTTGACTTCCAGCAGTTGATATCTGTAGCTGATTAGCCTGTTGAACTGAAGTAAGTGTGAAGCTTATTCTGGTAGTGATGTCACAGAGCAACCACAACACACGAGTGGAGTGTCTATCAACCCTGATAGCGAGCGTTCTGTGTTGTACCACCAGCTGGATGAACAGAAAGCAGACATTGTGACTATTTGTCGAAAATTGGTTTACACTTTCAACCAACATCAGAGATTCATTGCGTTGTGACGCTGACATTTTCACCTGTAGGAAGGATCACTAGCGTGTTTTTGAGAGTGGTCTTCCTACTCAAGTCTTGCATTTCTACCACGAACCGCACATAGACCCTCATTACAACCCTGGTGGTCGGCGTAGAAGTGGCGGTAATACCGCAAACAGGCCAGCGGAAAAAAAAATACATTACAAGCATGGCGGTTACTGCCATGCCAAACCGCCACTTCTACACTCCGACCGCCAGGGTGGTAACGACTGCTGGGCTGGAGACTTCAGTCTCCAGCCCGGTGGCCGTCACTAGACCGCCGGCGGTATCACAACCCTGCATACCGGCATGGATTTTTGGGGGTATTGTACCGCCACACAATCCATGGTGGTAGGCACTATCAGTGCCAGGGAATTCGTTCCCTGGCAATGATAGGGGTCTCCCCAACCCCCCTCCCCCACCCCAGTGTCCTCCCCCCAAACCCACGACCCCCCTACCACCCACCAAAGGTGGCAGGACCCCCTCCCCAACCCTGCCAACATTGACACACACCCCACCCCCTTCACGCACACTCACACAACTACTACACATACACACAGACATATGCGCACACATTTCCCATACACACAACACACCCCACGCATGCATACATGCACTCACACATCCCCTCTACACACTCACACGCACACCCCCATGCACCCACACAACACACAACACACCCCCACCCCCCTTCCCTAATGGACGATCACCTTACCTTGTATGGTGATCCACCGGGAGGGAACGGGATCCATGGGGGCTGCTCCGCCACCAGCTCCCCATCACCAGAACACCGACACACCGAATCCTGGTTTCTGATTCGGTGGGCGGTGTTCTGATGACGTGGCGGTGGAGGTGGAGCAGCCTCCACTTCACCGCCGACTGCCAGTATGGCTGCTGGCAGCTCTCCATCCGAAAAAGGGCAGAGGGCTGCCAGCAGTCATGATACGCTGGGCGGAAAACCGCCTGCACTGACGGTCTTCAGCACGGTGGCACCTCAGCGGTCTTTTTCAAAGACCGCCGAGGTCCAAATGAGGGCCATAGTGTGTAAATCACAGCTGTTCACCAGGTCTGACATGTGGACATGTGGACATGTGGACATGTGGACATGCGGTCTGAAGAGGCGACGGAGGCGGGAACTACCAAACCTGTATGTGGGCTGAGAGGTCTGCTGAGAGACCCGATTGCCGGGAGCGGGAGTTGCAAGTTAACAACCGTAACCACAGCCGCAAGCTTGGACAGAGGAGGAGGAGGCGGCAAGCTGCTATCCACGAGCAGAGAGAGCCAGGTGCTGAGGGGGAAGCCGATGCTCCGGCGTGGAACCCCACCTACGGATTTCTTTCTGTTCCAGTGAGGATGGGGGATAAAGCTTGAGGCTTAAAGGGGCACCTGCCTGCTTCCTGCTCCCTGCCTCCTTGCTCCCTGGCGCCCTCCCCCTCATCTAAGCAGAGGCCCCCCCAGGCATTAAGCCACTTATAAAGTGGCCCATTCTTCGGTGACTTACCGATTTCTGACTCCTGATTCTTTGTGACTCCTACCCACAACCATATGACTGCCATATAGTTTCCTTCCAGACATTCTACCACCAGGGCGGCCCACAATTTACTAAGGGAGCACGTCACCCTGTACGGAGTTCATTTAGGGGTATTTCACGAAGTTAGTGATGGCCCGCTCATCCATTGACTGCTACCTCAACCTGAGGTCACCCCCCTGCTCTGCCGGCTGGGTTGTGGGGGAGCTTGTCATTTCCATTGCAGACTCAGAAGTGTGCTAGGGACCAAGTTGGAAGAAAGCAGCAAACTCTGGTTGACTGTCCCCCTCTCTGTATTACTTACAGTCCGACAAACTTTGAACTAAACTAAAGTCCTTTACCCTCCTATCTCTACCAATGCATGCTTGTGCCCCTCAACTCAGTGAGTCGTGGCGGCGTGGTGCAAATAATTAGGGGCAAGAGAAGAAATCAAGATTGGAGACAATGCGATCCGGGAAAGAACGAGCCGGCCAGCCACCAATTAAGGTGAATAAGAAGAAGAATAAAATCCCTATCTTGCCACCAGTCTCAAAGTGGAAATCTGAAATAAACCAGGAGCAGAAGCAACAATCATTAATTTCTCCAATTTCTTCAATCTATCCCCATTTTTAAAATGTCTAAAAAGTCTGCAAATATCTTTCATGAAAGCGATTTTCTGAAGGACCCCGTGGAGGTTCTTTTCTCCATACCCAAGGGCTCAATGGACCTATCCCATTCCATCTCCCCTATAAAAAGTGACTGTAGTGTGCTAGATGATCAGGGGGGTCTCACTGGGTCTAGGGAGATGGGGAGACAGAATACTCTGGGAATAACATAAATGATATCAACAATATACCACAAAATAACGCCTGGGGCCCAATTAGTGACTTAGACCTACTGACCCTAACGTGATCATCACCGTCCCCATATGCCTCCATATGCGCTTCTGAGCAAATTTTGACCGATTACTCAACTACATGTGCTCAACCCCCCCTGAAAGTAAATGGAATTGTTAAAAGAGGTACTGGCTTAGTGTTAGGGTCTCCTGCTCAATGGTTTCAGGAGGCTGATTCAAAGTGGGAGACAAATAAAATCTTAAAAACCATTCCGACCACGGACAACATCAGAAACATAGCTTCACTCAACAGTATTTCTAGCCCTCCCCCCGGAGCACAACTGGACAATTTCATGTATATCTTTAAAAGATCTCCTACAAAAGACTTGGGAGTAATTTTACAAGAAGGGCTGGTCTGTGCCTCCGATACTCAATTGGTCACGTCGATCCCTGATCATAGTCCTTCAAATGTCCTTGATCTATCAAAAAAACAAATAGACAAATATGCAGAGAAAGAAGGTTCAAGTAAACATTCACTACCCTTACGAAATACTCCCAATAATCTAGATCAAAATGCCATTTGGGATATCTTTTTTAAAACTTCCCAATTGACTCTTGATGCTCTGTCCTACTAGACCCAAAAAATAGACGTTCTGGTGGACTTACTTAATGTCATGGCAAAATCAGTAACAGGAATCGATCTGAAGCTGGCTGATCTAAATGCCCTGATTAGGCGGGCTCAAAGTTATGCAGAGCTGACAATATAGGACTGTTCTTGTGAGCCCATAATTAATAAATTGGCCACCTTTCCAGAGGTTTTAAACTCCTTGATGGTTGACCTTAAGGCTAATCTGTACATGGTACAAGGAAGTAAAATTGGATCTCAAATGCCTCCCATGCTACCGGAGGAGGTGAGCTCAAAAGAGGATAAGGATAGCACAGCCATCAACAATAATGAGAGAGGGATAGATAAGGAAACAGAATGCGCTGGAAAGATAGGGAGCAGTCTGGGGCAGGGCCCAAAGGAAAAAGTCAGTTTATTGAAGTCCCTAGAGGAGAGGTTAGAACCCAAAGCAGAAGCCTCAATGGTCGTAATCTCTTCCCCCGTACTGAAAATGGAGGCTCCCTCTGTTTCAATAGAGAAGACAGCTACTAAAAGACAAAAGAAAAAACAACTGAAAGCAAGAAAAAAAACCAAGGGATGGTTCAATGACCTCCTCAAAGATAAAGACAGCGATGAGTCCCCTACCCCCTCGAGCACAAGAAATGCGAACAGACAGATCTATGACTCGAGTATTAACAATGGGAGCAGCCAAACGGACAACAATTTGTTCCCCTTATTTAACACACGTAATAAGGTGCCCATACACCATGATTCTATGTGTTTAAATGAATCAATCCCTAATATAGGAAATATAAAAGGCAAGGTTTGCTAAATTTAAAGGATAAAAGAACAGTAAAATGGGGCTCAGCTAACATTAAATCACAGCAAAGGGATCCAAAAGCTAAACTGAGGGCCGTATTTATACTTTTTTTAGCGCCGCATTTGCGCCGCTTTTTGACGCAAAACGGCGCAAACCTACAAAATACAATGGCATTTTGCAAGTTTGCGCCGTTTTTGCGTCAAAAAACGACGCAAATGCGGCGCAAAAAAAGTATAAATACGGGCCCGAGTGTTATTTCAGAGGTTTATAGTAGGACTCCCCTAGTAAAAGATACAGATATTACAATTACTAATACCGTATGTGCTGATGACCAAGTGGATTATACTGCTGAACCCTGGGTAGGAAAGTGAAGTAGCTCTGCCCCCTATCAGCTGGTAGATGTGAGAGCAGGGGAAATGGGGACTGAGACAATGTAGGCGCCCCTCCTGGTGGCTGAGCCCCCAAACAGATTAGACTTACAACTAAATGTATTTAAGCATGGATTGCCCAAGGGTGATTTCAGCCCTCAGCTCTTGACAAATTATATAGGGACAGCTATAATGAAGAAATGGGACGACTTTATAGGAAGCTCCAAATATAGTCCCCTTGCAGACTGTACTCAATTAATCTTTGAACCACAATACCAGACCAGGGTCCCACATGGCATACTCAAAAGAAGAAATATATTAAAACTTTCACAAGCTAAATTAACTCTTAAGAATATTCAGTCTACTGACATTGCCTCTATAGCATTTCATACCAGGGGATAAGATCGATGGTGTCAACTTTAATGAATCCACTCTTATAACTTGGACAATACCCATATTAGTTAGAAGGGGTTTTAAAGGAAAAAAGTACCTTCTTAAATTGGGAAATTAGAGTCAGAACACTTCAACAGGTAGGATATCCTGTTCCCTTAAAGGCCAAAAATAATTTGCCAAAATTTAAATAATTAGGTAGGCCCAAATCATCTTTTCTCAGTTCTCAGATGGGCAATCGGCAACCTAAATGCGGCTGACTGCCACACAGGCGCCATAGTAACCAACAGGCAGCACTCTCAGCAGCTCGATATGGGGTGGTTGTCAGCAGCACTCCATAAAAGAAACTGCCAGTGACCTTTCTGCAGTTCAGTATGTACTGACCAGATATCCTTTTATGAAAAACCTCTCCAAGTCTGCTCCTGGAATATAAACAGGATCAGGTCCAACCATCAACAAAAAGACCTGCATAATCTTCTAAATACTTTTCAAATCATCCTTTTACAGGAGACCTGGGCTACAACCCCCTTCGTGATCAATGGATTTATGGGCTTTTTTTCCCTAGCAACAAGAGAAAGGAGGTTCAGACATCCGAGAGGAGAGGGGGCTGAGCAACTTTTATTTCAGCTGGATTGAATATATCGTGCATGCAGGTTAATGAGGATAAGGAGGATTTTTGATAGTTAAACTGGAAGACTGGAATAAAGAGAACTCCAGTCCACTTTTAATAATAAATGTTTAAATCCACCCAGATGCATATTCCAGGACACATATCCCTCCTAAACTGGAAGACACAATCTTAACTAGCTATCAAGAACTGGGTGTTTTTAGTAATAGGGGATTTCAATATGAAACTTTTATTTTCCTTTGAAAGGGAGGCAGAGATTATCTTGCAAGATTACCTATGGGCAGTCCCGCAGCAATTTCTAGGGCTTTTAGAATTATGTAAACCTGATATTAAGGCAATTTCTGTTGTAACAAATTTGGAGGCCCTTGGGCTAAGAATTCTGAATGGGAGGTTCCCACAAGACATGCCTCCGGCGGCTACTTGTTATGCCTCTGGAACCCACGTGACAATTGACAATACTGTGATCTCTCTGTCCCTACTTACTTTAATTACAAAGTTTTATACTATAAAGTCAGATAAGAGTGATCATGGTCAACAATGTTTGGTGATTGGCTGTGGGTTCCCTACATTTAATCCTGCTACAGGGGAAGTCAACACTATAAACTATAAGAAACTACAATGGAATGAAAATTCAATTGAACTCATTGGTGAACTTTCAACTGAGTTATTGAATCAATGCCAGAAAGACATGGCCAGTGACCCGGTATCCCATTGATTAACCTTACTAGATAGGTTTGTATGTAGACTTTGTAAAGAAAGGCCACAGAAAACTTCTCATAGCTGGGGAGAGCTAAGATAAAAAAGGAAATAAAAATCTCGACTCATATAATCAACTTAAGAAGGCAACACAATAGACTTTTAAGGCTTTCGAAGAAACATCGCACCGAACCACAAATCAAGACCGATTTAAAAAACACCAATATCATTTATCAGATACAAATTTGGGACGGTAAATCACAGAAAAGGCATGTTTTTTGGGCAAAGGCATTTTTTCTAAGTGAAAAAAAGAATGTTCAAGGATTCTGGAAGTCGGTTAACAAATTAAATAAAGCACCAATGACCTTAACTAGCTCAAACACTTCAGAATCCACATGGTTAGATTTTGTAGCTCAGCACTTTAATGGACATAAAGAAAATAAAGGTATTACTAACCCCCTAAGAATGGTAATAAATGAGCTATGTCAAGAAGGAGATTCATTGAAACTCTCAGCTGATCAAAAGGAAGTTGTGAAATTAACCTTTACGGTGGCAGAGGTAGCCAAATCAATTGAGAATAGCAGGTGCACAGGGGCCCCATGCCCAAATGGTATCCCGAATGCATTATTTAAACAGAATCCACTGTTTTGGGCTGAAAGATTGGTAACCTTTTTCTAATGGTTAGAAAACATTCCAAGCTCATGGAGGGGTGATAGAATCCATCCAATATTCAAAGGACGCAATACATTTCACTCAGGGAACTACCGTTTGATCACCCTAACGGACTCAGAAGCTAAATACTATGCCGGATTATCACTGGAGCACCTACATACCTGGGCGACTATGAACAACATTATTCCTCCAAATCAATCAGGATTTGTAAAGGGCCCGCGAACGGCTACCAACATTCTAACTCCCTCCATCATCATTGACAAATACAAACAGAAAAAACAACCCTTGTGTTTGTGTTTTGTAGACTTTAAATCAGCTTTCGATTTGGTGCATGAGGCTATTTATTGGGAAAGTTAGCCGCTTGGGGTATTCCCGAGCAATTACTAAAAGCTATTCAACTATTATACACAGATACATGGGCCAGAGTAAAGATAGGGGACGGCTCCTTTTTATCAAGGAAGATAGAGACTAAGCAATGATTGAAACAGGGCTGCATATTAGCCCCGTTTCTCTTTCATCTCTTCCTATCAGATCTGACATTGAAACTTAAGAAGGTGAATGTACATCCCCCAAAGGTCGGTGATATGCTTATCTCGAATCTGCTATACGCTGACAATGTAGTTCTTTCAAGTCAAACTAAAGTAGGAGTTCACCAGCTTATTGTTAAAATAACAGAATTCGCTGAGCAGAATGGAATAAAAATAAATCAGGAAAAAACTAAAGTAATGGAAGTTACTAAAAAGATTTCTAGAGATGACAGGTGTCACATACAAGGGGGTTGATTAGAATCGGTAAATCATTATATATACCTGGGAGTATTATTTGATAAACGGGGCTCCTTTCTACCCCAGAAACAGGAATTACAAAGGAAAAGATATGCCTTACTGCTTGCCTTTCACACTCTGAAAAGGTTGCTTGGCGGCCCCAGCTACCGTCCCCTGTTACAAATAATCTGGTCGAAAATGATTTAATCTTTAGGGTACGGTAGTGAAGCCATAAGGGGTCGAGATGCCAACACTTTGAATAGCATAGTTGGGAAAGTTTTCAGATCCTTATTCCATCTACCAGGTAACACTTTGCATGCCCAAATTATGCTTGAGTTTGGCTATTTAAACCAAAATATAGCTAGTTTTTATGTAACTGTAAGTGCAGTTACATAAAAACCTGGAAGCACATACAGCTAACAAGGGGGAACCAACTTTGCCTGGCTCTCGGGAAGGAGCTTAGCTCAAATCCCAAAGCGAAATCCAGGCAGTATCTAGACCAAGCCCTGGAAGATCTGGAGGCAAGTGATTTGTGGGAAGTAAATCTCTCCATTTTTGCCTTTAAAAAGATTATGAACCGCATAGCGAAGAAGAAATCAGTACTCATGGTCAAGAACTTGTTAGCAGTCAGATCACATTCATGGATGGTAATCAATGAATATAAAACTCTAAAATGGCAACCATATTTGGAGGACGGATGGTCAAAAGCTGATAAAATCTCATTTATTAAATATCGATTTGGCCTCATTCCTGGTGCGCCCACCTAGCACCCTGGGAGCTAACCGAATTAACTCCTAAGTGTAGGCTGTGTGGGTGCGGAGTGGAGGATGGTACTCAGCTGATTTTTATTTGTAAGGGGTTACTGAATGAGCATAGGTCTTTAAAGGTAGCCTTTAATTAGAGCGGCATACGGTCCTATAGAGAAGCGGTGATCGCTTGCTTCAAACCTTATGACTATACCATGAATGCAAGATTTACAAAGTTTTACATTTGGTATCCAAAAAACTATCATGTGCTTACTAATTAAGATAAAAAAATAGATACCTCTTAATAACTCTCCTATCGAGCGAGTGATAGACTGTGACTTATAACTATTAATGAGGTAAAAAGACCCACGGACAAGAACGAGGCAATTTACCAAATATTACATCTTTCACTCCCAAATGGAACAGGGTTGGTTATGAGCTGTTAAATTTAAGGGGGAATCTCCTTAGCAAACGTAAGAAATCAGGTTTATTCCCTAATATGTAAGTCCCTTGGCCCCAGCATTTTTTTTGTCTGCTATGAAATTCAACTTCGGGGATGACATTATCGTTTATGGATCTTGTAAAATATCTATTGAAGAGATGAGATGATTCATGGATGGATAAAAAATGTTGTAATCTCATGGTATCTAAGGATATCCCAATACCTGGTACATAATATTAGATTGAGAAATTGGCCGCAGAGTAGCACCATAAATATGCAAGTCCTGGCTCTAATGCATACACTCTAGATGGGCAGATCACGACAACAGAGATTAATAATAGCGGCTCATATTTTAATTATATGTAGAAGAAGTATAATCGGTTGATAAATATGCTTTTTATATTGACTTTTCTAATGCAATAACTTACGACGAAGGGTTTTTATATCATAAGGATGTTTTTATTTGCATGGCTTTATTAATTGATTTCTTTGTTATGTGATGTATTGGTTTTAGTTAACTATGCATTTAATAATAAACTTCAACCTGTACAACATTAAATTATGGTGACCAGAGAGAACCACACGAAAACCTGACAAATTGCATTCTTTGCTGCAAAGCTCCCTACTTATGGAATTGATATATGGTGTACAGTACATACTCTGGAAAAAGCAATAGAATTCGTGCAAAGTGAGAATACATCGTTTAAGCAACAGCATTGCTAGGTATTGTTTTTAGTTAATTGCCCAACGTTAGTGACTGGATTTTCACACAAATATATGCATGTCTTTATGCTTATTGGGGGGTGCTCAACTTCGTGCATGGGAATTGTTTGGTGAATGTAGTGCCTAAAACCTAGCGAGAAGAAGAGTAATTGGTCCTTCAATCAACAATTCCCATGTTATAAACATTACCCTATCCTTTAAAATGTACCGACCTATACCAAATCCTCTCACACATGTAGAGTGTTTTATTTTACACCTCAACAGCTCCAGTACATATGCCAGTCACTTTAGGTTCCAGTCAAGATCAAAGCAAGCATTTTATCATAGAACTTTTACCTTGGGTGTAAGACTGCTTAGTTTGGGACAACAGCACCAAGAAGTGTGGGTGACTTGGTCCATTTCACACTAACTAGAAGCTGTCAGCCTGACTTTGTTGGCTAGCTAACGTAGCACCTCACCCAAACATAGAAAGAAAAGTTGATTTGTAGCAGCCTAGAAACATGACACTCTGACTCCTCAGGGAATTCGTTGTGAACAGATCACATCCCTTCCGTTCAGTTACACAAAGTCTCACATGCTAAGGCAGACAAAGAGATGCAAGATAGGTTTCAATGTATTTATTGAGGCAATTGCATCTGATTATAAAAAGCATGAGCTGTGACTATTAGGTGGATGAAGCATAGTACAGTGATGATTGTGATTATTAGAGTGAAAAATATGAACTGTCCCACCATCCTGGTCATGAAATCTAGTAATTCCTACCTACACCCTAATGGAGTTGCAGTTGGTGACTTGGAATAGTAGTGGGGCTGGGGGAATACAAAAATATTGAATATAAATACATTTTTAAAAACAACTTACCTGGACGTCGCTGTCAGAGTCACCAGATCCTCAGGGTCTGTGCATGTTCCCAACACTTCCACCACAAGACAGCTCCAATACTCTGATTAGATTTGTCACAGAGTCTAAGAGAGTCCAAGTGGGGAAAAGGGGATTAGGAAGGGAACAGCTGGGAAAGAGACCTGTAGGGAGCAAAAGGTTAAAACACACAACATCAAAATTACATCTCATGAAATCATTACTAGGCTATGACTCTAAGCATCATCATTCTGAAAACATGAACAACCTAAGAATAGATTTAAAATGACTAGGCTTCAAGATGACTGGATACCTGTGGGGGAATCAAAAGAGGTTAAATGAAACTTTCAAATTCAAGTACTTTCAATTGCATGAGAATCAGGAAAACAATCTGAATAAGTTCTGAATTATCTTATGAATCCTTTTTGAGAATACATATTAGGAACACACAACATTACATCTAGAACTCTGGCCTTTTGTTCTCTCAAAATGTTGGAACATGAATTGCTCACATTGCAGATTTTCACATAGGTAGTAAACACCATAGAAGGATTGTGCACTATGAATAACACAACGTAGATTCAAGGAATAAATCACGCGACTTGTCAACTTGAGTACTACCAAGTAAATGCCTTAGAATGGTAGCGCACAATGAATAACATGAATTAAGCACGAGGAAAGAATCGCGCGTCTTGCCGATTCGAATGACACCATGTAAATGCCAAGGAATGGTAGCATGCAATACATATCAAGGGTTAAATCACTAGAAAATGAATTGCGCGTCTTGCCAATTCAAAGGCCACCATGTAACTGCCAAGGAATGGTAGGGCACAATGAATATCAAGGGTTAAATCACTAGAAAACGAACCGCGCGTCTTGCCGATTCGAAGGCCACCATGTAACTGCCAAGAAATGGTAGCACACAGTGAATATCAAGGGATAAATCACAAGAAAACGAATCACGCGCCTTGCTGATTCGAAGGCCACCATGCAACTGCCAAGGAATGGTAGTGCACAATGAATATCAAGGGTTAAAACACAAGAAAACGAATGGTGGGTCTTGCCGATTCGAATGCCACCATGTAACTGACAAGGAATGGCAGCGTACAATGAATATCAAGGGTTAAATCACTAGAAAACAAATCACGCGTCTTGCCGATTCGAAGGCCACCATGAAACTGTCAAGAAATGGTAGCGCACAATGAATAACATGAATTAAGCACGAGGAAAGAATTGCACGTCTTGCCGATTCGAATAACAGCATGCAAATGCCAAGAAACGCCCAAGCGCACATTCACATGCGCAAGATTAATTTGTTTATCATGCAAGAATTAGGCCCAAGAATTCGAGCTTCCTCGATAACGGGGTCAGGGGCCCAGCCCAAACTCCGTCTTACCGCCCTGATTAAGGATCACCAATGTAGAATGAAGGGCAGAGGCCTGGAAGATCAAAGTAGGCCACCGGAACAGGAGCTCAGGAAGTTGCTGCTGCTCTGCACCGGGACCTCTGAATATTGAGCACGTGGAGCTGGGCTGGCTCCCTTATATAGAGTCTTGGCCCAGCCCACAAACCACATCAAGGCATGCTGCAGGGAAAGCTTCTAGAAGGCCCTGGAAGGGGACCACACCCTGACACAGACTGGAAACCTGCAGCAATTCATAGCATGTGAACGGTATTTATATGCATGCATGCTAAACATAAGTCTTTAAGATTAAACTCTGCAATGCAAAAGGTTAAACAACATCATATCATCACAATGCATAAATTATGTTAGCTTGAAACTGTTGGGTTTTTGCATTCTTGTCGCCCGTAGAGCGCGCACTGCCCTGATGTTGACAGTCGCCTCCGTTCTCCGCTGCTCTCCGCTGCACTGCAGGCACCCAGCCTGCACTGCAGCCAACCATGATGCTGCTCAAAGCAGAGTTATGATTGGCTACAGCACCCTGACTTGAATCTCCCTCTAACATGCATGGGACAGAGAAGTGTTTTTACAAGAAAACAGCTGATGTTCTGAGAAAATGTCCCAACATAAGGCTGTGTATGTTTCTGCGCACATAGGAGACTCAGGCCCTCATTACAACATTGGCGGTAAAAGCCGCTTACCGCCGTGCAGAAGACCACCAACACACAGCCGCGGTCACGGATTTCCGCCACGGTCATTATGACCCACAGCTCGGAATCTGCCAAAATCCAGACACCCACACAAGTCCGCCACACCAAAGGTCAGTGATAAACTGGCGATAACAAAACCTCCACCGTCACGCCAACAGGAATACGCCCACACTATCACGACCCACGAATTCACGCGGCGGTCTTTCAACTGCGGTATTCCATTGGCAGTACACACCGCCGCGCTCAAAATACACACACATATACAAAACACAACCACATTGGACATTTCGAAATACACACACCTGATACACATACACACAGCACTCCCACACACCCAATACGATATAAAACACCCACCCACATCACCCACAAACCCTTACATCAACATTTGCGACCGAGGGCCAAAGAGAGACACCACCAACTACAAACTAGCATCCACAGGCACTCCACACCATCACTCACACAACCCCACAACTAACAACATGGGAGGAGCAGGTCTTGTCTATACTGCATCCTGAGGGCCTCGCAGGAGTAGCTGGAGGAATGGACTCTGGTAATCAAATCTTAACTATTGCATCCTCCACCCACCTGCATGCTATCACATACCCCCACCCTCGCCCTCACCCCCATCACTCCAACTCCTCACGTATGTCCCAATATCACAAACCACACATCCCAAACTCAAACCCTGCATGAAACACCAAAGCATGGACACCCATCACCAATGCATGGCCACTACACATACCCATACACCCCCTAAACCATTATCACACAAGGTCCTACACAGGAATGCAAGCACTGGGGTACACGGTCACCCACCCATTGCACACCATGGCACACACAGATGCAATAATCATGCATTTACACACCTGCAGGACCCCTACCCAACGTCACTGGACAGTAGGGTCCAGATATGTCCACTCCACCCACAGAAGAGGCCCACAGTGATGACAGCAGCTCTGTCCAACTGGATCTAGATGACCAGCCCGGCCCATCTGGGACCTCGGGACAGTTGTTCCCCTCACACTAGCACAGGCCGCTACAGAGCTTGCCCCCTCTGGAAACACCAGCGCAGCACCCACCCAGCGGGCCCATACCTCTGTCCCCAGGACACGTCAATCAGCAGTGTGTCCACCACTACAGGGAACCCAGGCTAACCCACCATCCCAACAACACTAGGGACCTGGGGGCAGTGGTAGTGGGCACATGGTTCAGGGGAGAGAGGCCCAGGAACACAGGGGAACTGGGAGGGCTGCTGTGCGACAGGGGGAGGACAGGCCTAGAGAACCCACTCTCCACGAGGCCCTCTCCAACATCATGGGAGCCTACCACCATTCCCAGGAGACGATGGCAACGGTACTGGCCAAGTTTCAGGAGACCCAGCGGCTGCCGGAAGAACAGTATTTGGGCTTTAGAGAGGAACTCAAATCCATCAATTCCACCCTGGGCACCATTGTAGGGGTGCTGAAGGAACTCGTCAACACCAGGAGGGACACTGTGGCACAACAAGGGGCCCCTGACACTAGCCTGGACGATGAACTGCCCACCACCTCCTCCGGCGCTAGTGGACAGGAGGCACCGCCACAGGACCACCACACCAGCACCCCACCCACTGCAGATGGAGAACCACCCCGCAAACGGTCCCTGAGATCCAGGACAAAGACAGAGAAAAATGCCAAGACACCTGCCAAGAAATGAGACCACCCTGATTGTCATCCTTCTGTCCCACTTTGTCACCCTGTCCATACTTAAACTGCCCCAGCTCCACTTCCTATGCCCCTTTGGACAATGCACCTGTGAGACTAATAGACTGGACTCTGCCATGGACATTCCTCCACCACCACCCCTGACCATTTTACAACCCCCTCCACTATTGAGCACTTAAATAAACAACCTTAAATCAAAAAACAATGTGGAGTCAGTCTGTGCTTTCGAAAATGTGTATTTGCAATAACAGTGGCAAAATGCTATTTCAAATGTAATGTCAACATACCTATGTCACACAGCTCTAGTCCATGCGGAAACAAAGCAGATGTGACACAGTGGGACCCACATCTGTGAAATCGTAAGGGAAAGTGACAACTCAGTGACCATACACTGGGTGAAAATGACAGACAGATGAGAGGTAGTAGAATTAAATCAGATGTAGCAGGCTGTGTTGTCTTCTTACCTGTGTCTCACTGGAAGTGTTGCAGGATCACTGTGTTCCTGTTGTCTATGTCCTCTTCTTCTGCTTCCTCGTCTTCACTGTCCACAGGCTCCACAGCTGCCACAACACCTCCATCTGGACCATCCTCCTGCAGAAAAGGCACCTGTCGTCGCAAAGCCAAGTTGTGAAGCATACAGCAGGCCACGATGATCTGGCGCACCTTCTTTGGTGAGTAGAATAGGGAACCACCTGTCATATGGAGGCACCGGAACCTGGCCTTCAGGAGGCCGAAGGTCCTCTCTATAACCCTCCTAGTTCGCCCATGGGCCTCATTGTAGCGTTCCTCTGCCCTTGTCCTGGGATTCCTCACTGGGGTCAGTAGCCATGACAGGTTGGGGTAACCAGAGTCACCTGCAAATGGCGAGGACAACTGTTAGACACACACTAACTCATAGGGACATCCCCAAACCCAGACAACTATTCATACTGTATTGGGTCCATGTCCACACCTAATAGCCACACACACTGCCTCTGGAGTTGCCCCATCACATAAAGGATGCTGCTATTCCTCAAAATGTAAGCGTCATGCACTGAGCCAGGGAATTTGGCATTCACATGGGAGATGCACTGGTCTGGCAAACACACCATCTGCACATTCATCGAATGGTAACTATTCCGGTTTCTGTACACCTGTTCACTCCTGCGGGGGGGCCAAGGCCACATGTGTCCCATCAATGGCACCTATGATGTTGGGGATTTGTCCCAGGGCATAGAAATCTCCTTTCACTGTAGGCAAATCCTCCACCTGAGGGAAACGATGTAGCTCTGCATGTGTTTCAGCAGGGCGGCAACACTCTGGACAACACGTTGGAAAACGTAGGCTGGGACATCCCTGATGCAATGGCCACTGTAGTTTGAAATGACCCACTCGCTAGGAAATGGAGTACTGACAGCACCTGCACTTGAGGGGGGATTCCTGTGGGATGGTGGATAGCTGACATCAGGTCTGGCTCCAACTGGGCACACAGTTCCTGGATTGTGGCACGGTCAAGTCTGTAGGTTATGATCACATGTCGCTCCTCCATTGTCGACAGGTCCACCAGCGGTCTGTACACCGGAGGATGCCGCCATCTCCTCACATGCCCCAGTGGACGGTGCCTATGGAGGAGAACAGCGAACAGAGAGTCAACCAACTCTCAGGTACGTAAACACAGTTTACTCTGAAATATTAGAAAATCGACATATGCCTGTATGAGTGTTTAGGCAAGGCCTAGATATGTGTGACGCAGTCCAAAATAATGGAATGTGGGCCCATGAAATAGCGGCTGCCTGACCTGTAAAGTGGGACAATGGGATATGAGGTAACTGCGCTGGCGTTGTACACCGTCGCGGTAGGTGGTCAAAGACCGCGGCGCAATCCTGCATTAGTTAACATTGGACCCTATGGGTCCCAGGAGCCAATGACGATGTACGCCCATGGTGACGGTACGCACCGCCGCGGACGTGACCGCCATTTTCTCTCTGTTCAATCACTTGATATCTGATCTTCGACAGGAGAGAACCTACACTGCAAGTGCTGCTGTGACCTCAGTCTGGAAGAGACAATGGCTCGTGTGTCTGGGGAAAGGGCCCCTGGCTTCAGCACGGAGGAGTTGGAGAAACTCGTGGATGGGGTCCTCCCCCAGTACACGCTAATCTACGGTCCTCCAGACAAACAGGTAAGTACACTGTGAGCATGCTGTATGGGCAATGCCTGTGTGGAGTGGTGTGGATGAAAGATGGGGGGGTGAGAATGAGGCGTGCATGAAACAACAGTGAGTGCATGTGCGTCATGGCAAGGGTAGGGATGCGGGCCAATTACTGTGACAGTGCGGACGGTAATAACTTCTCTTTTTCCCCTGTACTATTCCTGTAGGTCAGCGCCTGCCAGAAGAAGGACATTTGGCGTGCCATCGCCAAGGAAGTCCGGACCCTGGGGTCTACCACAGACGGAGCACCCACTGCCAGAAAAGATGGGAGGACATCCGCCACTGGAGCAAGAAGACAGCGGAGGCCCAGCTGAGGATGGCCTCCTAACGTCGGAGGGGTGCTCGTCACACCATGACCCCCCAGATGTTCAGGATCCTGGCGGTGGCGTACCAGCAGTTGGATGGGCCCTTGAGGGCGTCACAGCAGCCACAAGGGGGTGAGTGCACTCTCATTCTACTGATTCAGTGCGCATTGTAGGTTTCTGGGTGGGGGAGGTGGGCTGTGGGTTCCCCTAGGCCAGGGTGAGTTTAGTAGGTAAGGACCCTTCTTAAGGCAGGCCCTGTAGCACCCCACCCCACCCCACCTGTGTACAGCGCCAACTACACCTAGTCAGGCTCCTGTGATATCCATGTGCGCAGCAATCGGGCATAGCCTTGTAACCCATGTCCCTGGGATTGAATAGGGAACTCCAAGTGCGCAGCGTAGTGCAGGGGGCTTCTGTGTCCGTAGTGTCCGCCAACGGTAGCGGTATTGCATGCACTCAACATGTCTTCCTTCTGTCTTCCCCCCTTTTTGTGGTCTCCCTGTTCTTGTGTGCATTAGCATCATCAGGCGGAGGAGCAGTGGCACCGGAGCAGGAGGGAGCTGCATCCCACATGGCCCTGGAGGGCGACACTACGGAGTCTGAATTTACCCGTGGGACGGGGGGCGAGGGGAGCTCCACGGCGGGGACAGGAGCTGACACCAGCGATACGGACTCCTCCTCTGATGGGAGCTCCCTTGCGGTGGCGGGCCCATCTGTGTCCCCCGCATCTACAGGTACAGCCGCCACCCCCCCCACCAGCACCGCCCTCCTAGCAGCCCCTCAGCATGTGTCCTGTGCCCGCTCCCCAGGAGGGTGGGCATCTCCTTCGCCCCAGGCACCTCAGCCCCTGCCCCTGTCACCCCTGCTGCCCTCAGTGAGGAGGCGATTACCCTCCTCAGGTCCCTCATTGTTGGGCAGTCTACCATTTAGAATGCCACCCAGGGTGTAGAGAGGCAGTTGCAACAAACCAATGCATACCTGGAGGGCATTCACTCTGGTCAGGCAGCCCATCAGCAGCACTGATGGCAGCCATTGTCACTGTCTCTAGCCTCCCCCCTCCAACTTCCTCCACCCAGACCCAAACTCCTGTACCTCAGCCTATCCCAAGCACACCATCAGACCAGCATGCACACACCTCAACACACAAGGGAAGCTCTGGCAAACATAAGCACCACACATCCCACAGGCACTCACGTAAGCATCACACACATGCAGACACCCCAACATCCACTGCCTCCACTGTGTCCCCCTCCTCCTCGTCTCCCTCCTCCTTCCCTGTCTCATCTTCACTCACACCTGCATGCACTACATCCTCAGCCACTATGTCCATCACCAGCACACCCACCACCACACCCCGCTCACGTGCAGTCACCACCCCCAATACCATTCACACGTCCCCTGTGTCCTCTCCCAGTGTGCCTGTGAGGCCACCTCCCAAGGTACATAAACGCAGCCACACACCCACCCAACAGCCATCCACCTCACGACAGCCTCCAGCCATGCACCTTCACCCAAAGTCACCGATCTTACACCTCCTACAACCACTACCTCTTCCTCCACTCCCAAACCCCCTCCATCTACCCGTCCCAGTGTTCCTAAGAAACTTTTCCTGTCCAACCTTGACCTCTTTCCCTCACCTCCCCCACCCCTTCAGTCTCCTAGGGCCCGACTCTCCAGGTCCCAACCCAGCACCTCAGCCACAACATCTGTGGGACCAGTGGTGCCAGTAGTAACCAGCTTCTGGAGTGCGCCAGGCAGCAGGGCAGCCAGTGTGGCAAGGAGCTAGAGCACGGACAGTCCCCCACCTGTAAAGCATAAAAAGTTGGCCAGTGCCCGGCGGGAGAGGGGAAAGAAATCAGCCACCAAAGCTGCTACCAGGGGTACAGTTGGGGGTGTGGAGACAGCTGCTCCACCATCCAAGGTGGGGAAGGGGCACAGTAAAACCAGCAAGTCTGGGAAGACCTGCACGGCGGACAAGACCGCCACCAGCCCCGCTGCCCAGGACACCACCGCCAGCACAACCGCTGCCCAGGGCACCCACGCCACCAGCACCGCTGCCCAGGACACCGCCGCCAGCAGCACCTCAGGCCAGTGAGCACCAATGGTTCTGACGCTACTGAGGCCGCCACGGGCAGAATGAAGCACTCTGGGCACAAAGCTCCCTCCAGAACCAGTGGAGAACAGCATCCACTACCCGGGTCCTTGCAGGATGAAGCATTCTGGGCACAAAGCCCCCTCCAGAACCAGTGTAGTATCACATCCACTCACACAGTCCTTGGCAGGATGTAGCACTTTGGGCACAAAGCCCCCTCCAGAACCAGTGGAGTATCACATCCACTCACACAGTCCTTGGCAGGATGAAGCACTCTGGGCACCAAGCCCTCTCCAGAAACCAGTGGAGAATGTTATCCACTTGAGAGACTGTGGCTTTGCACTCCCCAGGATTGAACAGTGGGCAAACCACCCACTTGGGAGACTTGAGAGACTGTGGCTTTGCACTCCCCAGGATTGTACAGTGGGCAAACCACCCACTTGGGAGACTTGAGAGACTGTGGCTTTGCACTCCCCAGGATTGAACAGTGGACAAACCACCCACTGTAGAGACTTGAGAGACTGTGGCTTTGTACTCCCCAGGGTATAGCAGTGGGCAAACCACCCACTGTAGAGACTTGAGAGACTGTGGCTTTGCACTCCCCGGGATATAGCAGTGGGCAAACCACCCACTGTAGAGACTTGAGAGACTGTGGCTTTGCACTCCCCAGGATTGAACAGTGGGCAAACCACTCACTGTAGAGACTTGAGAGACTGTGGATTTGCACTCCCCAGGATTGTACAGTGGGCAAACCACCCACTTGAGAGACTGTGGCTTTGCACTCCCCAGGATTGAACAGTGGGCAAACCACCCACTGTAGAGTCTTGCAAGACTGTTGATTTGCACTCCCCAGGATTTAACAGTGGGCAAACCACCAACTGTAGAGACTTGATACTGTGGCTTTGCACTCCCCAGGATATACCAGTGGGCAAACCACCCACTGTAGAGACTTGAGAGACTGTGGCTTTGAACTCCCCAGGATTGAACAGTGGGTATGGAGCCCCCTTGTGGATCTGGCGTCGTGCACTCATCCGGCTGAGGTGCCCTCCCTTCCCTTCCCCCTGAGGTGCCTGTTTTATTTCTATCTGATGCCCCAGCAGTGTTCTCTCCGTCTTGTTCGGGTATTGAGTGTGGGCCTCACCAATGCCTTTTGGGCCCAGTGGTCCATAGACTATGATAGTGGAATACCTTGGACTTGGATTCTTGGTGTATATATTTGTTTATAGTGTGAATATTTTAATATATGTAAATATTTTTGATTACTGTCTTCGTATATATTACAATCATTCGACTCATTTCCTTTTGTCCTTGCATTCTTCCAGGTGGGGTTGGGAGGTGTAACTGTGATGTATCATAATGTATTAGTGTGTGTGTTGTCGTGGGTGAGGGTGGGGGTGGGAGTGTTGCATGTGTGTGTCACTGTTTTTTCCCTCCCCCCTCCCCTGTGTCGTAGGTGCAGTACTCACCGTGGTCTTCGCCGCCGGCGTTCGTGCTTCTGGTAGAGGAGCAGGAAGATAAAGGCTGGAAGAATCTGAAGTTCCAGTTCCATGGCGTCCTGGTTCCTCATGGGATGTGTAGAGGTGAGTGTTTTCCCTTCCAAGTCCGGTTTCCGCCGTGTTTTTGTTCGCGGTGTATCCGCCCCGGAAAAGGTGGCGGATTGGTGGCTTGTAATAATGTGGGCGGTACATTGTCTTCCGCTGGTCTGTTGGCGGTTACCACTGCGGTGTTTGTTTGTACCGCCTTGGCGGTCAGAGTGTTAAAGTGGCTGTCTATGTTGGCGGTTTCCGCCACGGTCGTAATTCCATTTTTATTTTCCGCCGGCCTGTTGCCCGTTTTACTGCCGCTTTAACACCGACCGCCAGGGTTGTAATGACCATCTCAGTGTACCACTTGTGCCGGCAACCCTATCTCGCTGCAGTCTTGAGAAAGCACAAAGTGAAAAGAATGTCATGTTAAGAAGCATAATGTTTCCTGGGCAAAAGAACAACTAGATAAAGAAAAGAAAAGAAAACAACACCATGAAAGTGGCCTATGCTGAAAAAATAAAAGTGAAGCAGAATAAAATGTAACTGGGCTAAATGGCACAAGCGGCAGAGACTAAAATGGCTATACAACAGTTTACTGTGGTCTTTTTCATTTTCTTATAGACAAACATGTCACATATCAATCTATCAAATGTATTGTTTGGTTTGTAAAAACCATAGAAAAACATTATTAAAAGGAAACTAGTGTAAAACAATTCTAAACTTTAAAAGGAGATTGAACATGCTGTCCTTGCATAAGGAAGAGTACAGCTTCACCGCCCGGATGCTCGCAGCTGTAATTGGAATGGAAGTTATTGTACAAGAGTGCTGCGGCTGCTCAGGTTGATACCTGGGCTAAAGTGCTAAGTGCAATAGTACAACCTCGACTTATACAGAGGATTCAGTCTTAAAGCCAGTTAGTTCTTTTGGAAATAGTTTTTGGCTGTGGTTGATAAGATTTTTGGTCTTTGAGTGGGGACACAGGAGGTCCCTGAGCTCTTTCACATATTTAGGACATCTGACCAATGAGGTTGAGTTAATTTGCGAAAAATAAAGCGAGGAGGCCTCCCCGCAAGTACGCACTCCCTCTGCTAAAAAAATAGCTTTTGGAAGAAACCTCCTGCTTGCATCTAAGGCGGGGCAGCTGCACAGTAAGTGCAACCAAGATCCTTGTTTGAAGTTGCACAGCTGGCAAATCCCTCCATGACCTCTGCTGGCCCACACTGGATTGAAGTGTGTTATCAGTAGTCCCAGTAAGCTCATGGTCAGGATGTCAGTCCACGTCTGGCTATTGATTGAATCAGCGAGTTAGGGTTGGTGTCTCCCTACCAAATAAGAAGAGTTCAGTGGGAGTATGATATCCACAGAGTTTAGCAAAGTGGTGTGTTGCTGGAAAGAGATTAGGCAATGCTGCTGATTGATCACACCTTTTCCTGTAGAAAAAAAGATAGAATACATTTCAAGAGCTATGTCAGCAATTTGGAATGATCTCATGGCCAGCTGCAGGTACTTGTACCATTGGTTCCCCGGGCCTTGATGATTCACTTAAACCGGATCTTTAATGAATTATCAGGAGCCTTCAGAACCTGTCGGTAACATTTCAGGAAATCTGCTTTACAGGTTAAGCCTTGGCACATCAAGGCAAATTCTAAGCGGATTCGGGATTTCAACAGGTGCTTGGGTAGATGGAACATCATTTTGTGACCTAAAGACTTGGCAAGATCCAAAATAGATGAGCAAGCCCCGGGGAAGGCCACGTGCCCGTATTGTTGTTGTGGGTAGAAGAGGTGCATTAATGACTTTTAGAATTGGTATGACAGATGGATTTTTTAGTTTCCTATTGAGATGTACTGGATATACATAATCACAGCAGCTTTCTTCTTTTTGGAGACTGCGTGGGTGGCTAGTTTTGCAGTGTCTGAGAATCAGACCCCCATGTAGTTGTATTTTGGTGCAGATTTAGTGTGTCAATGGCCCCAGACACCAAACGTGCGATTTCATGTTCCTTTGTAACCCAAAGATTACCAACTTCAACTTATCCTGCTTTACAATTAGGTAGTTTTTAATGCTGTATTCATGTAGACTGTTCAGAGCTCACTGCTTTCCGCTTCTTGTGTGGTCCATTATCACAATGCTGTCTGCATTGGGTAAGAGCAGCCAGGGAGATGATGTTGTTGATAGTTGAAGCTGAAGCTCTGAACCCTGTCTGAAAAAAAGTTAAGATGCCATTATGTTGTACCCAGTCCTCTAGCTGCTTCAAGAGGATGCATGTGTAGGCGTTAGCCTCTAGACGCAACAGGGCAAGCAGGCAGTATTTAGCTGGTTGTGTGGGGGGTCTCCTTTCTTAAATATCAGACACAGGATGCAACCCCTTCATGTGTCTGGGATATTGGCAGAGAGAAGGGTGTGATTAATGCAGGGAGTAAGAATAGTTGCCCACTCTTCCGGGGAGCATATGAAGATTCCTGCCAGTAGGCTATTAGGGGCTGCAACCCCATCCTTTCCCATTTACTTGATTGCTTTGATGACCTGTCGGGGAGAGATAAAGACCAGCTGCTGTAGGCTGATTGGCACACTCAAGCCGTTCCTCAATCGCCGAACCAACAGTGTGGGCAGAATACAGTGTATTTACATGAGTTACCCACTCTCCCTCAGTAGCTCCATTACTTCTGCTCGCAGTTGGCGATTTTAATTTGTTTATAAAGTTCCAAAACTGTACTATGCTTCTTTCCTGGCGCAATCTATGTATCTTCAGCCAATATTTTCCTCTATTGCCTTTTTAGATCACCAGACAAGCTTTTTATGTCTTGCCTCAAGTTGATGACTAGTGTGGCAGATTCAAATGTGGGGTTTTGCTTGAGACAACTCAAGGTGGATCTTAATTTTTTTTGTGAGCGAACAATGGAATTATTGAACTGTGTGTTACACTCTCTATAGAGTACCCCAGATTGATTCTACGTGTGTCCACCATCTGGCTGTAGAGTTGCTATTAGGTCCATGACAGGCCCCTCTATCCAGACCCAGTGACCCCCACAGTGAGACTGGGGATGGAGAAAAATGTTTGTAGCCAGCTTGTTACATTTGAGGCATCTGTTGATTTCCACTTGATCCTCCTTACTAGGTTGAATTCTTCGATCTGGGTAGAGGACTCCACTGCTAAACACCTAACCGCTGGAGCAACTCCGAGGTTCAGAATTAAGGTCCGTGGATTGTGATCTCTTTCACTCCTGTTGCAGATCATGAAGCTGAGAAGATGGTTTGATAGAAGGTCCAAAAAGAAGATGTAATCAATGGTTGAAACACCCTCAAATGTAAGAAGAAGATGAATGTTAGGATTCCTGTGCTTTAATACCTGCTCAGAAGAGATGAGTTTAAAGGTGGAGAGAATGTCGTCATTATGCTGTGTTCTTTGCCAGATCCCAAATTTGTAGAGCCAAGTCCCAAGCCCCTGATGTTGAAGTTCCCCAGCAGCAAAGCTTTGTAGGTAGCATAATTTAGCAGCAGGGTTACCAGAAAAGTGCAGAGGTCACCACATACACTGGATTTCTGAGCTTTCTGAGTGTTATGATAGCAATTTATCAGAAGTAGGGGTAGCTTTATGTGATGAAGAGTTAGTCAGTGGACTAATGACCCTTGCACGGCCAGATGGGATAGATTCAGATTTCTCACAGTGACCTTGGCTGTTTGCCTAATGAAAATTGAGAGGCTTCCTGAGGGCCGGCCAAACAGGTTTGCGGATGTTGCCTGCTTGAAGAGCTCATGATAGCCTGGTATCACCGTGGGGGTGAGTGCCAATGTTTCCTGCAAGCAAATTACATCACTGGTATTCAAGACATCCATATCAGGTTTGCTTGTCAGTACTGATCTTAAACCGACTACATTCCAATATGTAATTGTGAGCCTGCATTCCAACATAAGCTTCTGTGGTAAGGGACACTCAGGTCTAGATTGGCTAGGGATAAGCGATGGCCGTGTCTAAACTGGATACATATCACATATACTTTTCACCCAAAAAAATTTTTAATCAGTTTTAGTGATATCAGGATACACTAGTGATTGTCTTTCACTTTGTCTCATTAGATCTGTTATATCATAGGATTCTAGGAGGGGCTCATGGTTGTTATCACTGCATCTTTTTTTTGTCTTTGTAACAATTGTTTCAGGATTGTGTCTAAGATATATGTTTAGTGACAGTTCATCTCCTTCCTTTTCATAATCATTGCTTTCAGTGCAGTTGAGTCTCAGTCTAAAATATTGACTAAAAGGAAAATATTTCCACAGTGAACATTGGTCAAAACTGGCAATGGTTCTGCCTCTGAAAATAAAGATGGAAGATTAAACTATAACAACAATTGGAAAGTGGGAATATTGGCAGGGCAGAGATCTATGTACACCTTGCCTCCTAGAAAGGTTAAACAGAAAGAGATTTAGGCCCTCATTATGAGATTGGCGGCAAATGCCGCCTACCGCCACGGCGACAGCCACGAACATACCGTCACCGTGGCTACTGACCATCCCTGCTATTATGTCTGTAGCCGGAATTCCGCCAGAAGGCTAGCGGAATTCCGGAGACGGTCATGGCTGTGGACGGTGGTAAGGTGGTGCTGCTGCCAGCAGCAGCGCCACGCCAGCAAAACACCGCCTACTATATCATGTTCTATGATACAGCCTGGCGATGTTTTGCTGGTGGAATCTGCTGCTGGCAGCAGTGCTGCATCCTGTCTCCTGCCGGAGGTAAGTCGGGTGTTCCGACAGGAGCGGGGGGTGTTGTGTGCGTGAGACTGTGTTTGAATGGGTGCATGCATGTGTAATGCGTGTGTGCATGAGTGTGTGTGTGTACGTACATGTTGTGTTGTGTGCTTGCATATGTGCCTGGATGTTTGTTTGTGAGTTTTGCAGTGACTCTGTATGTATGTATGCATGTGTGGGTGAATGTGTATATGTGTGTGTGTATGGGTGTGTATGTATGTGCGTGTATGTGTGTATATGTGGGGAGTGGGGTTGGGAACGGGAGGGGGAGGGTGGATGAGAGGTATGGGGAGAGGGAGGGGGCTAGGGAAGGAATTCCCTGGCACTGATAGTGCCTACCGCCATGGTTTTGGTGGCGGTACAGAAACCACGGAAACCATGGCGGTGGGTGGGGTCAAAATGCCATTGGTGGCCTAGTGGCAGCCACCGGGCTGGAGACTGAGGTCTCCAGCCCGGCGGTCATTACCGCCATGGCGGTCGGTGTGTTGACTTGGTGGTTTGGCTTTGGCCAAACCGCCAATGTGATAATAGTGGAGGTAGGAACCGCAAGCCTGTTGGCGGTAATTCCTCCACTATAGCACTGACCGCTGGGGTCGTAATGACCCCCAAAATGTATTTAGAATAAAATAAAAATACACAAAGCAATAAAAGAAATTGTAAAGGTAGAAAACTATGCTATTCCTAAGAATAAATGTTATTCTAATAATGATGAAAAGGAAGCAGGTGATCATGTTCTTATATACTATTTGTCGCTCACTCATTGTCTCTGACAGCTTGATCTCTGATGGATACACATTACTAAAAGTGCGAGTGCCATGGCTGCCAACCATCTTCTTGTCATGTAGTTTATCTTTAGTAAGTTTTAGGGCCTGATTACAAGCCACGGTGGAGGTGGAAGACCGACCACTATCGGCTTGGCGATTGGTTCACCATATTACGATGCACTCGGTTCTATAGAGGAAAGACTTCTGCGATCCCACTGGCACTGCCAGGCAGTGCAGACCACTGCAGTGGTGAGGCAGGCCAAACAGGACGACGTAGCCAGTGTTTCTGCTGGATACTTTATGATGTTGCCTACTGCCAACGTGACTGTGGCGGTCCAACCGCTATGGCCCAGCCATAGGAAACAGAGAGCATAAAGGAAGCAACTTACTTGCAGGCAGCGTTACATGTCCTGTGCTGCCCTGGAGCCACTGCTGTTGCTCCTAGATGGATCCTACATGGATCACAAAATGCACACCACAGTGGACGCAACCGACAATGAGAACTTGTGTCATGAAGCCCAACATTAGATCATCGCACCGTCATTCACATGATATAGGGCTTACACTATGGGCACCAAGGACACTTGACATTGTGTCCCTGGTTGGAGTCATTGTAATTGTACTTGTAATTGTATTTCTATAGTGCTTACTACCCCTGATGAGGCATCGAAGAGCTTTTCGGCAAGTAACACTTGAGTCAGAGAGTAGAGATAGAGGATAGATTGATAAATGTATGGAGTGATGGTCGGACAGAGTAGAGCTTTCGAGTGAGTAATTTTCTTATTTTTTCTCTTATACAGTAAGATTAGAGTAGTAAATATAAAGGTACATAATTACTTAATCAAGGAAATAAATGTGTAAGGAATATAAATGATTGAGATTTAAAGTGTATAAACACAGGATTTCAAGAGTTACAGTATTTGAAGTTAATTTATTTGTGTGTACTTTTAAAACAGTATTTTATCTTTCCTCAATATTTCAACAGTAAAATGCTTGTAGATAAATAGTTAAGATAATGCTCACCTATTTTGATACATGAAATAAAAACAGAGACTCATAGGCATCTAAGCATCTAATCAAGCAAAATTATATATATATATATACATATATATATATATATATAAACATACACATAATATATATACATATATACACCTACAAATACATACATATATACATTTAATTGAAGTAAAATAGACATTAGTTAAAAAGGCCTAAAGAGTATGGGGGTCATTCTGACCCTGGCGGTCATTGACCGCCAGGGCCAACGACCACGGAAGCACCGCCAACAGGCTGGCGGTGCTTCCTGGCCAATTCTGACCGCGGCGGTAAAGCCGCGGTCAGAAAAGGGAAACCGGCGGTTTCCCGCCGGTTTTCCCCTGGCCAAAGGAATCCTCCATGGCGGCGCTGCAAGCAGTGCCGCCATGGAGATTCCGACCCCCTTCCCGCCAGCCTGTTCCTGGCGGTTTACACCGCCAGGAAGAGGCTGGCGGGAACGGGTGTCGTGGGGCCCCTGGGGGCCCCTGCACTGCCCATGCCACTGGCATGGGCAGTGCAGGGGCCCCCTAACAGGGCCCTAGCAAGATTTTCAGTGTCTGCTTGGCAGACACTGAAAATCGCGACGGGTGCCACTGCACCCGTCGCACCCCAGCAACTCCGCTGGCTCCATTCGGAGCCGGCTTCATCGTTGCTGGGTCTTTCCCGCTGGGCCGGGGGGCGGGGTCGGAATGACCCCCAATGTCTATATTTTAAGATAAAATAGTAATTATACGTATTTGAACAAATATGCATATCTAGATATATACACATAATCAAATTATAGCATGTTTACATACAAGAGAATATGCAGTCCATTGCTGTGTGAGTATGGTGGTTATGTAGGAAGCATCTGTGTGTCATCTGCATAGTTGTAGCATGTGATCATTGTTGGTAATGAAATCATGTAGATGTGAAAAGCATGGGTGAGATGATTGCGCCTTGAGGGACCCCTGCTTTTGTGAAGTAGGGTTTGGATGAGAAAGAAGGAGTATGGATGACATTAGTTCTGTTTTAAAGGTAGGGTGCTTCCATGCTTCCATGCTTTTAGGTTTGCAAAATTCATTGACAATTTTATAAAATTCTTTATTTGCCGATGTAACATTTTGAATACTGTCTGAGTAGTACAGTTTTTCATTTTTTTATTGTTGATTTGTATATTCTGTTAAGTTAGCATAGCTGAAGATTGGCTTGAAAGTTGTATGATTTGAGACAGGTTGGTTGCAGCCTTCTGATTTGTTGTTTTATCTTTTTGAGTTCTGTATTTCTCCAAGGTGCTTGTTTTCTTTTGTCCTGTTTTGTTTTCGTAGTAATATTAGGGTATTGAAAGCTTTCTTTAGCCACTTGCAAAGTTTTTTAACAGAATTTATTGTTTGTAGATCTGTGTTGGCTGTTAGTTGTGTTTCTAAGTGTACAAAATTGAGTTTGTTCCATGGTTGATAGGTGGATGTATGTAAAATGGTCTTGGGTGTGTTGATGTGTGGTGTTTTATGTTGGAGAGTTACCCAATGGTGTTCTAAACATGTGACTGGTGTGATGCTTTGAACAGTAACTAGTTCCGGGTTTGCAAAAATGACATCTAGGATGTGTCCAGTGATGTGTGTGGGATTGTGTACAATCTGATGTAGATTCAATGTGACTAGGCAAGTGATTATAGCTTTTGGATGGGGCATATTGGGTTTGTCAAACCAAGGCCCAGATTTAAGAGGGTCTTGCGCCTCCTTGTGCCATATTAGCATCACTTATCTAACGGTAACGTAGCCCAACGAGGCGCAAATCACCACTTTGTAACCCCTTGCGCCACATTATGCCTGCTCCAGGCAGAATGTTTGCAAGGGGGGGCATTCCCCCATTAGGGGGGCCGAGAAAATGGCGCAAGGAAATCTAAAAGATTTCTTTGCGCCATTTTTAACACCTGCTCAGAGCAGGCGTTAAAAGGGGGCACACCATTTTTTATAAAGGACCCCTATGTACTGTTCAGGGTTAGTGCCAAAATTTTGGTGCTAACCATGAAAGTACATCAATAGCATCAGAAATCTTGATGCCATTGCCCCCCTTACCCTGTGCTATGGTGCGCCATATTTTAAATATGGTGCAGACATGATGGTGGTAGGGTGGCGCTAAGGGATGCAAGAAAAGTGGCGCTGCACTGGGTGCAGCACCACTTTTCTTAAATGTGCCCCAAAATGTTTAGGTCCCCAAGAACGCATAGGTTGGAAAATAGTCTTCGAAGGTTTGAAGATGTGTCTAGAAATGTGTCTGGGAACATAGAAATGTTAGGTGGTGGTATGTAAAGAAGGAGGAAGTTACAGGAGGAAGTTGGTGTAAGGTTGCATCTTTTGAGAAGGACCTCACAACCTTGTATAGAGATGTTGTCTGTTTTGCTGATATTTATTGCTTCTTTGAATATAACAGCTAGTCCACTGCCTTTTTGCCGATATGGTTTTGTGTGGTGGTTTGATAGCCTGAAGGAACAGCTTCATGCAACACTGCAGCCATGTTATCTCCCAACAATGATTCAATTATAAAGAATAAGTCAGTTTGTATCTGAGTGAGTAGGTCATAGGTGTGGTACTTGTTTTTAAAGAGTTATAGAGCATTTATGAGTAGGAAGTTTAGAGACTTGTTTTGGTGGTGGTGTGATTTTGTTTTGTTGAGGAATTATCAGTATATATTGAACTTGTAGCATGTGTGTCATTAGTGTTGATAACTGTATGAGGGTCACAATAGTGGTGTTTTTCTATATTGTGTTCCTCATCCAGCAGGCTTAGAATGCATTTTGTTGGGTCTGTGTGTGTTGGTGGTGGAGATGGTGGTTGTGAGTGAGTTGGTGAGTTGTTTTATTTTTGTAGAGTAGCCTTGCTGTGTATTAGGCATAGGGATGCACAATTGTGAAGACTGGCATATTGTATATTTTGTTTCCGTCTCTTTAGGGTGGAAGGAGTATGGGTTAGGGATGGTTGTGGACCACGTGGTTCATACTGTAAGGTTCTAAGTTGTGCAATCGATAAGAGGTAAGTAAATTAATGTTGTTGTATTGGGGTATTTGTGGTAGATGGTGAAGAATGTGAATGTTGGAATAAAGTTGGTTTTGGATTTGCATTATTTTTGTAGTCATGAGGGTGGTAGTAGATGTGATGGAAAGTATTTTGAAAGTGTTTGGGATATGTGCTGGTGTGTGTGTTTTGTTTTTGTGGGGTAGCGAGGGGAGATATGGATGTTGATTTTTTATGAAGGATTTGTATGTGAATTACTTCTTGTTAGTGGTGTTTGAAAAGTTTAGGGGTTGGAGATGTAATTTGGAGAAGAGTGTATGTTATGAGTAAGAGGGGATGGACAAAAGTTATGATGGTTTGTGTTAGACTTGATCACTGGAGGAGGCAATATGTGTTGTAGATTAGAGAGTAATGAATCTACAGTTGTGTTGAATTGGTAAAAAGCAGAGGATAGTGTTTGTGGATGTGTGATAGAAGGATGAGTATACGTTTTGTCATTATGAAAGGGGTTTGTTATGATTAAGTAGAGAAAAAAGCTGGTGTTTTGTATAAACATGGAGTGTGTTTCCAGATGCATTATAGTTTTGTATAATGTGGCTGTGTGTTATGTTTGTAATGTGTGGTTGTGTTAGTGGTAAGGGGGACAGAGTAGTATTTTGTTTGAGAATTAAGGTGCTATAGTGCTGTAGTTGGGGTACGATGGATTATAGGTGTGGTTTGTGTGGTTTTGTAGTGGTTGTTGAGACAATGAGATAAGTTTGATGTTTGTTTGTGGTGTATATGTAGAATGCTTTGTCTGATATTGTGTTTAGATGTTGGAGGATGTGTGGGATTAAGGTTTTTTTAAACAAATGGAAAATTGGGAGGTATCTCTGGCCCTAGGCCCAACCTGGCCCAATTAGGACAAAGAGGCAGCAGCCCTTGTCCTCTCTGCACTTAGCCTCCACTCCCGAGCTGAGACCTAGGCTTAAATATCCCTATTGGCCAATGGAGCCCTAGCCCTAACCAATCAGAATCTAAATCCTAAACCCAAGCACCAATGGAGACCTCACCTTATTAACAATCACAACCCTTACCCTAACATCCAATCAGAACAGTAACTCTAAAGCATTAGCCCAATAGAAACTCTAGCCCAGTACCAATCAGAACCCGAGCCCCGACAGCCAATCAGAACCCTAGCCCTAGTGCCAATCAGAATGCAAATCATAGACTCTAACTCCAATAGGAAACCCGAGCTCTAGAGCCAATCAGAAAATAAACCCTAAGACCTGAAGCCAATAGAAACACTAGCCCCAACAACCAATCACAACAATAAATACAACAACCAATGAAAACCTATACAAGGACCAAGGGCACATGTAGGTACCTTTTTCCTGTCGTAAACGGCCCGATTCTCAGAATCGGACCATTTGGGACAGGAAAAAAACCTGTTGGGATGTACAGAGCCTATTTTACAGTTCGGTAATCTATTTACTAAATCGCCTATAGGTTTTCGAGTCGCAATTAGGAAGGGGCGTTCCCTTCCTAATTGCGAGTCACAGTGCGATGTAGGATTGTTTTGTGACCGTGAATGCGGTCACAAAACAATCGCAGTTAGCACCAGTTTCAAACTGGTGCTAACCCATTTGCAAATGGGAAGGGGTCCTCATGGGACCCCTTCCCCTTTGTGAAGGGCAGCAAAAGTATTTTTTCAGAGCAGGCAATGGTATCACGGACCACTGCTTGCTCTGAAAAAAAGAAAAGAAAACTTTTCATTTTCGTTTTTGAAATGCATCTCGTTTTCGTTTTAAGGAAAACAGGGTGCATTTTAAAAAAAACTTCTTCAAAAGCAGTCACAGACATGGTGGTTTGCTGTCTCCAGCAGGCCACCATCCCTGTGAGGGCGGCCATTCCCAATGGGGTCACAAATTGTGACCTACCTCATGAATATTCATGAGGTAGGTCATTTGCGATCCCATTGGGAATCACAAACAGTGTATAGTACACTGTTGTACATCCGGTTTTGCGACTCGCAAAACCGGATCTTTGTACATGTGGCCCCAAGTTACATTAGGCCCAGGAAGGGACACATTTGAAACCACTGCCCACTCAAGAATCTCCTTGCATACAGACAGGTACAATCCACACTTCCAAGCTAGCAGATTCTACTTTTCAGGTAAGGGACACATTTGAAACTACTGCCCACTCAAATATGTGACTTTTTCAAGGCAAAACAAGTGGTGCATACACTTTCCAAATACAGTTTAAACCACATAGCAGATTAAGCAGTCTAATAAACACACTCTGGTTAGCCACTGAGGTGTATGTAGCCTTCTGTAAAAAAACAAAAACAAAGAAAAAAAGAAAAAGGGGTGTAGATTAATGTATTCTTTGTGAAAAACTAGGAGGCATAATTCAAACAGTCACAGGTAGAAACACCAGCAGGTTAAAGGCACCAAGTTTGCAGAAAAACAGGGAAGGCAAGTGTGATGGTGAGGACTTTGATGTAGAAGGGATGGGTTGGAATGTGGGTGAGGGCCTCATGGGTTTGGGAGGAATGTGGAGGGAACAGGGGAAAGGGCAATCTCAAAAAGGAAACTCTCCTTGGGAAAACTGGTATGGTCATCAGAAGGGGTTGGAGATGTTTAGGTTGAGGGGGTGCTGGACTTGTCTGTGGGTGCTGATGCCTTGGGTGTGTGCATGTTGGAGGTATGCTTTTGTTTGGGTTGTCTATTGTGGAGTGAGTGTGGGTATTTGTGTGCCTTGGGGGGCTGGGAGGTGGAGGTGCTGGGTGATGTGGGAGTGGTAGATGTGTGTGTATGTCTGTTGGGATGGTGTCTGTGGGTATGGTGGATGTTGTGGATTTGCCTGTGTGTTGGGGTGGTGTCTGGGGTATGGTTAATGTGGTGGATGTGTCTGTTGGTGTTGTGGAAGTGTCTGGGGGTATGGTGTCTCAGGTACATGGGTCAGTGGGTTATGAGATTTTGCCTGGGTGTATGGTGGGGCTGGTGGATGTGTCACTGGCTGTTGTGGTGGTGTCTGTGGGTATGGTGGTTTTCGTGTGTGGGTCCGTGGGGGAGTGTAAAGGGACTCTGTTGAAATGGTGGCTAATGTGGTGTCTGTGGGCAAAGTTTGAGTGCCTCTGTGTCTTGTTGTGCTTGTGTCAATGTGTGCTGCTTATGTGTGTTGAGGTGGGTGCATGCAGATGTATTTATATGCTTGGGACAGGTAGGGAGCAGAGATTTTGGATTCGGAAGAGGGAGGTGATGTGGGAGAGAGTTGTGGGGGGTGGATGGCTGTTGTCAGTGAGGTGGTCAGAGCATGAAAAGATCTCTGTAGGCCAGAGATGACATTATTAATGCCTTCAAGGAAAGCATTTGTCTGCCGATGTTGGCTTGCCAACCCCTGGATGGCATTCACAACTGGCAGTCTGCCCCACGGAGATACTCCTCAGTAGGTCAATGGCCGTCTGCACAGGTACAGCAAACTGGGTGGGAAACAACATAGAGGGTGGCGATAGAACTGGGGGTGATGGACAAGGATGGTACAAAAGCAGGTCCTGAAGGGTCTGCCACCACTGGGGAGTGGCCACTGAAAGAAGAATTCAAAGATGACGAGGTTGCTCATGTGTCCTCTGTAGCAATCCCCTCACCCTCTGGGCCACTAGGTCCATCCTTGTGGGTGGTGTCACGACTGGAATTACCATGGCCAGATGCTTTGCCACTTGGTTCTACCCTGTCTCCTTTGCTTGCCTGGGTTGATGCTGCAAATACAAAGAGAAAAAGGTCACCACAGGTTCATGGTCATACTTGAACAACAGCTTTGATTAGCATACATTACCATGATGTCCAGCAGGCCCCAGCAACAAACTACATCAAAGGGGCTGCCAAATATACCACACCATGTGCATGCATGCCACTTGAACTGTCAGCAGTTACCCACAGGAAAATAAACATCTCAGATAACTCCAATTGCATGGGTGAAGTTGTGCAGAACAGTAACCATTGAACAAGTAGGAGACCGAATCACCCTGAATGCTTTACCTCATGGAAAATACCTCAGTTACCTGTCATCATACAATAGTAGGCAAATGCCAAGCTCATTCCTACAGACCCCACTCAAGTACATCTATTTGTCTCGTACACAATAACACAGAAATAAGAGATGCTCCAAAATCCTGGCATATTATTCACAGCAGTATAGTAGCCTGACGCAGGTGACATGGAAATACTCATGTCACAATGGAAACATATGAACAATGCACACTTCGCCATGTGTACATTGTCCTAATTGAGTCTTGGAGGTAGTAGTAATGTGGTTCAGATATACTATACATTTGGCATGGAAATGTACACTATAGACAAAATGTGCAAATTGTCAAAGATTGGTAGCTAAAATCCTGAACACAATGAATCAGCTAGACCTAGGTAAATCAGCTCTCTTATGGCACCCCTTTGAATGACATACTCTATTTGCATCAGTAGAAGCCATTAGTCCTTAGTATGTTGGAGAGGCCCAGGGATTCACAAGTACTTGTAGAAGGCTATCAACATGTTGCCCAATGGGAAGCTACATCACTATCCATTTTGGTTCTGCAAACCCAGATGTCCGTAGATGAATGGGTATACACAACCATATATGTTTCCACCATAACTGCAAGCCACTCCATGATGTATGCCAAAGTCATGTAATAAACCCTCCCCATTTCACATGTGCAGAGCACTTTGCCACAGGTTGCCACATCAAAGGCATGGAAATGCACAGTGTGTGTAAAAACTGTAGTACTACCTGTCATTTCTCTTATTGCTACTGCAGTTGTACATGCCAAATGACATACAATGAGGAGTGAGTGTATTTGTGAGCCAACAATCAATGGTGACACACTCCTCTCTGTGCCACCACATGAAATGTAGCCACATTACACATGTCCAATTCCAAACACAGGTTGACCTGCACATATATGTGTGGAATACACATAATATCGAATGAACATAGGTAGACCATGCATGAAACATCAGTGTAAACATTTTGTCAAAAGAGAAAGGGACACATGCTAACATGCAGGCACAAGGAATGTTGGCACATAGATCATATCAGTGGACATTCCCCACTTACCAAGGGAAGGTATTGATCTGTAGCTGCACCCAAAGAAGAATGTATGCTCTGTCTTATGTATGAGGGCCTCCTTCACATGACAGACAGTAGTGAGGCACCAGCACTCGTCCCCCTCTTGGGGGCAGGTGCCAATTTACTCACTTGACCAGAAAACATGGCTGAGGACAGTGATCCATCATCGCTTATTCTTTGGGCTGTAACATTGAGGATTAGTGGTATATAGCATATAATTTAGACCAACAACAACAAACATTACTTGATTGATCATTGTACACAACCATGTGTTGTCCCTGGAGAGCAATATTTTGTGGTGTGTACTTGGTTGTGTCCTAAGTCCCTGGGTTAAAAGGCAAGGCACGTCAGTATGCACCAAATTCCATACTTACACAAACAGTTACTTATCTTGTGTGTCACACATGGCCCATGAACAGTTGTCAGGGGGAGAAGTCAGAACCTAACACATCAACTTGGCTATGTGACAGGCAGCAATATGTCATATACTCACCGCATTATGGCTTCTGTGCTCCCCTGAAACGCTCATCAAGTTCCAGGCACACCACTGTCAGAATGAAGGCCATTAGGAGGGTCATGATCTGACATGCACCCTGCCCATGTTGGGAGAACAGCCCCAGCTTGACCTCTGCAATCAACTGGGCCCAGTGTCTCAGGTCCTCACTCCTCTTGTGACAGTGGGCGCCCCACTGGCTATGGACCCCCAGGGTCTACAATTTCCAGGTGATGGCTCTTCAAATCTCCTACTTCTAATGGGCATTGACCTGCATGGATGCAAGAGACAAATCAAACAATTCCAAACACAAGTTTTTGCACACATGGTTGTGTCACAGTCACACAAATGTCTGAAACACCAAGCACAGAATGGGCAATTTGTCAACCCACTATAAGTGTAAAGCACACACGCTGATAAGTACAGGGACATGACAACACACTTTTGGATTCATCTGCAGACTAACCCACTATCCTGCTCATGGCCTACAAGGACTAAGAAAGCCTACTGACCTCAGGTTGTCCAGGCTCAAGCAGCATGTACTGCGATGTGAGCCACAATGAAACACTACACACCAATGTGACTCATGAAGGGTAAACTCTTTAGGCCAGCCTGAACAAACATATTTACACTCTGCAACATTGACTCAATGCATACAGTCCCTACAGGCACCTACCATAGTACTGACTTCACTCTTACCCTTGAGTGACAATAAAAGGTCTGGCATGGTGGGTGCGGAAAGTATCTTCCCTGTGCATGTGTGCACATGTTGCCTACCAAATGCAGACTCGTGCTACTTCAAGGTGGGTTTCTATGGTATGTACCTGTACCACATAACTCACCTTTGAATATATGTTTCTAACCTACAGAGATGGCATCCAACATACAAAGGTACGTATTATACAATTTCTGCCATTTGTGCAATAGCCTGTACAGGACAAATATGACTTATGTGAAGGTGACAACAGAGCTGTAGGAGTAGGGTACCTGTAATGAGTCAAAGACACACATTGACAATGATGCAAAATGCACATATGGATTAGTTCAGGGATTTACCTCAGTACCCATTCCTAATCTATTCAATGGACTGCAGCATTCAGGGCAGGATTTGCCACTAAAGCCTCATATTGGCCACGTGGCATGATCTGCAGGTCTACAGGGAGTGAGCACAGTGCCATAGTTGCCTAGTCAAAGTGACTTTCTCACAGTCTGGACTATGTCCCATACTAGGGGATGCATTTGACAGGCCCTGATCTCTGCAGGCTGAGCATACATAATGTACATGACGCTAACATTTCCATCACTTCCATGCATGACAGTACATCACATGGCCATCATCAACGTGGTTTGTGTGGCAACCTGAAGGGCACAGTGAGTCATGATATACCTTCCAGACAATGGTTTTGCAAGGCCAGATGTGGGGTGAAAGATCTGTGGCGCAATGCACATTGCTTACAAGATCCCCAAATGACTCAGACAAGATGCTTGCACAGCTCATGCTTTCATGCACATACATATTTTCTAACATTTACAACCATCATAAAAAAGGAATATCATTGTATGGCAGTAAAGTCTCCTTGTCTAGTTATGTGCATCGAACACAAGGAGGATCTAAGGCCTCAAAAACATCACACAGCACAATGTGAATGAACATTACATATAGTACCATCTCCAATACTTGCACCATGTACATTCCATTGATGCATACACAAACTGCAACAACAGGCACACAAGAAGTCTAACTGGCACACAGGGGCACATTGTAACCTGTGAGGAGGGAAAGGATGGTGTTGAACAGAGTCAAATGTGCCTAAGAGGTACTTACCTGCGCCTCTGGTGAGCCATGAAGCTGACCATATAGAGGAAGGACCTTGGTCACAAGCCACTCCAGCTTCTCTGGAGAGAAGGCAGGGGCCCTTTCACCTACTGTACATGGCAGGATTGCTCCAAGAAGTGTCACACAGCAGCTGAAGTGGTGGAGGTGTTGCTTTCAGCAGTGTCAGGAATCAATTAACTGATTTTGCACAAGACGGCGTACATGAACGCCACATATGCAGTCATCACTGCCAATGTACCCAGCCATTGGGCCGTGATCGCAAAAGGAAAGCTTATGGCTGTGTCTGCTGTGGTTGGTACCACCCACAGCATGGGCAACTTCTGTCGGCGCATGTGGGGGGGTTACTGATTTCCAGTGGAGTGGTCAGGTGTTTGCCATTTTGGTGGTTTGAAATACCGTGTATGGCACTGTTATATGGGTCACAACAACAATATATGTTTAGGGTCATCACAAACATCCTGCATATGTCTTTTTGTATAGGTCAAACTACACAACATCCAGTGTAATGTGTTGAGGGCATAGATGGCATATGACAGCAGTGCACGGTCAACCACTGCATATGGTATTTTTGAAAGTCGGGAAAGACTGTCACATTTTGGGGAGGAATTGAGAAGCAGATAGTTGGGTGTCACCCAAGTCCATGTTGTGAACACATGTGTTCACATCCATGGGGGTCACATTTGACCCTTGCTTAGTTGTCAGCTGTGATACATACTAGGTGTAATGTATTTCTGATCAGCAATGCTTTGTCATATGATATTTTTGGCATGCATCATGTATGTTGCTTTGGAGACAGTGACTAATGTTTAAATTATGTTTTTTCTCACATAGGTACCCTGGGATAGGAAGGATAAGGCAACTTTCTGTCTACCGTCCATTGCCAGACCTTCAGACCATAGAGGAACACCACGTCATTCTGCTCTACTGTCGAAATAGGCAAACAATAGTGGATTTATGCCATCAGCTGGAGCCAGATCTGATGCCAGCTAACAATAATCTATACTGCATACCACCAATTGTTCAATTCATGTCAGTATTGCACATCCTGGCCACAGGGTCCTTCCAACATCGAGTGGACCTATTTGGTGCCATGTCCCAATCTATGATCAGTCTGGTGTTGGGAGATTTTCTCTCAGCAATGTTGAAACACAATGACTTCTATATCAGGTCTCCTAACATGAGGATTTATCCAATGTGAAGCTGACTTCTATAGTTTTGCCCACATCCCACATGCGGTGGCAGCCATTGATGGCACACATGTTGGCTTGGTGCTACAGCAGGCCACTCACCAAGTCTATTGCAACAGGTAAATCTTCCCTTCTATCAATGTGCAAGTTGTCTACTTGGTGGATCTCTACATCTCAAACGTATGTGTCCATTTTCCAGGATCAGGCCATGATTCCTTTATAATGCAGAACAGCACCATACCCCAGCAGAGATGGCCTGGCTAGTTGGAAAGTCACATCTTTCCTGATTGTGTGTGAGCAATGTCAGGTGATACATTCACGAAGTCACTGACTCATTGTTGCACTTCTGTCCTATTCTTTAATAGGAGACTCCAAACCGTCCTTGCTTATTGTTGCCACTGAAGAATTCAACTACGCCAGGGGAAGTCCGCTTCAATGTGGCCCATGGAAGAACACGGTAGGCAGTGGAGCAGGCTTTTGGGCTCCTGAAGGCCTGATTTTGCTGTTTGGACAGCACTAGTGGAGCTCTTCTCTGCTCATCTGCAAAAGTGTGTCAGATCATTGTGGCATTCTGCATGCTCCACATCATCGCCCTGCGGAGGAATATCCAGTACATACCAGAGGAGGGGGAACCTGCAGTGCCACTGAGTGAGAATCCTGAAATGCCAACTGAAGATGACAGTGGTGGAGAGGAAGGAGCTGACTTGTGAGAAAATCTCATCCAGAGCTACTTCTCATGAGTGTAAGTATGTCATGTGATGTCATGACTGTGACTGTACAGTGAACTGTAGTTATAAGAATGTATGGGGTTTTATAATGGCCCTGTGATCAGGAGTGGTTGTACTGCCATCTGTCTGAATCTTGGATTCTGTGATGTTGGATTATTTTGTTACGGTATGTGATAAGGTCCAACCTGGTGACATCACCAACTTCAATGTTTACCTATTCTACAGGACGATGTCTGTTAAATCATTTCCTTCTATGGCCTGGAGATCTGTGCCTGAAAACATGTTCATTTACTCAGGATGAGTCAATCATGTATGATTTCCATTAGTTCAGACATATTAACAGCTTCTGTGCTGAACACTATAATAATTTTTTTAATTTGAACAGACCCTTCTATGTATGTGTTTGTATGGGATGATTGTAATCCTGAGCTGGAAACTGTGTACATGCAACATATCCCATATTAACCAAGTTCCTTGGATCATCATTGTATGGTCAACATGGTCTGACGTGTCCACATGGCTAAATATGAAATCAAAATTAGCAGACAATTAGTCAGTGATGGGTGATTTTGTTATGAAGTTGTGACTAACAGAAAAAATACATGACGTTAAATCAAACAAAAACAGAAATCTGAAGGGGTCAGTCATGGTGAATGACATTATTGGGGTAGATGCCACACTATTGGAAGTCTAAAGTCCAGAGTGCTACTCTCATTGGAAATGGAAGGTGGTTCAGGATCAGGCCACAAGGTGAATGTGTAACACTCAAAGGAGGACTTTAAGGAAGAGGCAGGTGGGTGCCTTGCCATTTGTACCTCCTAGATTCTTTGCTGGACGTGCCTGCTTGTGGGGGGATCAGCTGCTACAGAGGCAGGGGTGTCTGTGGCTGGTTGTTCCTCTAGCAGGGCCTCCCTTCCTGTGGCTGGCACCGACGTCAATGGGCCTTCTGTTGATAAGCTAAAGGAAGGGAAATTTGTTTTTTTTTAAACTCTGCTCAGGGTTGTGTGTATGTCCCTCAGCACCCCTGGTAGGAAGGCCACATTGGAATTGTGGGTCTCCATCTGTTCATGCATGTCCCTCTGTAGCCGCTTGATTTCCCAGAGTTCAGCCCACAGCATACCCTCCCATGCATCCTACCCCCACGGGCCTGTGCCCTCTTCAACTTGGTCCTGGAACCTCAGTGTCCAAAGTCTTGAGCTGCAAATCAGGATCCATGATTGGGGAGCACAAGATGGTGGAAACTATGCTAGGTACACAGGTTGAGGGGCAAATGTTTTTCTGTGATGTAGATGCTAAAGGGTTAGGAGGTGACTTTGTGGGCACAGTGAGACTCACTGTTGCTGTCTGATCAGGTTGCCAAGATGGGCCAGAACTTTCCTCCATGTCCAAAAGTCTGGGAGTATTGCCGTCACTGAGGGCTTCGCCCATGGGGGTAGTGGTAGTCTGTTCTGTGGCCTATGCCAAACCTACCTGTTGATGAAAAACATACATTGTTACTGGTTGAATTGTGACATGTACACAAAGATTTTGTATTACAGTAAGTAACAACCTTCGACAAAGGTAAGTTTAGGTAATCCAATTGTGCCAAGTAACCATGGTATAGGGTGCTTTCACATGACATGTGTGAAGCATGCCAAACTGATTTGACTGAAGCAGCTAATAAGATGTGCAGATCAGTCGCACTTTTTAAGATGGCCTGAAAGTGACATCTTACCACCAGTGCAGCCAACACAGTAGAGAGGCAACATATGGCTTTGTCCATTTGTAGGAATTGTTGAATGGGATGCAGGCAAACCCAGGACATTGTTGTAAATGTCACTGGAGTCATCATGTGCACAGTGCTGTGTCAATGTGTCTGCTGCCTATACCAATCTGGTAATGCAGCTTGAGGCCTTAGGAATACTTTTACGCACTGGGTAGAGTGTCAGTCCTGTCCTCCATAGTTTCATCTTGGCTTAGCAAGTTAAGATGGAGCTCGGTAGACAGACACATCTCTCAGTTGAGCATGATCTGTATCTTGGCCCCCCCAGGTGAGTAAACTTCAATTGAGAGCTAAGACACAGGAGTATTTGGACAAGTGACCACTGTGCTGGTGTTTGGAGTTACTGAAACAGGACCTCTTGGGAGTTGTGGTCAGGTCACTCTCTCTACTACACACACTATACAAATGGTGTCCTCCCAGGTAAGTACACTTCAATCTAGAGTTCACAAACAGGGGTATTTGGACAAGTGATCGCCGGGCTGGTGTTTAAAGTTATAGACACAATGCCTCCTGGGAGTTCAAATTGGATCACTCTCTCTACTACACACACACTATACAAATGGTATCCTCCCAAGTGAGTACACTTCAACTAAGAGTTCACAAACAGGGATACTGGGGCCACTGGGCTAGTATTTTGAGTTACTAAAACAGGGCCTCTTGGGAGTTGCAGTCAGATCACTCCCTCTAATACACAACACTTGGCAAATGTTTGGTATTACATATCTGTATGCAGGCTGCATACATTTTGGGACATATCTTGAATCATGGAATGTGTCTTTGGTATTGAAAGATTTACAGGCACCATTTGATCATATGGCATGTGATGGACCGTGGTAGCTGTGAGGTGGGGTCCAATAATACACATTGGGGGTGATTCTAACCCTGGCGGTCGGTGATAAAGCGGCGGCCAACCCGCCAACAGGCCGGCGGTCCAAAAAATGGAATTCTGACCCTGGCGAGAACCGCCAACACAGCCCGCCACATTAACACTCCGACCGCCACGGCGGGACCGACAAACAGCGCGGCGGTCACCGCCAACAGACAGGCGGCAGACAATGTACCGCCCACACTATTATGACTGGCCAATCCGCCACCTTTTCCGGGGCGGGAGCACCACCGATAAAAACACGGCGGAAACAGACTACGAACGGGAAAACGCGCACCTCTACGCACTCCACGAGGAAGGAGGACAGCATGGAACCCGAATTAAACATCCTACCTGCTCTCGTCTACCTGCTCATCTACCACGAGTACGAACGCCGGCGCAGACGACAACGGTGAGTACTGCACCTACGACACAGGGGAGGACGAAAGGTTACGTGCACACACATACGTGATACACCCACCCCCCCAAACCATGTACACACCAATGCAGAGCAACAAGTCACAGTGACACCACCCAAACCCCCGTAAAAAAAGCAAGGACATAATTAAATTGTGACTCGAAATTTATGGGAAATAAAAACCACTGATAAGTCACGGTCAAATAGCAATAACAATTCAAAAAAACAAATTCAATATCCAGTGCATACGATAAACCGAGGCAATAAGTCCTGCACATCTAACGATATTCCAAGTGTCCGTGGGCCAAAGTGTATCAACACAAGGGCAGAGCCCACACAGGAGACCTGAGTCCTTTGGAGAGAACACTGCAGGGGCATCTGATGAAAAAACTACAGGCACCTCAGGGGGAAGGGAAGAGGGGGGGCACCACAGCCACATGAGTCCACGACGCCAGATCCACGAAGGGGCCACCATGCCCACTGTGCCATCCTGGGGAGTGCAAAGCCACAGTCTCTCAAGTCTCTACAGTGGGTGGCTTGCCCACTCTGCCATCCTGGGGAGTGCAAAGCCACAGTCTCTCAAGTCTCTACAGTGGGTGGCTTGCCCACTGTGCCATCCTGGGGAGTGCAAAGCCACAGTCTCTCAAGTCTCTACAGTGGGTGGCTTGCCCACTCTGCCATCCTGGGGAGTGCAAAGCCACAGTCCATCAGGTGGATAACAGTCTCCACCGGTCAAGGAGGAGGCATGGTGGGCACAGTGAACCATGAACAGTAGCTCGAGACAGATCCGGCACTGTCATTGTGCCAGTGGTGCTTGAGACGGCGGGGCCCAGCGGAGCGGTGCTTGACAGGAAGGGCCCAGCGGAGCGGTGCTTGAGACGGCGGGGCCCAGCGGAGCGGTGCTTGAGACAGCGGGGCCCAGCAGAGCGGTGCTTGAGACGGCGGGGCCCAGCGGAGCGGTGCTTGAGACGGCAGGGCCCAGCGGAGCGGTGCTTGACAGGAAGGGCCCAGCGGAGCGGTGCTTGACAGGAAGGGCCCAGCGGAGCGGTGCTTGAGACGGCGGGGCCCAGCGGAGCGGTGCTTGACAGGAAGGGCCCAGCGGAGCGGTGCTTGAGACGGCGGGGCCCAGCGGAGCGGTGCTTGAGACAGCGGGGCCCAGCGGAGCGGTGCTTGACAGGAAGGGCCCAGCGGAGCGGTGCTTGAGACGGCGGGGCCCAGCGGAGCGGTGCTTGACAGGAAGGGCCCAGCGGAGCGGTGCTTGAGACGGCGGGGCCCAGCGGAGCGGTGCTTGAGACGGCGGGGCCCAGCGGAGCGGTGCTTGAGATGGCGGGCCCAGCGGAGCGGTGCTCCTCTGCACGGCAGGGCCCTCTTCAGCGGTGCTCTTCTGCATGGCGGGGCCCTCTTCAGCGGTGCTCTTCTGCACGGCGGGCCCTGTTCAGCGGTGCTCTTCTGCACGGCGGGGCCCTGTTCAGCGGTGCTCTTCTGCACGGCTGGTCCCTGTTCAGCGGTGCTCTTCTGCACTGCGGGGCCCTGTTCAGCGGTGCTCTTCTGCACGGCGGGGCCCTGTTCAGCGGTGCTCTTCTGCACGGCGGGGCCCTGTTCAGCGGTGCTCTTCTGCACGGCGGGGCCCTGTTCAGCGGTGCTCGTCCAGTAGGTCAAGGGAGCCAGACCTGTCCTGGACTCCCTGCTCAGTCGCCCTCCGACCGTGCTGTTGCTGGACCCTTCGGTGACGGAGTCCTGGGCCCTTTGGTGTTCTTCCTAACACCCGGGATGGGGCTTGTGGGCCCCTCCTGCTCCGCGCTCCTGCTGGCTGACTTCTCCGCCCTCCTGCCCTTTCGCTCCTTAGATGGGGCTCTCGGGCCCTTGCCTCCCCTAGATGTTGTGGCTGGTGAAGTGGGCGAACTTTGCTCCTTGGGGGCAGCCGTGTCAGTCCTCTCACGGCGGCCCTTTAGCTTCCTGGTCCTCTTGCCTGGTGGGGGGCTGGCTGTCCCCTTGCTGCTGATTGAAGTGTCACTGCTGGAAAAGGGTGGGCTCCAGAACCCATGCACCACAGTGACACTCGAAGCTGGGCTGGTGGTGGCTGAGGTGCTCTTGGGACTCTTTGCAGATGGAGGGGGTGGGTCAGTGGAGGGAAAGAGGTCAAGATTAGCAAGGAAAACTTTCTTAGGACCAAGGTAAAAGGTAGGAGAAGTGGTGATGGGAGTGGAGGAAGAGGATGTGGTTGTAGGAGAGTCAGGTGTGCTGTCTTTGGGTGCAGGTGCTTGTGCTGGAGGCTGTCGTGAGGTGGATGGCTGTTGGGTGGGTGTCTGCCTGCGTTTGTGTGTCTTGGAAGAGGGGGTGACAGACACAGTGGGAGAGGACACAGGGGACGTGTAAATGGTAGTGGGGGTGGTGACTGCACGTGTGCGGACTGGACTGGAGGGTGTGCTGGTGATGGAAGCACTGGCTGATGGTGGTGTGCATGCAGGTGTGAGTGTAGACGTCACAGGGAGGGAGGAGGGAGACGAGGAGGAGGGGGACACAGAGGTGGTAGTGACTGTTGGAATGTCTGCATCTGGGTGTTGCTTGCGTGAATGCTTGTGGGTTCTGTGGTGCTTGTGTCTGGATGAGCTGCCCTTGGGTGTTGAGGTGTGTGCAGGCTGGTCTGATGGTGTGGATGGGATAGGCTGAGGAACAGGAGACAGAGACAGGCTGGAGGCAGTCAGAAGAGGGAGGCTGGAAACAGGGACAATGGCTGCCATCAGTGCTGAGGCCAGAGCATTGAACGATCGTTGATGGGCAGCCTGACCCGAATGAATGCCCTCCAGGTAGGCATTGCTCCGATGCACCTCCCTTTCTACCCCCTGGATGGCATTCAAAAGGGTAGTCTGCCCAACAATGATGGTCCTCACTGAGGGCAGCAGGGGTAACAGGAGCAGGGGCTGAGGTGCCTGGGGCGAAGGAGACGCCCGCCTTCCTGGGCGAGCGGGCACGGAGCGTAGGCTGAGGGGCTGCTGGGAGGGCGGGGCTGGTGCGCTGGGTGGCGGCTGTACCTGTAGAGGCGGGGGGCCCGGATGTTGCCGCCACCGCTAGGGAGCTCCCATCTGAGGACGTGTCGCTGTCGCTGGTGTCACCACCGGTCCCCGTTGTGGTGCTCCCATCGCCCTCCGGATCACTGGTGCCCTCAGTGTCTGTTCCTGGTCCCACCGGGGCCTTGTGACTTGCAGCTCCCTCGTGCTCCGATGCCAATTCTCCTCCACCTGATGATGCTAATGCACACATGCACAAGAAGATGAAGAAGAAGGGTGGGGGGAGAAAAACGAAGACCAGGTTGAGTGCATGCAATGTCAACACCGTTGGCGGAGAGAACAGACACAGGAGCCTCATGCACTAAGCCGCGCATTCGGGGTACACTACTCAGTACTTCTGACTAGGACAACAGGTCTAGAGACGACAAAGGCGCACATGTGTGATGCTGGACCATCGATAGCTGTACTTGTCACCCTACAGAGGTGGGGGCCGGGAGCACAGGGCCATGCCTAAAGGAGAGGACTACACTACAGAAAGCGCCCTGGCCTAATGTCACCCACAACCCTCCTCCCCCACCCAGACGCCTCCACTGCGAAGAGAGATAGCAGAATGTGCTGATACTCACCCCCTTGTGTCTGCTGTGATGTCCTCAAGCGCCCATCCAAATCAGGGTAGGCCACCGCCAGGATCCGGGACATCAGGGGGGTCAGGGTACGACTGGCACCCCTCCTAGGTTGGGAGGCCATCCCCAGCAGTGACTCGGCGGTCTTCCTGGTCCCGCGGCGGATGTCCTCCCACCTCTTGCGGCAGTGGGTGCCTCATCTGACGTGGACCCCCAGGGCCCGGACTTCCTTGGCGATGGCACGCCAAATGTCCACTTTCTGATGGACGCTGACCTATTTGACATGTACAGGGTGGGAAGGAAAAATCATCAATTTTCTGCATGTTAGATGCGATTGGCCCCCCCTCCCCAACCTTGCCATATGGCACATGCTCTCATCTGTCGTGCGTTGCACTCCTCATTCGCACCCCTCCCCACCAACTTACATCCACCCCACTCCACACAGGCATAGCCCATTCAATGTGCACCCAGTGTACTTACCTGTTGGTCTGGAGGACCGTAGAGTAACGCATACTGGGGGAGGACCCCATCCACAAGTTTCTCCAACTCCTCAGACGTGAACGCAGGGGCCCTTTCCCCAGTCGCAGCAGCCATTGTCACTTCCAGACCGAGGTCACAGCAGCACTTGCAGTATATGTCCTCTCCTGTGGATGATCAGGTCTCGAGTGATTAAGCAGATAGAAAATGGCGGTCACGCCCGCGGCAGTGCGTACCGCGACCGCCGGCGCACCTCGTCATTGGCTCCTGAAACCCATAGGCCTCAATGTTAGCCAATGCGGCTTCGTATAGCGGTCTTCGACCGCCTACCGCCACGGTGTGCCACGCCAGCGCATTGACCTCACATCCCATTTTCCCACTTCACAGGTCAGGCAGCCGCCATTTCAAGGGCCCACATGGCATAATTTGTACTGCGTCACACAGGCCTAGGCCTTGCATTGCCACACATACACGCCTTTCAATACATAGATAATCGTGTGCTATGCATGCAGTGGTGAACGTACCTGTGATTTGCTTGACTCTGTGCTACATGTTGTCCTTCCTAGGCACCGTCCGCTGAGACTTGCGAGGAGAAGGATGAATCCTCGCGTGTACTGACCGCTGGTGGACCTGTCGACAATGGAAGAACGCCATATCATACTACGATACCGACTTGACCGAGCCACTATACATGAACTGTGTGCCCAGCTGGAGCCAGCCCTGATGTCCCCCATCCGCCAACCCACAGGAATTCCCCCTCTAGTGCAGGTTCTGTCAGTCCTCCATTTTTTGGCAAGTGGCTCATTCCAGACAACAGTGGCCATGTCATCTGGAATGTCTCAGCCTATGTTTTCAAAAATCTTGTCTAGAGTGTTGTCTGCCCTGACGAAACACATGCGGCGCTACATTGTATTCCCTGAGGAGGTTGATTTGGCCACTGTGAAGGGTGATTTTTATGCCCTTGGACATATCCCCAACATAATTGGTGCCATTGATGGGACCCATGTGGCTTTAGTACCCCCAAAAGACGATGAGCAGGTGTACAGAAACAGGAAAAGTTACCATTCGATGAACGTCCAGGTGGTCTGTTTGGCTGACCAGTACATCTCCCATGTGAATGCCAAGTTCCCTGGCTCAGTGCATGACGCGTATGTGATGCGAAATAGCAGCATCCCTTATGTGATGGAACAGCTACAGAGACAACGTGTGTGGCTAATTGGTGACTCTGGTTACCCCAACCTGCCTTGGCTATTGACCCCAGTGAGGAATCCCCGGACCAGGGCAGAGGAACGGTACAATGAGGCCCCTGGGCGAACTAGGAGGATCATTGAAAGAACCTTTGGCCTCCTGAAGGCCAGGTTTAGGTGCCTGCATATGACAGGGGGATCCCTGATGTACTCACCAAAGAAGGTTTGCCAGATCATCGTGGCCTGCTGTATGCTTCACAATCTGGCATTGCGACGTCAGGTGCCTTTCCTGCAGGAGGATGGTCCAGATGGTGGTGTTGAAGCAGCTGTGGAGCCTGCGGAGAGTGAAGAGGAGGAAGACGAAGAGGACGACCCAGACAACAGGGACAGAGTTATCCAACAGTATTTTCAGTAGCACACAGGTAGGAATCACCCACGCCATTTAACATTTACTGAAAGCCCCCTGCATCTTTACTTTGGGTATTTCCCCCCAGTTCTTTTAAAGTGATGTTTGATTTTCCCTTCCCTTTTCAGTGCTGTATGACCCACTGCGTGACTTCTGCTTGGTTAGCCCATGGACTAATGCTTATTGACATCGGTATGTTGTCGTCACATAAATAACAGAACATTATTGATAAGTAATGTGTTATACATTTGTAAATAATACAGGCTGACTCCAGAATGATTTCAGTGCAATGAGTGATTTATTTTTAGTGCTAGATACTGGTACATGATATTAAAACAGTGATGGGTGAGGGTGGAGTTATGTCCATGGCAGTGTCCAGTTCTCGGTCGCACAGGTGCATTGTCCATATGCCTGTGGAAAGATGGAGCAGGGGCAGTTCAAGGTTGGACAGGGTGACACTGTGGGACAGTGGAATGACATCCGGGGGGATATTAGGCTGGCGGGGGTCTTGGCATCCTACTCTGTCTTCCTTTGAGATCTCAGGTTCCTCTTGCGGGGTGGTTGTTCTTCAGCAGGAGGTGGGGTTCTGGTGGCCCGTCGTTCTGTGGGGGCCTCCTGACCACTAGCGCCGGCGGAGGTGGTAGGCTGTTCCTGGCTAGTGACAGGGGCCCTTTGCGGTGCCACATGGTCCCGCAATGTGGTTTCTATCCGGTTGAGGGTCTGGACTATGGTCCCCATAGCGGTAGCGATGTTCCTGAGTTCATTGCTGAACCCCATGTACCGTTCCTCCTGCTGTGCCTGGATCTCAGTGAACCTGGCCAGTACCGTCGCCATCGTCTCCTGGGAGTGATGATATGCTCCCATGATGGTGGTGAGGGCCTCTTGGAGAGTCGGTTCCCTGGGCCTGTCCTCCCCCCCCTGTCGCACAGCAGCCCTCCCAGTTGCCCTGTTTCCCCGGCCCTCTGTCCCCTGGACTGTGTGCCCACTACCACTGCCCCCAGGTCCCTGTTGTTGTTGGGGTGTTGGGTCAGCCTGGGTGCCCTGTAGTGGCGGACACACCGCTGATTGACGCGTCCGCGAGACAGAGGCATGGGCCCGCTGGGTGGGAGCTGTGCTGGTGTTCCCAGAGGGGTTTGGGTCTGCTGTGGCCTGTGTCTGTGTGTGGGGAACCGACTGTCCAGAGGTCCCCGATGGTCCGGGCTGGTCGTCAGGTTCTAGGTCGACAGAGCTGCTGTCCTCGCTGGGGGCCTGTTCTGGGGGTGGGATGGACAAATCTGGACCCTCCGTGGCGGTGTGTTGGCGTTCGGGCCCTGCAGGGGTAAAGGAGTATGGTTATTGTTTCTGTGTGTGCCATGGCGTGCATTTTGAGTGCCCTTGTCCCCCAGTGCTGGCATTCCCTTGTGGGAGGTGTTGTGAGGGTTTGGGGGGGGGGGTGTATGGGTATGTGCAATGGTCATGCTTTGGTGGTGGCTGTCTATGGTTTGTGTTGGCATTCAGGGGTTGGTGTTGTTTAGGGTGGGTTGTGCTGGTGAGACATTGGCAGGGAGGTTGTGTGCTGGGGGGTTGAGATTGGGGGTGAGGGGGGGGGTTGGCATGCTGGTGGTTGGGGGGGGGTGAAGTAGTTGAGATTCGACTTACCAGAGTCCATTCCTCCGTGTACTCCAGCGAGGCCATCAGGATGCAGGATGTTTACCACCTCTTGCTCCCATGCTGTGAATTGGGGTGGAGTGGGTGGGGGTCCGCCGCCAGTCTTCTGCACAGCGATGTTGTGCCTGGAGATCATCGAGCGCACCTTCCCCCGTAGGTCGTTCCATCGCTTTCTGATATCTTCCCGATTTCTGGGATGCTGTCCCACAGCGTTGACCCTGTCTACGATCCTTTGCCATAGCTCAGCCTTCCTTGCTATGGTGGTGTGCTGCACCTGTGTGCCGAAGAGCTGGGGCTCAACCCTCATGATTTCCTCCACCATGACCCGGAGTTCTTGGTCCGAAAACCTTGGGTGTCTTTGGGGTGCCATGGGGTGGTGTGGATGAGGTGTGGGGTGGTGTTTGTGGTGATGTGCGTGGTGATATGTGGTGATGTGTGCGTAGATGTGGTGTGGGTGATGAAGTTGGGTTCCTGTGTGTGTTGGGGTTTTCTATTGCTGTGCTCGCTCTCTCTATCTCTATCTCTCTCACTCTCGCCTTCGCTCCGATTTCCAACTAGTGGGGGTTTGTGGGTGATGTGTGTTTTATAGTTGATTGGATGTGTGGGAGTGTTGTTTATATGTGTCTCAGGTGTGCGTATTTCAAATTGTCCAATGTGGCTGTGTTTTGGAGCTGTGTGTGTATTTTGAGCGTGGCGGTGTGTACCGCCAATGGAATACCGCGGTTGAAAGACCGCCGCGTGGATTCGTGGGTCAGAATGGCATGGGCGTGTTTGTGTTGGCGTGACGGTGGAGGTTTGGTCATCTCCAGTTTTCCGCGGCCCGCTGATGAGGCGGCCTTCCTTGGAAGTCGGATTTTTGGCGGTTTCACAGTTGGTGGTCAGAATGACCGTGGCGGTTTACCGCGGCCGCGGCGGTAGAGTGGCGGACTTCTGACCGGCGGTAAGGGCCTTTTACTGCCGAGGTCAGAATGACGCCCATTGACAGTTCTCTGGGTATTGAAGTTTGGTGAGGTACATGAACAAGACAGTGGCAAAAGCTGAGCTGTGAGCATGCTTGACGTTGCATTCTTGTGACAGCTTTTGTGTTGTAACTTACCAGGCTCCAATCCCCCAGGTATTCCTGTCAAGCCCTCGGGATGCAGGATGCCCAACACCGTTTAACTGGGTACTGGGAGGGCCATTGCCAGTCTTCTTGGCCTCCAGTTACTGCCTGGAAACCAGGGAGCAGACCTTGCCCACCTCTTTCTAATGGTCTCCTTTATGTGCAGGGTAGTACCTACAGCATTCACTCTATCGACTATCTTATCCCACATATCCATTTTCCTACTGAGAGGAGTGTGCTGGACTTGGGTTTCAAACAATTGAGTATCTAATCTAATGATTCCATCCACCATGACTCTTCTCAACTCATCCTCTGCAAAGTGTGAGTTTTTGGCCTGTGACATGACTAAAAATTAAAGGGGGTGACAGTGACTAGCTAAACAAGACAAGTGAATATGGGGGAAAAATCTGACGATGTGTGTGAACGGCGTAAAATCAGATGGGGAAAAGAGGGCTGCCTTATGAAAAAGATGGAAGAAATGATGTTTGGTCTGCCTTGCTGTGCTGCAGAGTAAATGCAAAGGATTGTGGTCTGTGAAGGGGTGTGTTTTATAATGTCTTTTGCAGATGTGTCCACTTGGCCAATGTGTGTCAGCTGTGTTGTTTTTAAATTAATTGAATATGCATTTGTCTGTTACTTTGTTGTCTGTGGACAGCAGTGGTCAACTTCCAATGGCTGATCACCGCAAGGAGACTGTGGCCCTCATTACGACCCTGGCAGTCGGTGATAAAGTGGCGGTAACCCCAACAGGCTGGCAGTAACTACCACCAAAATATGACCATGCCGGTGATATCTCCGATAGACAGCCAATGTACCACACCGACCGGAAACAACAGGCACCAAAGCAGTAGCCGCCCACAGCCAGGAGGAAGACAAAGTACCGCTCACCATATTATGACCCTTGAATTTGCCACCTTTTCAGGGGCGGTACCAACGCCATCAAAAGCCTTTCAGAAACAGAACACAAAAGTCAAAGGACTCACCATTGGAGACACAGGGAAGAATCACACTGAAATGGAACCAGAACTGCATGTTTTCCTGATGATCTTCTACGTCATGCTCCACCTGGAACACCAACGCCGGCATTCCTGAATGCCCTTCAGGAATGCATCAGATTGCTGCATCTGGGCATCTGGGCTTCCATCCCCTGGATGGCATTCACAATGGTTGACTGCCCTACAGAGATGGATCTCAGGAGGTCAATAGCCTCCTCACTCAGGGCAGCAGGGGTCACTGGGGCAGGGCCTGAGGTGCCTGCGACGAATGAGATGCCCACCCTCCTGGGTGAGTGGGCATGGGCAACTCGCTTAAGGGGCTACTGGGAGGGCGATCCTGGTACGGGGTGGCAGTGGATGTACCTGCAGGTGGGGTGGTCACAGAGGTGACTGCCACCACCAGGGAGCTCGCATCGGAGGAGGTATCAAAGTCTGTATTGTCCCCTCCAGTCTCCGCTGTGGTGCTCCCCTCGCACTCTGTCCCATTTGTGCCCTCAGCGTCAGTGGAATCGGCCTCCAGGGTCCAGTGGGATGCAGCTACCTCTGTCGCCAGTGCCTCTGCTCCCCAGCCAGATGATGCTAATGCACATAAGTACAGGATGACTAAACAAGAAAGGGGGGAGAGAGACAAAGGATACACTGGGTCATTGACTGCACCAACCCCACCCGTACACGGCACCCTCACACAGAGGGAACAGGCGTACGCACTATGCATAGCGCTACCAGTGAAATGGATACTCAACAAGGAATGAGGAGGGGTACACAACGCCAACTGCAGCACACCCGGGACCCACACAGCCCTGACCAGTAGTGAATGTTGACAAGCTAGGTAAGCAGTATTTCCCCTTCAGACCCTTAGCCACCAGAGGATTTACGCTGCTATGTCTGGCCTGACCCAGGGGCACCCACTGAAACACAACCACCACCCGGATACCACCCCTCCAGCCGTAACTTCAATGATGGCCGCTGTACTCACCCCCTTGTGGCTGCTGTGATGCCCTCAAGCGCCCATCCAGTTCAGGATAGGCCTCCACCAGTATGCAGGCCATGAGGGGGGTCAGGGTCCGACGGACACCCCTTCCTCATTGGGAGGACATCCCCAGCTGGGCCTCCGCAGTCTTCTGCACCCAGCGTCTCAGGTCCTACCACCATTTGTAACAGTGGGTGCTCTGCCTGCCATAGACCCCCAGGGTCCTCACCTCCTTGGCGATGGCATGTCATATACCTTTTTTTTGATGGGCGCTGACCTGCAGAGGCAATACAGACAGGAGAACACCATTAGACAAACAGTCCAGCCAGTAACACAAATGGCCCACCATACCCATTTCCATCACCATTGGCACACACATAGCCCAGCACACAACGTGTACACCACCAAGAGGACATCCACCCACCCTCATTACACAATGCCTTCACACACAACTCCATGCATTCATGCCACATGCATCGTGCCCACAGTGTACTCACCTGATGGTCTGGAGGCCCATACAACAGTCCGTACTGGGGTAGGACCCCATCCACCAGTCTCTCCAACTTTTCGGAAGTGAAGGCTGAGGCCCTTTCCCCCGTCACACGTGTCATGGAAGGTTCCTGACATAGGTCACAGCACCACATGTAGTGTAGGTCCTCTCCTATGGAAGGTCAGGAAACAAGTGAGGAATATGTAAGACAATAGCGGTTATGTCTGGGGTGGTGCCCACCGTCATCGCCGGCGTAGTTCACCATTGGCCACTGTACCCCATAGGGCCCAATTATAACCAATGAGGAGTTGCATGGCGGTTCACGACTGCCTGACGCCATGGAGCACAAAGTCAGCGGCATTACCTTACTTCCACCTGTCCCTCCAGACAGGACAGGTGGATGCCATTTCAGGGGGCCGGGGGGGAACAGGCCTATAAATTAATGCTGCATCACAGGATAAATAGGCACATACTTTACAATTCCACTGTCCCATTACATGTTTGCAGATTTCGGACTACTGTTGTGGCTCCATTGTTCAGTTTTTGACAGCCTCCTCACTCTTTTGCCCCTTAGATACATGCTGCTGAGGATGAACAGGAGATGGAGACATACCCCCTTGTACAGACCCCTGGTGGACTTGGCTACACTGGAGGACAGGCATATTATCCCCACCTTTAGACTGGACAGATCCACAATCACAGAGCTGTTTGCCCAATTGGAGCCTGACCTGATATCTGATATACGTCACCCCACTGGGATCTCTCCCTCTTGTGGAAGTGCTATCAGTTCTCCATTTCCTGGCAACTGGTTCTTTCCAAGTCACAGTGGGGTTTGCAGCAGATATATCACAGCCAATGTTCTCAATAGTGCTGACAAGAGGGTTGTCTGCCCTGATAAAACACATGTGCAGCTACATTGCATTCCCCCAGGTTGAGGATTTGGCCACTGTGAAGGCCGGATTCTATGCAATGGGACATATCCCCAATATATTTGGTGCAATTGATGAAACACATATTGCATTTGTCCCCCCTTCCAGAATGAACAGGTGTTCAGGAATCGTAAGAATTTCCACTCCATGAATATGCATATGGTGTGATTGGCAGACCAGAACGTCTCCCACGTCAATGCAAAGTATCCTGGGTCAGTGCATGATCCCTTTGTCCTGAGGAATAGCAGCATCCCAAATGTGATGTCCCAACTACAGAGGCACAGGATGTAGGTAATTGGTGAGCCCTGGTTCCTGCCCAGTATATGTTGGTGTAGGCCTATGGTGTTGGCCATATTGGATAGTGTGTGGCTAAATGTTGTCCCTCAAGTTTTGCAGGTGACTCTGGTTATCCAAACCTATCATGGCTACTGACCCCTCTGAGGAATGCCAGGACAAGGGCAGAAGAATATTATAGTGAGGCACATGGGCGAACTTGAAGGATCCTTGAAAGGACCTTTGGCCTCCTGAAGGCCAGGTTCCAGTGCCTCCATCTGACGGGTGGATCCCTGTGCTAATCACCCAAGAGGGACTGCCAGATAATAGTGGCATGGTGCATGTTGCACAACCTGGCCCTCAGATGTCATATACCTCTTTTGCAGGCGGAGGAGACTAGAGATGCTCTTGTGGCAGCAGTGGACCCTGTGGACAGTGAAGATGAGGAGGCAGAGGATGAGGATGTGGACAACAGAACATCTGTGATCCATCAGTACTCCCAATGCCACAGAGGTGAGACAGTGCAATGACTTTGGTTGTTATCTGTGTGGCATTGGCATGCTGGCATTTCCCACTTTTTTGCCCACTTACTGTTCCCTCTGGATATCTATTTTGCAGATGTTAGTGATTTGACAAATACTCCTGGTGTGATCACAACAGCCAGCCACAGGTCATTCTTTGTACAGTTCATTTGAAATGGTTGTAGCTGTTTCAATCAATACATATTTGAAATACATGACATACTCAAAGTCGATTTTTAACAAAGGGTGTTTATTGTGGCACTAATATAGAGAGGGGAAAGTACAATGGGATGGGGTGATGGTGGGGGAAAGTCCAGGGTATGGTTCCAGTCTGTTCATAGCACAGGTGCATTGTCCAAGGGGACATAGGAAGGGGAGCAATGGCAGTTCAAGGTGGACAAGGTGACTTAGGGGGACAATCAGGAGAGTCTCATTTCATGGCAGTGGTCTTGGCAAGTGTCTCTGGCTTCTGTCTGGATCATAGGGAACATTTGTGGGGTGGTTCACCTTCTGCAGGGGGAGGGGTGCTGGTGGCCTGTTGGTCCTGTGGCGGGGCCTCCTGGCCACTAGTGGCATGGGCCCGCTGGTGTGACACTGCCTCCTTCATAATGTTGGCCATGTCTGCCAGCACCCCTGCTAAGGAGAGCAGGGTGTTCTTGATGGCCTGCAAGTCCTCCCTGATACCCTGATACTGTCCCTCCTGAAGCCGCCTGTTCTCCTGTACGTTGTCTAGGATCTGACCCATTGTGTCCTAGAAATGTTGACAGGCTCCCAGGATCTCGGAGAGTGCCTTGTGGAGAGTCAGTTCCCTGCTCCTGTCCTCCCCCTGGTGCACAGCAGTCCTCCCAGTGTCCCTGGTGGACTGTGCCTCTGTCCCCTGAGCCGTGTGCCACTGCCACTAATCCCAGGTCTCTAATTGTCTTGTGTGTGAGATGTAGCCTGGGGTCTCTGTAGAGGTGGGCACACTGCTGATTGATGTGTCCTGAGGACACAGGTTTGGGGACACTGGGTGGGTGCTGTGATGTTGGGTCCTGATGGGGGAGGCTCTGTGGTGGTCTTTAACTGGGCATGGGTGACCGGCTGTTCAGTGGTCCCTGATAGGCCAGGTAGATCATCCAGATCCTGACTTTGGGCCTCTTCTGATAGGGGACTGGATAGTGATGGCACCTCCTCTCCAGTGGCATTGGCAGGGGTACCTGTGGGGATGTAAATGATGTATTATGCTTCACATGTATGACATATTGTACATTCCTGGCTTCCCCTCTATGGTTGGAGTTGCCCTGCCAGCTTTTGCTTGTGTATGCTGGTGTATTGTGGGATTGTTAGTTTCCCTATACTGTGCATGCTTTAGTGATGAGTGTCTATGCAGGGCTGGGAGGGGTGTCCATGCATTGGTATAGAATGTAGGGCTTGGCATTGGGATTAGTGCAATGTGATGGTGGTGTGTGCGGGGTGGGGTGGAGTGATGGGAGTGAAGGTGAGGGTATGTGATGGCATGCAGGCATGGGGGGTGATAATTGTTGAAAGTTGACTTACCAGAGTCCAGTCCTCCTCCAACTCCAGCCAGGCCCTCAGGATGCAGTATTGGCAGTACTTGCTCCTCCCATGCTGTGAGTTGTGGAGGAGGAGGTCGGGGTCCACCGCCAGTCCTCTGTATAGCGAGCTGGTGTCTTGCTGCTATGAAACATACCTTCCCCCGTAGGTCGTTCCACCTCTTCCTGATGTCCTCCCTTGTTCTGGGGTGCTGCCCCATGGTGTTGACCCTGTCCAAGATTCGCCGTCATAGCTCCATCTTCCTAGCTATTGATATTTGCTCCACCTGTGCTCCAAACATCTGTGGCTCTACATTTGTAAAAATGTACTTTGTGATGCCTGGTTAAAACAATTTTGCCACATAGCCCTTAAAGAGCTGGAATGCACAGGCTTGGCAAGGAGAGAGAACAACCATTTCTCAGATGAAAATGCTTTACCTGAGAGCCCAAGAAAAGTAGATGAGTGTTAATTGATAACCATTTAGCAGGGGTTAGCTAATAACTACCCAAGAGTGGACAGGAAAAGTCAGCAAAACAAAGGGCACGTTTAGCAATACTTTTAGATACCAGGGATGAATTCTCCCAGGCACATCCAGGGCAGTCAGGTTGCAGACACAGTAGGGACGATTACAGAGGGTAAGAGAGCTCATCTAAATTTGGGAATGTCCAAGGAGCTAAACAAAGGCCTGCTTAGTGACAGCTGTGCTTTGCCATCTTAAAACTCTCTTACATACAATCAAAGAGGAAGTGCTGCAAAATGAGGTGGGGAGGACCAGAAGAAATATTTAGAGTTGGCTAGTAGAATTTCTACAATCACTGGCAAGTGCATAAGGTATATCTGGCAACTGAGCCACCAAGTCCGCTGAACAATCCTGGACCTAGGAAGACTTCACTTGAAAAAGAAGAGCCTGATAGAAGAAGACTTCTGAATCCTGACTCCTGTTGAAAAAATGAATCAATCAAGTTCTCACAGACTCCTAACTGCTGCTGGCATCTAGCACGTGGAGTGCTCAAAAACTCAAGTGGCTGGCCTTCGCTCTGCTTCAGGAACATAAAAATCAGAAAGACTTCTGACTCTTAATCCACGACTGAGCCCTGCAGGAGACCTTGCTGGAGTGACACCTAGTGCAAGAAGCCTGATCTGAGGAGTTAGGTGGGTGTTCAACCGTAATACTGTCCTAACAACATTTTGGTGCACTGATATTTTTTAGAAATATTGTGATGATAGTAATTGGACATAATATGGCAGATATTAATATTTTTATTTTACTTTGTAAAAATATATAATTATTTAATATTGTTTTAAGTAATACATTGCTTTATGCATGATTTGGTTTTGATATTTTTGTAGCATTCTATTAGTTTATGTCCTTATTTCTGCAGGTCAAACTTGCTGAAATTTAACAGGGGAAATGTTCACATCCTTACTGTACCATGTAGACCTTGGTGTGTTAAAAGCCGAAATCCTCATGTTATTCCACAGAAACTCAAAATAGCTGCTTTTAATCTTACCCAATAAATAACATACTCCATTGTGTTGTTATTTATCTGGTGTGAAAAACAGCACCTATACTTTTAATCAGGGCCTTAGTGTTATAAGTTATTATTATTATTATTATTATTATTATTATTATTAATAAAGTTATTATTATTATCCTAATGTGATTTATTTATAAATATTTTTAGCAAAGTTTATTTTTGGGGTTTGGTAATATATTTAAAGACTTATATGTTATTTATTTTTATGGGTGGTTTGTTGAGGATTTAGGGGAATAGAATGGGAAGTATTTAAAAAAATATATTTTGTGATATTTTAAAAATGGTTAATTAGTTTATTCCATTTTAATTGATGGACTTGATTAATATTTTATTAGTTGTTTTATCTGGAAACTGTATGTTTGAAGGTATTACATTTAATATTTTGTAATTATTAACATTGCAGTTAAATATATATTTTATATACCTTACAGTTTTCAAAATGTTTAAATATTCCTGAGCTAGTTTCTGGGTTTATAGTGTAATGGGGCGGGAACGTCTTGAAGGATTAATATATTTAATGTTTGAAAGTCATCAAATGATTTCTAATTTTCTCAAATTGTTTTTGCAATATGCAAAGTATTTAAAATTTGTTTTGGGCATTTTTTATGAGTGGGTGGTTGGTAAAATTAGCAATTATTAATTGTACTGTTTGTGCTACATATTATATTTAAATATATATGTTTTGGTTTAATATATACATATAGATATAGATAGAGATAGAGCTATAGACATAGAAATATCGGTCATCATTATGACCTAGGTGGTAAATCCCTCCTACCGCCATGGCGACGGCCTCCAAATGACCGTCGCCGTGGCTACCTATGTCCGCCATATTAGGACCATAGATGGAATTACACCAGAAGGCTAGTGGAATTCTGGCTACAGTCATGGTGGTGGACGCCGGTAAGGTGGCGATGGTGCCAGCAGCAGCGCCATGCCAGTAAAATGCCACCAACCATATCATGACGCATGATACGGCCTGGCAGTGTTCCGCTGGTGGAAGCGCATCCCCTCTCCTGCCAGAGGACCCCCTGCAAGCACGGAGTGGTACATTGGCAGTTTGGCTTGTGCCAAACCGCCAATGTCATATTTTGGGGAAAATAACGCCATCCACCAGGGCTGTAATGAGGGCCATAGTGTACATATATATCTAATACAAACTGAATTCCACAAATGGGTGAACCTACTGAAGGTAATAAAAACATTACTTACTAAAAACTGAAAACAGGCTGGGTGACCAGATCAGGTTTAGTGCCACATATACTCCCTCATTCTGAGTTTGGTGGTTCGACAAGCCAACCATCAATCTTGTGTAGATGAGACCAGCATCAATCCAGCAGCCTCACCCCCAGCCGTAGTATGATATTCCCACCAGAATGGCCAGCGGGAACCCCATATTACCGTGTTTCTGACAGTCAGCCCGGTCAGAACAGTGCTACGGTATTGGTGTCGCATCCCTTAAGGCAGTTGAAGCTAATGTCATGGCATAACAGCACCCATCAGAATGCGCACTTTCGGCAAAGCAGATGATGCACATTCCTTCCAAGAGTGCTGGGCCCCTGTGGCCCCAAGCACTTCCTCGCCACTAACCTTTGCATGGAAGTTAAACCGCCATGGAAAGGCTGGTGGAAGGGAGACTCATGATCAGCACATCAATGCTGAACTCAGCACCGCCGTGGCTGACCACGTGTCCAATTGCCATCAGCCCATCGGGGACCATATTTCTGGTGGGAACAGTGGCAGTCTCAAGACCACCAGTCTTAAAATGAAGCCTGTAGTGCACATGATGAAAAAACATTGGCACATTCTTTGATGTTTAATCACGCATTTGTGGATGCCCCTGATGTATGCTCCGTTCCAATATGGCAATTATTTTTTATATGTGTGTGTGTGGGTTTTCAATGACAAACTAAAGGTTAAAGCTTAGTTATAATTCGGAAAACTTATTTTCCCTATAAAAACCAAGTTTTAACTATATAAACTTTAAAAATTCTAAATTCATAGTTAGAACTTTAATAATTTACTACTTATCTACCACCTTTTTTGAGCTTGCTAGCCTGAGTTATAGTTAATGTAGTGTGGCAAGTGAGATGACAAGACTGTGTTTGGAGGTCCGTGACTTATAGTAATTTGAAGGTGGTGCATAAATTATAAATTGAAGGTATACTTATAACTGTTCAATTTCTAATGTTTGTGTATTTTAAGTTGAGTTTGTATAGAAAAAATACATAAGGTATTTCTATCTATAAATTATCCTTAACTTTTGTTTTTTTCATTGTTAATGTTTTTTATTTTTTAATACAAATTTGCTTACATGCAAAAGCAGAGAGAGCATAAACACTGAGGTTCTGGTTAGCAGAGCCTCAGTGATACAGTTAGGCACCCCACAGGGAACACATACAGGACACAACTTATGAGCACTGGGGTCTTTGCTAGCAGGATCCCAGTGACACAGGCAAAAACAAACATACATATAAGTAAAAAATGGGGGTTACATGCCAGGCAAGATGGTACTTTTCTACAGGGGATCATAACTGTATAATGTGTGAGTAGGACAGGCAATGACAGGATTGCTAAGGTGAGGAGGCACTGGTACTCTCACTGCACTCTGCCACAACTGAGTGCTCTGCTATTATGACCATTCTCCATCTAATCAGCCATGAAACTGTACTCACAACTGTTTAGTGTGTGGGTAGTACAAGCAATAGGCCATACTGATAGGAGGAGCCCTTACTCATATTCTAAGCAACAGTACACTGTACACCTGTAAAAATACCTTTACCTGAAATCACACTTGTGTTGTGTCCACACCTGAGAGAGTCTAACTTAAAACTGCATGTAGTACAGAGTGTAACATGACTGCTGAGGACAGGAGGCTGTGTCTACCAAATCCATTTACCCAATTCACTCTGCAGATGGTCAATTATCCCTGGTATACTTGTTATGTAAGTCCACTCTTCAGAGGACGGAAAATGGTGTCAAGCCAATGTCAGGATGAATTCAAGGAGGACCAGGACATGCAAACCCAGTCTCTGAACCCACAATGAACGTGATACACCTAGGAGGGACAAGGATGCAGGAAATGGTACACCCTGTGATGTGGCAACATACCCCAATCCATCTAGAGCTGACATGCCAAGATGAAAATAGTGTAGACAGTAAGACAGCTCAGATCGTCTAGTAGGAACTTCCTACACAGATCAAAGGCCCCAAAGTGTGTCTCCTGTATGGCATTGGCAGCACTTCTACAATGCACTGACCACAGGGTGACAACTATCACACATCATCCAATGTCCTGACAATGCCTGCATGACAAACAAATAACTTTCAAGATGTGCTGCTGCTAAGACATGAGTCTATTACCATCCCTCCAACAGCTAAGGATTCGAGACAGTCTGAGGCTAGTTCACTGAACAGGTACTGGTATGTGGCTACAATGTCAGCTCACTGCAAATGACAATATGTGTTTCTGTCACACAAGGGAATTCAGCAAATATAATAGGAACATGGCCCAGCCCATAGTCACTATCAACTATTAATGTTAGCTGAGAGATGCAACTATAACTTTATCTTTCCACATCAACAGGTTGTGCTGCCAATGCAACTGGGAATGCTATCACCAACACCACAGAGGAGACTGACACTATCCCCATGGACGAAGCCCTCAGTGTAACGAACACTCCTGGACCACTGGACATGGAGGACGATTCTGGCCCATCCGGTCAACCTGGGGAGATGACACCGGTCAGCCTCAGCCTGACCACATCAACTCCTCCCAGCCCTGTGGCATGAACATCGCAGGCAACAAGTCACCCCCAGACGTGTGTCTCTACAATAGTCTCCTACATCTTGTGCCCCCAGTCCACGTTCCTAAGTCACAACCTGCCAACCCTGACAATGATGGGTCTGGAACCAGTCCAAGGGGGTCAGGCTGTACCAAGGGTGCAGGCATGTGGGGGAGGGTGCGTGGGAGGTATTGTGTGGCCCAGCGGCAAGAGTATGCTGGTGATGCCCTTGGCCAGGATACCATCAGCCAGGTCTTGGGTGCCTACCAACTTTCCCAAGGCGTGATGGGTCAGGTTCTGAACAAACTCAAGGAGACCAAGGAGCTACAGAAGGGTTTCCTTTGCCACATGGCCTCCCCAGCAGGGGTGCTGAGGGACATGAACAGTACCATGAGCAGGAATGGGCAACAAATTCACACCCCTTCCTTTTGCACATCCACACCTGCCCATTCATAGATGCCAGCCACTGGAAGGGGAAGCACCCACCTCAGCCTCTATAGCTACTGAGTCCCCCGCAACTGGGGACGTCCAGCCAAGCATCCAGAAGACACAAACCACTGCCAGCAACTGACCACTTCCTGATGTCACTCCTTTGTGTGCCACAGATTCACTCTGTTGACTGTTCCTTAACCACTTTCAATTGACCATGTTAGTAGGGCACAGTGCCCTGGACCCCAAACGTTGTGGCCTCTACTCTATTGATTGCATCCACCATAACTGATCCCTTCACCTTAAGTACTGCTTTATTGTTTTTATCCAGTAGCACTATTCATCTTTTGTTCAAATGTAAATAAACTCACCCATCACTAAAAACTGCATACTACCTCTCTTTTGTATCTATCTGGAATGTTGAATGCTAATCGCATGTAATATACATGCTTAAAACATTATGAGCCAATGCATGGAGGGAAATGTCTCAGGTAATGTCATACTGAGGATGAATAGCAATACATTTTCACAGGTGTCTGGTCACATCAAATGTTTTCTTGTACTGTCTTGCACAAAAGGTGCTCAGAAGGAGCCAAGAAAATCCCAGCCATATGGAGTCAGGCCAGATATCCTATTACTAAGGTCCACCAGACCATACTAGAAAGGGCCTACAAGACATTGTCCCGTAGATTAGGAAAAGAGAGTATGGGTTTCTGTCTCCAGTTTGACCCTTATCACCTACTAAAACTTGGCCTGCCAACTTAACATACGCCATGGCACAGGCAGAGGGCAGTAGAACAGAGCCTGATCCCAGGCCCTTCCCATAACAATGAGCAAGCACCTGGTTGAATGTCACAAACCTGTTTCAGTGTTGTGGCACAGGCACACTGGCCTGCAATGAGGAATCACATTGACAGCCACTAACAGGTCATACAGGATCAATGTCATCACAATGTGAAGGTAGAAGGAATGGATTCCACAGGCTGACATGTTACAAGGCCACACAATCACATACATGAGACCAATGGACCAATATACCACATCAAACAGATCTATTGTGTATCTCAGATTTCTGCCCTCCCACTGTCCAGGCAGCCTGGGCATAGGATTATACCCCCCAAATCTGCAACAAACAGTATCTAGATAAATCCATGTCCACTTCACCTGTCAGACCAGCAACTGCCACCTCCCAATGACACAACTCTGAAATGCCCACATGAGGATGGCCTGGTGAAGAGACCTGGAAGGAATAAGTGACACACAGGGAGTTTGAGCAGGTAAAGGCATACATAAGACACAAACCTAATTTCAAAATTCCGTTGTTTTACTGACAGTGCAATGTGACTGCACCAAACAAAGGAGATCCTCAAGAGAGTCACATCTTCAAGCCTGATATAGCCAACAAACCAGGGCTGTATTATGCATAGCATTAGATGCCCTTTCTCATGGTGACAGAGATACCCTTCTCAACAAATTCTGATCTCTACAGTACCCCATGCAGTCACAGTAATCAAAGAACATCACATACTTACACTTGAGTGAAGTACTGATTGATGAGATCTGCCAAAATGTCTCCACCTTCATCCTCCTCACTGTCATCCTCATATGGCTTTTCAGGAGGCTCACCCAGTGGCACTGCTAACTCTCCTCATCAGGGATGTATGGGATGTGTCCCCTCAGGGCAAGTTTGTGAAGCATGCAGCAGGCCAGTGATCTTATACACTTTTGAGGGTGAGTAGAGGAGGGCTCCACCAGTCTTGTCAATGGCCCGGAATCTTGCCTTCAGGAGGGCAAAAGCCTGCTCCATGACATGCTGTGTTCTTCCATGTGCCTCGTTAAAGTGGACTTCCCCTGGCGTAGTTGGGTTCCTCACCGTTGCCAACAACTAGCAACGGTTTGGGTATGCAGAGTCCTCTGTAAGAGAATGTGACATGTTTGCAATCATGAGTCCAAAGCATAGCCTCAGTAACAGCAGACATAACATACAAACACACATGACGCATGTTACTTACCAAGCAGCAAGGCGTCTCAGGGCACAGTATGTCATCAGCTGTGGAATCGAGCTGTTCCACATGATGAAGGCATCATGGACTGAACCTGCGTATCAAGCACAGACTTGGGAAATGTAGAGGTCCACCAGACAAACTACTTAGACATTGATGGAATGGTAATACTTCCTGTTACTATAGACCTGTCCATTGCATGTGGAAGAATCAAGGCTAGATGGGTACCATCAATGGCTCCAACAACATAGGGAATGTGTGCCACCCATATAACTCTGCCTTCACATGGGCAAAATTCTCACATTGAGGAAACTGGATGTAGATGTCCAGGTGTTTCAACACTGCTAAGAGAACTTCCTTCAAGACCAGACTGAACATAAGCTGGGACATCCCAGCAGTTAGGGCCACTGTGTTTTGGATGTACCCCATGGCCAGGAAGTGCAACACTGGCATGCCTTGTGCAATGGGTGGGATGTTATTTGCATGACGGGTGGCTAGCATCAGATCTGGCTCCAACTGATGACAAAGACCCACGATTGTCTGCCTATCCAGGTGGTTAATATGGATGATGTGTCTGTCCTCCATGGCCTGCAAGTCTGCTAGTGGACTTTACACAGGAGGTTGTCTGATCCTTCTCCTCCCATGGTAACTACGTGGGGAAAAAAGGAAGTTGTGGCCATCTTTCATCCTGTACCTTCCACATTACATAATACATAACATATACGAACTGTGACATGTCATGTGTGTCACTAAAAACATGATACACATCACCCATCAAGACTAACATTTTGACATTTTTATAACACCTTATCCTCTTGCTTTTCAAAATACGTGGACACATCCTCTATTTAGACAGCAACAATATGAGCATCTAACTTGCAACTCTGACTGTGATTCAATACTCTAAATCCTGGAATGACCGTGGGGAGAGGGTGGTGCCTCTCCCCCAATTATGTTGTCATTTGTGCTGAACCACATACCAGTGTGTACACTAAAACGATTGGCCTACAAGACAGGACAAGGCCAGGACTCAAGATTCGCCAGGACAACACTTTTAAAACATGTGGCCCATCTAAAATTGCTGCACATTACATTGTATGACTCCAAAATGGCTACTTCCAGATCTACTCCACTGGATATTAGGGACAGCCAGCGACCGCCGGCAGAATTCATCATGGCGGTAGACAGATGCTACCGTGACAGACTTTGCAACTGGATAAAATTGCTGCCTGAGGCAGTCTTGGGCCAATAGCAGTGTCTGCTGGTGTTGACGGTTGCATGTGTAGCAGAGGTGACCGCCATCTTTTGCTTAATCCCTTACTTGACTTCTGACACTGCTGCCAGCAAGACCTCCACTGCCTGAACTGCTGTTTATTGCCTCTGGGAGCAATCATGCCTCGCCCAACAGGTGATAGGGCCCCTGCCTTCTCGCCACACCTGAGAAGCTAGTAAATGAGGTGCTACCCCTGTATGGACAGCTCTATGGTACACCAGAGGAGCAAGTAAGTGCCCCATGAGCACAATTTTCTCTGTACCTCTACCCATCTTAGCTTTAGTCAGCCTACACTTAGGCCCAGTTGTCAGATTGAGTCTTAAACGCCTTGTAGGTGCTAACAGTGTGGAATAATTGTTGAGTCCATGGGGATGTATCTAAGTTAAGTGACAGGTTTGGAGTCCTGAGACAATGTGGTGAGTGTATATTGGGTGTTCTCTGGACTCATATTGTGTTGGATGCACATGACTAGGTGAGGTGTCATGACAGCCATCCCCCAGGCAGCTCTTGCAATAAAATGTGCTTCATGTGTGGTCACATGTGATTGCATGACAGCAGGAGGTATGAATGCATGTTGCATGTGTCAGTTGATCACTATTTGAGCCCTTTCTGTGTTTGCACAGTGATCTCTGACCACATTTGGCCTTGTTGGACTGTGCTTCTACAGCCAGGTAATGACTCACAATGCCCCTCAGCTCGGCACATAGACACCCATTGGCAATTGGCTATTGGCTATAGACTACAAGATGTATTGTGATGCATGTGATTTCTTAGATATGGATGGTCATTACGAACATGGGGGTCTGGACCGCCATGCCAGCGGTAATTCCCGTCAACAGCACGGTGGTCCAGACTGCCATATTATGAACGTGGCTAATCACCACGGATGAAACGCCACCACCACCAGGCTCCCGCCACCAGGCAGCCTGGCAGTGGCGGCGTTTCAGATCCTCCGGATAATAAGTCTGATTCCACCAGCCTTTCCCCGGCAGAATGAGTGACTCAGGTCCCCCGGGGGCCCCTGCACTGCCCATGCACTTGGCATAGGCAGTGCAGGGGCCCCCATGCACAGCCCTGTCGTGCATTTTACTGCCCGATTTATGGCAGCAAAATGAGGGACTGGTGCTGCTGCACCCGCCGCACTGCCACATTGCTGCCAGCTCCATTTGGAGCCTGTGTCAATGTTCAGGCCCCGTTTCCAGCCGGTCCGGTGGGCGGAAACTATGTTTACGTCCACCAGCCAAGCTGGATGTTCTTTACAGGACCGGCAGGGGGTCTTTGCGCTGGCAGTCTTCTCTCAACCGTCAGCGCCGATCCCGCCGAGATCGTAATGACCCCCATGGTGTTTTGTGTAGGTCTGTCTCCTCAGCCTACAGAAACTGGGACCTCTCTATCATTACTCACAGCAAAAGTCGAAATCTGGTCTGGTACTGATTCCCTTTTGCAATGCAAGTGTGCCTACACCCTGTACCCTATACACCCTGTGATGTTGCCAAATCATGCCTGACTGCCAATATGTAGCTTACTGTGCATCTGTCCACTGATTAACTTGGGAATTGCATTGGGTGCAGGCTGGTAATCTGTGTTCTGTTCAACTCTGAAAATGTGTGTCACATGTCATTGACAGCTCCCTTGATTCAACAGCCCTGTTGTCTCTTTCATCCAGCTCTGATGTGTTCTGTGCATGCCCCTTGCACTTTGGACATTGCACATCTGCAAACAGTGTCTTGTTAACTGATTAGCCATGATATTGGACTATGTGGTTAGGGCATAATGCTGGACATGTACAATGCATGGCCAGGTTTCTCTTAAGGTACGCTAGGTTTTGTAAACACACATGTGTTGAAGTGGGTATTGTTATGTTGATGTGACACACAGACACCCACCCCTTGAAGTAGCAGGTGCCCTCATCTGTATCTGCAAATGTCCACACATGGACAGTCTTGACTCTTTGTGTGTTCAACTTGTCACTCCCTTCATTGTGGTCCAAGAACTAGGGTCAGTTTTTAGGCCTGTGCTGGGGTGTGTGCAGGGCACCCTACTGGGGAGTGTTTGTAGTCATGTACCTGGGTCCAATGTCTGCTATGTGCCACTGATTGATAGGATGGTCAAGATGTTATTAGCTTGGTGCACTGACATGTATGTGACTCAGCCATTTTGTATGTGATTTGTGGACATAATATGCTGTCTTGTCATTCGCATCCATGCAAGTCAACGCCCATCAGAAGAAGAGTTTTAGGAGAGCCATTGCCAAGAAGGTGCAGACCCTGGGGTTCTACAGCCGGTGGAGGATCCACTGTTGGAAGTGGTGGGATGACCTGAGACGCTGGGCCTAGAAGACCACAGAGGACTAGCTGGGGCTGTCCTCCCAATGAGTAAGGGGTGCCTGTTGGAACATGACCACCCCCCCAATGGCCCGCATTTTGGTGGTGGCCCACCTGGAGTTGGATGGGCATATGAGGGCAGTACAGCAGCCACAAGGGGGTGAATGCGATGCAAATTCATGCCTGACCCCTTGCCAGCTGATTGAGTGAGGGACAGACTGCCCCCCTGACAAAATGGGATGTGTCATGTATCACCGATCATCTGGGATCAAATTGGTGTAGACGGGCCAAGTGTTTCCAACTGGTGTGCTCATCCTTTTGGAGCTGGGACCTGAGACTAAACTGTGGGGCTCCCTCAGTCCAATTGCACAGCAGAGAGCACATATGACTGTGTTTTGTGTGCAAATCATCTGCTTTACTGACTATGGTGGGTGTTAGTTTCCATCAACAGATCACTCCTCCCAAATCTCACAGCCCAAAGGTAGGTAGAAGGTGGCTCACTGTCCACTGCCATGTGTCTGGGGATATGTGTAGGATGACATCTGCAAACCATGTGCAAATCTTCTCCATTGTATTCTGGATGCTGATGGTTCACAGCAGTCTGTGAGGAATGGATGTTCATCATACATGTGACATTACTTACATGGCAAGGTCTTGGCAGCTGTTACATACTACTTTTCCTTGGTAGGTGGGGAATGTGTATTGTCATGGGTGATGTGTCATCAGTGTAGCCACAATTCCAGTTGCCTACATGTCTGCATGCACTCCATTCCCACTAGGATACATGACTTTGCATTAGATGTAGGCATGTGCTAGCCACGCAGATTGTATGATGTCTGGAATCTCCAACATGTATGTCCATGGGGTCCTGTTGCCATAAAGGTACTGCTGAAATGGTTGTCCATTTACTGTGATGCCTCAGACAGTACTGTGTCATCGCCATATGCTGTCAGACAGATATATTAATTCCTCATAGTATGTCATTGTCATGTGTAACTGCAGTAGCCATGATAGGCATGACTGGTAGGGCCAGGGTGTGGATCCACTTCATGGCCATTTGTAGCCTTTATGCCAATTTTGGTTGTGGGTGCACAGCACCTATGTGTTGATTGGGAATTGTGCCTTGACGTTTGGGATGCATTATTGTTCAACTTGCAGTTATGTTTGCATCACATGTGTTTGGCCTCAAGGATTCATCCAGAGGCAGATGCCATATTTGCCATGTCTGAAATGTGGGTAGTGATGTAGCTTCTCATTGTACAACAAATTGGTGTTCTTCAGTTAGTGGTTGCAAGGTTTGCATCCCTCTTTTCTGCATGTTACTGTTGTCTAAAACAAACACACTCACATTCTTGTGATCTGTCCATATTGACAGGGATATTTCCATGGCTACTAATTCAGATATGGCATGTTTGTACCAGAGTTGTATGCATTTCATTAGCAACATCTGCTATTGTTGATATATTACATCAGAGCAAGTTGGAAGTGTGATAGGTTTGTGCCTGTGTAATTGCTAGGGTACCTTCCAATGAAATCTAATTGTTGGCTACTGGTGTGGTGTATGTGGCACAGGCTTGGGGTGGAGTGATCACCTAGTTGTGTATGGTTAGTGTGGTAGCTAGACTTCATTCATGCTATTGTAGTTGTCTGGGACCAAGTTTTGCTCTTGTGTTACCCTTGTAATTCCAGATGGCATGCATGGTTTTGTATTGGCACATGATGATGCCATTTTTCTGGCACTTCATGTGGGGGGGGCATTTGACATGATGGCCTGTTGTGCCTCTCAAAGTTGTGATTGAAGTGTTTTCATGTCCATGTCATGACCCTACTTCACTTTCTTTTGGCAGTATCAGCACCAGCAAACGACCGAGACAGGGCGGCGCCGAGTGGGAAAGCATCTGGCCACGGGACGTCAGGTCAAATCACCAATTACACAGAGGGATGGAGTGGCCCGGAGGGGAGACCACAGGTGAGACCAAACATTTTCCACTATCATCGGATTCCTCTTCCAGTGCCCACCACCTAGTGGTGGTGGACCCATTGGGGACCACCCTAGTACCACCTTTGTCCACCACCCGCCCTTCCATCACCACCCTCCCTGTTGCTCCCCACCCAGTTGGCCATGGCTGCTCACCCAAGAGGGTGGGCATATCCTTTGCCACCAGCACTTCTGCCCCAGCCCCTGTTACCCCTGCTGACCTCAGTGAGGAGGCTATTGATCTTCTGAGGTCAATCTTTGTGGGTCAGTCCACCATTGTGAATGCCATCTAACCCAAATCCAATAGAGCAATACATTCCTGGAGGGCATTCATGGTGCAATGGCTGGCCTACAGAGAACTTTTCAGGCTCTGGCCTTCACACTGATGACAGACAGTCACCCCTTGTCTTCTGTCCCTCCTCCACCTTCCTCTTCCCAGTTCAAATCTACCCTTCCCAACCCACCCAAAGCACACAGACAGACTCACATTCATCCACCTCAACAGACAAGGGTAGCTCACATAAGCACCACAAGACACACTGACATACACAAAGACAACATCCACCTGCAGACACAGCAACAGTAATGACTTGCCCTAACACCCTCCCACCCCCAGACTCACACACACAACATCTGGCACACCTAGAGACACCACATCAAAAGTCACTGATGCAGCCACAACACCCATCCTAGCCACAGACACCACCCCAGCACACCCTCAGACATCCATGCATTTGGTGTGCATGTGCCCATTTACCTGTGTGTCCCTCGCTGCTTGGTGGTATAGGGGTATGTCCCATGGAATGTGAGTTGTATGTGCCTTGTTGCCTTGCCCTTCCCCATTGTGTAACTGTGCATGACAATTGGTATTGGTATTGCTTGTCCCTGAGATCTAATTGGAGCCAATTCCTGAGTGCATGTTGTCTCTGGCCCTCTTCAACATGATATGCGTCCCAGTGCAGTCTCCTTCTATGTATGTTCCTTAAGCTCCTGTCCCACTTGTCCAGGAATTGTTGTAGTGTTGCGCTTTGTGTATTTTGTCTATTTGTCTCTGTGTGTATTATGCATTGTGCTTTTGTTGTGCTGTGTGTGATATATGTGTTGATAGCAGGGTTGTTTAATGGTGGAGTTGTGTGTGTGCCACGGCACATGTACTTATATTTGTGTTGTATGTGTGGCCAGTGTTGAGTGTGACATGTGGAATGTATTTATATATGTGCAGTAGTTGTATTGTTGTTGCTGTGTGTGTGAATAGTGTGTGGCCTTCTGTGTCCCTGTACCTGTGCTGTGTAGCTGTGCATACATGTGTAGTACTGGCATGTAGTGTGTATGTGTTGGCTGAAGTGTGTGTGTTGTGACTGTGTGGGTGTCCATGTTGCAGTATGTGAGTGTGTTGAATGTTAGGTGTAGCTACTACCGTGGCGTCCCATCCCACTATTATGTATTTGCTAGCGGTACAATTTTTTTTGTAATAACAATAATAATATAATTTTGTACTTATGGTTACTGTTGTCCACGTCGACTTTGAATCTGTTGTCTTTTGGCAAGCAAGAGCAGTGGCATGACGTTTTGGAATGGCTTCGTGGCAGCTATGGATGCGCATGGCTGTCTGCATGTGAGTTTCTCCCTTTATACTGTCTGTTTCTTCCTTCTGCCTTCCCCACTGTCACATTGGCGTTGTGCAACCTCCTAATAGGTCAGACGGAAACATGGTCTCCCCTGGCCTGTTTATGCTTCCAGGGGACTGCGGCAGTCTATGCTGCTTGGTGGTGGAAGCGGATCGCTGGCGGTCTGCTATTTGCTGGATCACCAAACTCATAATACGGTGGTTACTATTTATTTTGATTTTGATTTTATATTTTATATTTCAGTTTATGTTTTCTCTAACTACTATGAAATATATTTATGTTAAATAATATAAGTAATATTTTTATATTTTCTATTAATTGCTTCCTCTACTTTACTATACAAATCTCTCTCTCTCTACTGTGGAGTCTACCTATAGTAAAGTACAGGAGAAAAGTTTCACTCAACTTGGAAAAAGATTGTTAACATATTTTTTATGTTAAGCATTAGTGTGCACTAGTTGTTTGTATTTGTTTTATATATAGAACGTAATAAATAATATTAGTGTTATTGTTTCTATGATTAAATTCAAAAATAAATTTCCACTAAATTTCCACTGTTTTATTATACATGAATAATTATTAGGTAACGATATAGAAATAATGCTATTTATTTAAATGTATAACTATTTAAATTTAAAAAAATAATAATTTAACATTATTTTTATGGGTTTAAGTTTAAGCCAATGACTCCACTGATTTCAATGGGAGAATGCTGCACTACCTGTTACTGGCTATGTGTGGTGCTGGACTTACCTCAGCTCTGAGCTCCTCCTTGGCTGTAAAAACTTTAAAAGTGCAGTTTGTGAATAGAAATGTGTTTACTCATTTGTGGGCGAGTACATGTCTCCCCCAATTCTCCCCCTGACCCTCTCCAACTTCTTCCTACGTCTTCCTTTTCCCCGTCCCTTTAGTAGTAAGTATTCCCAATTTTCCAGCCACTCACCTTTCTTCCTCCCACATTTACTACCAAAGCATATTCTTATCTGGGTGGAGATTCTGAACATGGGCTGCAGATCTCTAAACAGAAAATGGTAGGCAAGGCAGAGATGGAGGCACAAACTCTACACGTAGGTTTGTGAATAGCATTTTTAGTACTACAAAATCTACTACAAAATGCAATTTGTGAGTAGGCCCCTGAGCACGTAATGTCAATATATTTGTCCTCCATATTTTTGCAATGATATTTTTGTATCACACTATTTTTAATCCCATTATTATGTCATTGATGTGCTAGAAGCCTTAGAGCCTGATTTAGAGACATACCATAACTAATATGACGAAGGGCCTGATTTAAAGTTTGAAGACAGGTTACTCCATCACAAAGGTGATGGATAACATTTCTGCTGTATTATGATTCCAATAAGATAAAATTAGATCATAATACAGCTGATGGGATATCCGTCACGTTTGTGACAGAGTAATCCAATCCTCCAAACTCTAAATCAGGCCCTTTGTTATGTTTTTCACCTCCAGAGAACAGTGACAGGCATTGAGACTTGCCCTGGGAGGTATATGGACGTATTTGCTGCTTTACAAAAATGGTTCTGTGGGTCATCACAGGCAAAGTATCCAGTCTCATGGAGCCTCACCTGGTCCAACAAAGACCATTGTCCCCATTCACTACAAAACAGTAAACGCATGCTGCCTTCAAGACCCACCCTTGGACCTGTGAGGTGGCTCACAAAATGTGTCTTCAGCCCAAGCTGTTAAGTATCACTGTCCTCCAAGAAATACATGTTCTTTGAAGTGTGCTTTAAAACAATGGCTCTGTGGGTCATCACAGGCAAAGTACCCAGTCTCATGGAGCCTCACCTGGTCCAACAAAGACCATTGTCCCCATTCACTACAAAACAGCAAACGCATGCCACCTTCAAGACCCACCCTTGGACCTGTGAGGTGGCTCACAAAATGTGTCTTCACCCCAAGCTGTTAAGTATCACTGTCCTCCAAGAAATACATGCTCTTTGAAGTGTGCTCCTGGCTGCTACCAGGTATATTGCTCATCCTTCCCTAACCCTTTGGAATTTATCTTTGACTTTGGAACTGAGAAATCAAGCTTGAATCCCAGTGTCGTAATAATATCTTGTGATTCTAGGTAAATCACTTGGGGCCTGATTTAGATATTGGTGGACGGGTTACTCCGTCACAACGGTGACGGACATCCCATCCCCCGAAATCTAAATCCCACTGGAAATAATTGGGTTTAGATTTTACTCAGACTGCATCTCCACGGCAACAAAGAAATCATTAGCATCCTGTTCTGCATCTCATTCTGCACTTAATTCCCTATCCATCAGCTCAGCATGTGCACCCTCTATCTGCAGACGTTGGTGAAGCACTAATATTTTAACAGAGCAATTCAACACCCTGTAATCAACACTTATTATTCCAAAATATGGTCTAGCAACCACTCCACAAAACAAAATATTGAGCAGAAAATCAGTCAATCCCATGAAAGGTCTCTCCTAGCCTTTTATTTACTTGTTATCCTTCTTGAAAGAGGTGTTTCCTTTGCGACTTCACATGTCCAACAGTAATCAGATCAGTCTGAGGCTCCCCAGTAACATATCAGGCCTTAGTGAGACACAAGGTACTGAGGACAACAAAGGCTAAAATAAGGATGTTAAGTGCCCCACATTCACAGATATCTGTTCAAACTACCAAGTCTCTCTCTGATCCCCACCCCTACAAGCTTAGGACCTCATTATGAGGTTGGTGGGTAGACAGTCGACCTGCCAGCCCCTTGGAGAGGACAGCGCCATGGAGCTGGCAGTCTCCGCCCAGGCTAATTACAAGGTTTCCACTGGGTTGATCGGTCAGCCCATTGGAAACCATGCGGCGACATTGGCCTCTGCTGTTCATGGAGCCAAGGTCAATGGCCTCACACAGAGGGTGCTCCTAGCATCCTCAAAATACACACTGTCTGCTGTAGCAGACAATGTGCATTCCAAGGCTGCTGGGCAGGGGGCCCCTGCACTGCCCGCAACATAGTTGTGGGCAGTGCAGGGTGCCCCCTGTGGCCCCCAGCACTGGCTTTCTTCAACCGTGGCAGCAACTGGATTAATGATCAGCACAGTGATGCTGAAGTCAGTGCCACCGTGGCTGACCATGACTCCGATCACTGACGCCCCACCAGGGTCATAATGTCGCAGTCAGACCCCCAGGAGTGTGGCGGTCAGACCGCCACTGCAAGTCTAGTGTTCTAAAGACTGTCAAACTCATAATGAGGCCCTTAGACTCTGTTTCATGTTGGCATCAGACAAAAACAAGCACTGAGAGGTGTCAACCATAATTCAGGCCTTTAGAGTTCACACCAATCATTACCATCTACCACAATCATGTTGATAGAATATCAATTGCTTTACTGTGGTATAAATTATCAAATTCTGCTGCTGTTAATTCATTTCTCCTGACCAACAGATTCAGGACCCATATGCTGTCTGCCTCCATATAACACAGAAAGCACAAGGGTCTGACCAAACTAAACAATGGGGCTGCTGTACAAGTTGAACATCATTATCCCTGAGACCCCTCACCCACACCAAGCCCTTAATCCACACCCACTCTAGAAAACACAACTGAGACAAAAGTAAAGTAAGGGTAAAATGTATTTGGGGATACTGAAGCCATTTGAGAAATATTTAGCTTGGTCCTACATGGTGCATACCAGTCACTAGAATATTATTTTTTATGTTAAGTTCTGCTGAAAGCTCAAAATAGATTAAAGGATGAAAACATGATCTTTAGCCACACTGCTCATTAATGAGGAATCAAACTAGGATGAAAAAAATTAAATGAACCACAATATAAAATAAAGCAACGAAATCAATGAATTACAGCCTGCTCCTTCAATTATATCAGTCTTGGTAACTGTGTGATGTACTCAATGTTTGCTGTATCCTTTCAAACTAAATTTCAGAGGTCTGCTTGAGATGTGGCATGTTTGGAGGCACGAGGAACTTCAATTCTTTGCAGTGAAATGTAGATCACAGGAAGGAGACAACCATACATTGTTTTGATAAAATGCATATGAAAAACGATTGGTAGCAGGTTGGAGTCAAAATAGCAACTGGATTGTGCTCAAAGTCTATTTTGACGTTTTTGGACAGCATTATTAAACAGGCTTCAAAAACCAATAATGGCCACATTATTCTACCACCCACTATGTGCAGAGAGGTGGAGTACTGCAGTACATGCCACTATCATAGGAATGCCAACAACTGAGCACAGCATAAAGGCTCCATCCCTTCTGGCAGACACAGTTTGCTGGAGGGGTGGGTCCTTTGCAAATGAGTCCTCCTCCTTCAGTGCAATCACTTTGAGAATTAAAGAGTCAAGCTGGGTGGTGGAGCACTACAGTACCCTTGCAGCATTCCTTGAATACAACAGCTGATTATTAACAGAAGGCTAAGCAGTGCAGATGGTTCTTTTTATGACAGAGAAGACTGGAGCAGGACTTTTTGTAAATTTCACTTTCCCATCTGCCTATGAAAAGTTTTATTGCCACTTTAAAATATGTAAATATGCAAAATCTATTAAAATAGCAGTAGGAATTGTTTGCTTAGATCTTGCTTAGAAATTGCGTATTGCTGGCTTCAGAATGCCACCTTATCTGCAGAAGCCTCCCATCCCTTTATAATAGCCTGTCACTAGCTTCCCTATTGCAGACCACTTGTGAAGTCTGTTGTTGCCAGTAATAAAGGTGTTACAGTTCATTTCAGACACCTGCTGCCAGAGCGAGCAGCCAAGCTGAAAGGAAGGAGGTAAGCATAATTAAAGCCACAGTTTAAACAGAGAAAATGCCTCTGCTCTCTTTTTCTATAGGAATAGTAATCAGTGCGAAACGTCCTGAACAACGCATTGTAAACAATGCGGACCTTTCCCACGCAAGCGTAACCACCCTTGCCGGACCAACAACTGCCTTCTCATGTGCCTTATCCACACATATGCCAAACTATGCATATATGTGGTTAAGGCACAGAAAAAGGCAGAGTGGCTCGGGAGAGGATACGGTAGGTAAGTTGGGCAAGGGCATGGGTGCGGGGTAGTTTTTAGGGGTGGGTGTGGATTAAGGGCTTGGGGTGAGTGAGGGGTCAGGTTCTTTTTTTAGGGGTGGGATTTAGGTATTTAGTTTTTTAGAGCTTATGGTGGGGGTTGGTCTATTTTTCTTTTAGGAGCAGGGCTTAGGGTGGGGCAGGATAGTTTATTTTTAAAGGGGTGGGGATGGTCTAAGGAAGGGCAGGAGTAGGGACAAGAGAAGAGGAGGAAGGATTGGAAGAGGATGCAGTGAGGTAAGAGGGGTTGGGCAGGGGTGGGGTGTAGTTTTTAGGGGTGGGGTGGGTGGGGGACTCAAGTAGTTTACTCAGGGGAACGTTTTAGGGCTCAAGGTGTGTGGGGGGGTCGGGGTAGTTTACTGGGGGAAGGTTTTAGGGCTCAGGGTGGGTGGCAGGGTAGTTTACTTAGGGGAGAAGGTTATAGGGCTGGGCGGGAGGGGCGTTTGAGTACTTTAGTTTCTAAGGAAGGGGGAGCGATAGTATTTTTTTAGGGCTCAGGGCACGTGGGGGGTCGGGATACTTTAGGTATTAGAGGTGGGGGTTGTTTTGGGCCTTAGGGCGTGTGGGGGGGTTGTATGATAGAGCCACACATGCTAGTTTGCATGCCATTTTCACACATGCCTTTACTAGGCATGCTTTCACAATAAAATTCATTGTAAAGGTATGCGTGTTAAAGCATGCATGGAAACAACACAAGCGTGGTTCCAAGCATGTTGTTAAGGCATGCATTGTTTGTGCATGCATGGTTCCATCATACAATCATGATCAGCAGAGAGTAGATATTTATCTTGTTTATTTTTTGGGATACTTCTTGTTGGTAAGTTTAATTGTGCACTACAGATTCTACTTTTATTTTTGTGCCTGCAAACATCCTACATCTTTCATTTAAAAGTGCACACACCAAGGATATAAGAGCTTTGTAAAGAGGGTGATGGTGTGAGCACGTATTATAAGGCATAAAGTACCCCTGTAATACATTGTAAGGATTGTGCTAGTAAAGGAACTCAGCCTCTTTCTTTTATATGGCCATGGAATGCCACTGTAACTTCCAAAATCATTAGAATGTACCGCAGGGAGTTCTTATCCTATAGAAAGGTTTCTGCTGCATTTAAATTGATACTCAAAAGGCAAATCGAAAATTCTTACTATAAAACCTCTGATTTACCTTATTCATTATCTTAGCAAAGTGGTGTAACTAGCAAGAAGAAATCAAAGGTAAATTTATGAATACATTTAATGAGGAAGGTATGAAAATAAATGTTGCATATGGTCATTTTTTTTTAATGATTAGTAGTATGATGGGTCTATGCCAATGTGAGTTTTGGCATACATTTAAAATATGCCTATGCGAGTTTAAATTTGATGACAATTTGTACAGAAAATGTACAGAATGTGTATTGAAAATATGTAAGGAATTCCATCACAATGGGTAAATATCCCCATATTCGTTTAGGATATTTCTTCCTTCTCAAAAGAATTTATGCACATAGGCACTACACGTAGAGGTGTGTGTGTCCTGCTGCACCCCCAGAATAGCCATACTGCAGTTTAGAAGGTGACTGAGCAATAAAGATGCCTTTAAACTTTGTTTTTATGTTTTGCTATTTGTAGCACATTCAAAGACCCATAGGGCACATGTTGGGCTACGTCTTCTGACAAACTGCTGCTTATATTTTTCAAAGGGATATATATATTTTTTTAATTCTTTGACTGCATAGTGAGAGGATTTTGTAAAGTGAACAATGTGACAATCTTGCTGGGGTACAGAGTGTGCAAAAGGAAAGGCTGTAGGTTGACATTTTTTCACACACAACAAAATGTAAATACCTGTAAATTCACTGTACAAATGTTTTTAAAAAATGTATCAGCAGCAAGGAAAGAACAAATTGAGCACGTGTAACTATGAAGTGTGATGGAAACAAAGGTCCTCATGACGAGGCTGGCGGGCCAACCGTCAGTTCGCCAACCCCATGGGGAAGAGACCGCCACGGAGCTGGTGCTCTCCTCCCATGGCCCATTACGAGGTTTCCACTGAGCTGACTGGTGGAAACCTCTGAAATCAGAGGTTTCCGCTGGTCAGCCCAGTGGAAACCATGTAGCGCCATTGGTCTTGGCTCCTTATAGAGCTGATGCCAATGTCATTGCAGAGGGTGCCCCCAGCACAGCAGCTGTGGCAGACAGTGTGCATTCCAAGAGTGCTGGGCACGGGAACCCTTGTACTGCCCACAACATGGTTGGGAGCAGTGCAGGAGGCTGCCAGTAGCCCCTTGCACTATGTTCCTGCCAGCCTTTTCATGATGGAGCCCCTGCCATGAAAAGGCAGGCATAATCTGGACTCTTGATAAGAGCAGCAGCGTAGAACTCGGCACAGCCACAGCTGACCATTGTCAGCCCGTTAGGAACCATGGTCCTGGCAGGGCTGGAGGTCCCCTGGCAGTTTTAGTTCCCTGCGATCCAGGCAGAAGCCAGAGATCATTGCCAAGACCCCCTCCAGGAAATAAGACTTTCCTGATTGTCACCCTCGTGTCCCACTCTGTCACCATGTCCACTTTGAACTGCCATTGCTTCCCTTCCTATGCCCCCTTGGACAATGCACCTGTGATACAAATAGACTGGACTCTAACTTGGACTTTCCTCCATCATCATCCCAGTCCATTGCACTACCCTCTTTTCTTCAGAGCACTGCAATAAATACACTTTGAAAAAATACAAGTATGGTGTATGTCAAATGATTTCAAAATGAATACATTTAACAAGGTTCAAACATTGCAATTCAACTGAACAGTAATGTTTACATGGGAGATACCTGTACTTGGCTGCACTGAACACACCAGGACTGATAGCAGGGCACCAACATCTATAAAAAGAGATGCCAAAGGGTACACTGAGTGGGCATAGAAGTACGAATACACAACCTGCCAATGACAATATCACACATCAAACTGTAAATGAAATGTGAAATAACCATGACTTACCTGTGTGCCATTGGAAGTATTGACGAATGACTGCACTTCTGTTGCCTCATCCTCATCCTCTGCCTCCTCATCTTCACTCTCCACAGGGTCCACTGCTGCCACACGGCCATCTCCAGCCTCCTCCTCCTGCAGAAAAGGTACATGGCGGTGCAAGGCAAGGTTGTGCAACATACATCATGCCACAATGATATGGAAGACCTTCTGGGGTGAGTAGCACAGGGATCCACCTGTTAGATGGAGGCACCGAAACCTGGCCTTCAGGAGGCCAAATGTCCTTTCTATTATCCTTCTTGTTCGCCCATGTGCCTCATTGTAATGTTCCTCTGCCCTTGTCCTGGGATTCCTCACTGGGGTCAGTAGCCATGTGTAGGAAAGTACCATCTTACCTGGCATGTTACCCCCATTTTTACTTGTGTGTCAGTTTGTTTTAGCCTGTCTCACTGGGACCCTGCTAGCCAGGACACCAGTGCTCATATTTGTGGCCTGAATGTGTTCCCTGTGTGGTGCCTTACTGTGTCACTGAGGCTCTGCTAATCAGAACCTCAGTGCTTACGCTCTCTCTCCTTTTAAAATTGTCACTGCAGGATAGTGACCATTTTTACCAATTCTGATTGGCACACTAGAAAACCCTTTTAAATCCCTAGTATATGGTACCTAGGTACCCAGGGTATTGGCATCCCAGGAGATCCCTATGGGCTGCAGCATTTCTTTTGCCACTCATAGGGAGCTCAGACAATTCTTACACAGGATTGCCACTGCAGCCTGAGTGAAATAACATCCATGTTATTTCACAGACATTTTACACTGCACTTAAGTAACTTATAAGTCACCTATATGTCTAACCCTCACTTGGTGAAGGTAAGGTGCAAAGTTACTAAGTGTGAGGGCACCCTGGCACTAGCCAAGAAACCCCCACATTGTTCAGGGCAATTTCCCCAGACTTTGCGAGTGCGGGGACACCATTACACGCTTGCACTACATATAGGTGAATACTTAAATGTAGCTTCACCATGGTAACTCTGAATGTGGCCATGTAACATGTCTAAGATCATAGAATTGTCCCCCCATGGCCAAATCTTGTATTGGGGTGCCAATCCCATGCATCCCCGGGGCTCCAGCATGGACTCCGGGTACTGCCAAACAAGCTCTCCGGGGTTTTCACTGCAGCTACCGCTGCGGCCAACCCACAGACAGGCTTCTGCCCTCCTGGGGTCTGGGCAGCCCAGTCCCAGGAATGCAGAACAAAGGATTTCCTCTGAGAGAGGGTGTTACACCCTCTCTCTTTGGAAATAGGTATTAAGGGTCAGAGAGAAGCAGCTTCTCCTGGCCTCTGGGAATGCTTTGAAGGCACAGATGGTGCCCTCCTTGCATAAAGCAGTCTACTCCGGTTCAGGGATCCCCCAGCCCCTGTTCTGGCGCGAAACTGGACAAAGGAAAGGGAGTGACCATTCCCCTGTCCATCACCACCCCAGGGGTGGTGCCCAGAGCTCCTCCAGTGTGTCCCAGACCTCTGCCATCTTGAATGCGGAGGTGTGAGGGCACAATGGAGGCCTCTGAGTGGTGCCAGCAGGTGACGTCAGAGACCCCTCCTGATAGATGCTTACCTGACTAGGTGGCCAATCCTCCCCTGAGGGCTATTTAGGGTCTCTCCTGTGGGCTTCTCTTCAGACAACGAATGCAAGAGTTCTCCAGAGTTCCTCTGCATCTCCCTCTTCGACTTCTGCCAAGGATAGACCACTGACTGCTCCAGGACTCCTGCAAAACTGCAACAAAGTAGCAAGAAGACTACCAGCAACATTGTAGCACCTAATCCTGCTAGCTTCCTCGACTGTTTCCTGGTGGTGCATGCTCTGCGAGCTGTCTGCCTTCACCCTCCACTGGAAGCCAAGAAGAAATCTCCTGTGGGTCGACGGAATCTTCCCCCTGCTAACGCAGGCACCAAACTTCTGCTTCACCAGTCCTCTGGGTCCCCTCTCATCGTGACGAGCGTGGTCCCTAGAACACAGGAGCTGGATCCAAGTGACCCGACACTTGAGTGGTCCATCTGTCCAAATTTGGTGGAGTTAAGTCCTTGCCTCCCTACGCCAAACAGTAATCGTGTGTACTGCGTGAACTGCAGCTGCTATGGCTTCTGTGCACTTTTGCAAGGAATCCTTCATGCACAGCACAGCCTAGGTCCCCACCACTCCATCCTGCATTGCTCAACTCACTGAGTTGACCACCGGCTTCGTGGGACCCTCTGCAGTAGTGTTAAGATGACCGCCATGCTCAATTTTCTTGAACCCCTGTTCAAGTACTTCTGCGGGTGCTGCCTTCTTCTACATAGGCTCTCTTTATTGCTGAGCGCCCCCTCTGTCTCCTCTTCGAAGGGGCAATCTCCAGGTCCTTCATGGGCCCTGGGAGCACCCATTTTCACCAACCCCGACATTTGCAGCTAGCAAGGCTTGTTTGTGGTATTTCTACATGGAAACAACTCTGCATCCTCCAGCACACCGTGGGACATCTTTTTGTGCAAAGGAGAAGTTCCTGGTGTCTTCCGTTGTTGCAGAATCTTCAGCTTCTTTTAGCCAGAGGAAGCCATTTTGCACCTTCATCCGGGGTTTAGTGGGCTCCTGCCCCCCGGATATTTTGGTGACTCTTGGACTTGGTCCCCTTCCTATACAGATCCTCAGGTCCAGGAATCCATCTTCAGTGCTTTGCAGTCAGTTGTGGTCTTTGCAGAATCTCCTATCATGACTTCAGTGTGTTTCTGGGGAATACTTTTGTGTTCATTGTGGTTCGCATTGCACTTTTGGAGTATATGGTTTGTGTTGTACCTAGGCCTATTGTCTCCAATTGCACCCTATTGTATTCTACAGTGTTTGCACTACTTTTCTAACTGTTTACTTACCTGATTTTAGTTTGTGTGTATATTTTGTGTATTTTACTTACCTCCTAAGGGTGTATATCCTCTGAGATATTTTTGGCACGTTGTCACTAAAATAAAGTACCTCTATTTGTGGTAACTCTGAGTATTGTGATTCTTATGATATGGTGCTGTATGATATAAGTGGTTTAGTAGGAGCTTTGCATGTCTCCCAGTTCAACCTAAACTGCTCTGAAATAGCTACCTCTATCAGCCTAAGCTGCTAGAACACTACTAATCTACTAAAAAGGGATAACTGGACTTGGCACAAGGTGTAAGTACCATCAGGTACCCACTATAAGCCAGGCCAGCCTCCTACACAATGATAGGTTGGGGTAACCAGAGTCACCTGCAAATATCGAGAGACAACTGTTAACCACACGCTCACCCTTACAGCCCACAACATACCCATACACCAATATCCACTGGGTGGGGACCAGGGCTCACCTATTCGCCACACCCTGTGCCTGTGGAGTTGGGCCATCACATTTGTGATGCTGCTTTCCTCAGGATAAAGGCATCCTTCACAGACCCAGGATACTTTGCATTGACTTGGGAGATGTACTGGTCCGCCAGGTGCACCATCTTGACATTCATGGAATGAAAAACTCCTTTGATTTCTGAACACCTGTTCATTCTGCCGGGGGGGACAAATGCAATATGTGTTCCATCAATTGCCCCATTGATGTTGGGGATATGTCCCATTGCATAGAAGTCAGCTTTCACTGTGGCCCAAATCTCCACCTGTTGGAAAATGTTGTAGCCACACATATGTTCAATCAGGGCAGACAACACTCTGGTCGGCACTATTGAGAGCATTGGCTTTTACATTCCTGCTGCCAAGCCCTTTGTCACTTGGAAAGAACCAGTTGCCAGGAAATGGAGCACAGATAGGACTTGCACAAGAGGGGGATCCCGGTGGGGTGAACGGATAGCAGATATTAGGTCAGGCTCCAATTGGGCACACAGATTTGTGATTGTGGCCATGTCAAGTCTATAGGTGAGGATAATGTGCCTGTCCTCCATTTTTGCCAAGTCCACCAGGGGTCTGTACACGGGGGGATGTCTCCATCTCCTATTCATCCACAGCGGTTGCAATCTATGTGGCAAAAGTGTGAGCAGGTCATTATCTGTACATGGTAACCACTACAGTTAAATGCATATTGTGATTGTTACAATATTTTGGTGTTATAGGTCCAGAATGTGAAATTGTGACACAGTTAGGATCCATGGCCTCCCCCCCCCCAAAATGGCGTCTGCCTGTCCAGTATGGAGGGACAGGTGGAAGTGAGGTAATTCCGCTGACGTTGGGCGCCATTGCTTGAAGCGGTCGAGAACTGATGTACAACTCCTTAGTTATCATTGGACCCTGTGGGGTACAGTGGCCAATGGTGATGTATGCCGGCGGTGACGGTGCGCACCGCCGCGAGCGTGATCACCATTTTCTATCTGTTCACTCACTTACTACCTGACCTTCAACAGGAGAGGACCTACACTGCATGTGCTGTTGTGACCTGTGTCTGGAACCGAACATGGCTTGTGTGACTAGGGAAAGGGCCCTTTCCTTCACCTCAATGGAGTTGTAGAGACTGGTGGATGGGGTCCTACCCCAGTACCGACTGCCATATGGGCCTTCAGACCAACAGGTGAGTACACTGTGTGTCCGATGCATGGGGCATGAATGCCTGGAGTGCTGAGTGTGAAGGCCTCGTGTAGGGGGGGTTGGTGGATGGGCGCTGGGAAGTATGCAGCATGTATGCTGGGGCATGTATGTGCTAATGGGGATGGGATGGGGCATGGTGAGCCATAAGTGTAACAGGCAGGATGGTCGGACTAATACCTTTCCCTGTGTACATTTCGCTGCAGGTCAGCACCCATCGAAAGAAGGGTATATGGCATGCCATCGACAAGGATGTGCGTACCCTGGGGGTCCACGGCAGGTGGAGCACCCACTGTCGGAAACGGTGGGAGGACCTGAGACGCAGGGCATAGAAGACTGCGGAGGCCCAGCTGGGGATGGCCTCCAAACGAGGAAGGGGTACCCGTCGAACCCTGACCACCCTGATGGCCCGCATACTGGTGGTGGCCTATCCGGAGCTAGATGGGCACTTGGGGGCATCACAGCAGCAACAAGGGGGTGAGTACAGTGCCCTTCATTACAACTTATGTCTGGTGGGGTGTTATCAAGGTGGGGTGTGTGGGCCTTGTGGGTGCCCCTTGGCCAGGCCTGACATTGCAGAGTAAGTCCCATGTTGGGCAGAGTTCTGATGTGAAGATCCTCCAACCAAGCTAGTAGGCATCCACTACTGGGCAGGGGTCTGTGGGTCTCAGGTATGTTGCAATTGGCGTTAGGTGTCCCTATCCACGGGCTAGTGACTAGCATTGTGACTGGTAGTGCATTGCCTAGTGCGCAGGGCTGTTCCCTCTGTGTGAGTGTGTTGTGTACACCAACGGTGGTGTTGGTGCTCCCATTGACCAAGTGTATCCTTTGTCTCTTCCCCCCTTTTTGTTTTGTCACCCTATCTTAATGTTCATTAGCATCATCTGGCAGAGGAGCAGAGGCACCGGCGACGGAGGTAGCTGCATTCCACAGGACCCAGGAGGCCGAATCCACCGACGGTGAGGGCACCAATTGGACGGAGGGTGAGGGGATGACCACGGTGGAGACAGGAGGGGACAGTTCAGACATGGATACCGCCACCGATGGAAGCTCCCTGGTGGTGGTGGACACTTCTGTGCCCACCCCAGCTACAGGTACAGCCGCCACCCCCATACCAGCACCACCCTCCAAGCAGCCTCTCAGCGAGTTTCCCGTGCCCGCTCACCCAAGAGGGTGGACATCTCCTTCGCCCCAGGCACCTCAGCCCCTGAGCATGATGCCCCCTCCAGAACAAGTGGAGAAGACATCCACTTGAGAGACTGTGGCCTTGCACTCCCCAGGACCAAGTAATGGGTATGTTGCCCCCTCCAAAGCCAGTGGGCAAGTCACCCACTTGAGAGACTGTGGCCTTTCACTCCCCAGAACAGATTAATGGGCATGTTGCCCCCTCCAGTACCAGTGGTGTTGTTCCATGTTCCGGATGAGGTGCCCCCCCGTTCACCATCCCCCTGAGGTGCCTGGCTATTTTCGACCTGATGCCCCAGCAGTGTTCTCTCCGTGTTGTTGCAGGAGTGAGGTGGGGCCTTGGACTTTGTGATGTGGCCCTGTGGCCCATGAAAATTGAGGACTGGACTGTGTCCCTTGATTTTTAAATATGTATATACTTTTTGATTTGGAAGAATGTATTCCTTCTATATTTATCTTATTACACTCACTTTGATCTATTGTAGTTGTCCTTGCATTATTCCTGAGGGGTACTTGGTGAATATGTTATGTTACTGCATCTGCTTGTGTGTATGGTGTTGGGGCTGGGGGTGTTGTGTGTGTGTGTGTGTCACTATCTTTTTCCTCCCCTTCTCCCCTGTGTGTGACGCGGCTGTACTCACCATGGTCATCTTCGCCGTCGTTGGTGTTCGTAGTGGAGCAGCACGTAGAAGAGCATGGGGAAGACATGCAACTCGGGCTCCATGGCGGCGTGGTTCTTCCCTGAGTCTCCACAGGTGAGTCGTTTCCCTTCTGTGCAGTGTTTCCATCAGGCTTTTGATGTTGTTGGTACCGCCCCGGAAAAGGTGGCGGATTGTGTGTCATAATACAGTGGGTGGAACATTGTCTTGCGCCTGACTGTAGGTGGTTACCGCCGTGGTGCCTGTTGTTTCTGTCCTGGCCATTGGTGTGTTAAAGTGGCTGTCTGTCTGAGCGGTTTCTGCTTTTGACATAATTTGGCATTAATTACCGCTGGCCTGTTGGCGGTATTACTGCCACTTTATCACCTACCGCCAGGGTTGTAATGAGGGCCATGGTATAGTTTTATCAGTAAAGCTGTATGTCTGTTCAAATTTAGTGGCCATTCCAATAGAAAATGTGTTGTGAATGTGTGCTTCAGAATGCACCTCTAGACTACACTATTCACTTACCACTCTCCAGCTGAATGGACGTGGCTTATTTGCTACACTTGTTCTGTGTGTGACACTTAAATTTGTTCACAACGGCTATGAATTTGGTGATGTAAACTTGACAGCAGCACCTCATTATGAAAATTGTTCCTGCTCCTCTGCTTATACAGTTTAAAATGTTCTGGACATTTAATTTGTAAGATTATAAATCTTGCAGCTAGTTTAACTAGCAAATGTGCTGATTTATGTGTTAAATGTGTCTCTTTAACTGCTGCTTTTCTTCCCCGTTCTCCTTTTTCTTTGCAGAAATACTGTAGAAAGATGAGTTTTAGAAAAAGGCGCAGGTTTCTTGATGACATACTATGACAATTCATAATTAGATAACTTCAACAAAAGCAGACTGATGTGCTTGCACTGTCCAGGTTTGCTGTTCAGTTTGATAAACCCAGTTTAGTTCCTGTGGTCGAGATACATGTTTTGTGAGCCTGTGTGTTGAACACAAACTGCAGGCTGTTTCTAGGCTCTATTCTTCCAGTATCTATATGACATTCATGAACAGTACATGTTTGTCAGAACAAAGTGACTAAACAGACTGTAGCTTATGATAAACACGGCTGGTATTTAGAGCAAAGGCCAGGCAAAACTGACTTATCGCAGGCAACATTGACTGGAACCATGCCAAAGATATGAGTATGATCTGTGACTGCTAACCATGTGGGCGGGATCATCCCAGTAAATGAACACAGGCTGCATCATTCTACATCACCCTGATCTCTGTGGTATTCAAATAGAACACCCTGTGGTGTCCCCCAACTTCCTGTACTTCTGTGGTAAACACAGTCTGTATCCAGGACTTAAGTTCAATGTATGGTGGACACTGTTTCTGATAAACCCTGTCACCTCTAGCAGCAACCCATATTAGATTGAATCATGTTGGAAACGTAAGCCATGGCAAGCCATCACAAGTAACCCACCAAAAAGAAGTGTAAATAAGAACTAAACAAGGAATATCAATATATTTGAAAATATGAAACTGGATTTCTAAAAGAAGACAAAATATAAGTCATTTTCCTCTTTCTAGGTGTGCTGCACATTAAATAAAGATTTTAGAGAAAAAAATAAAGAAAAATAAAAGGAAAGGTTAACATAGCAAAGAAAGGAATAAGTGTACTTGGTCGGTGGCATCAGGCAGACTTTCATATAGTAATTGATGGAGGGAAATCTGTCCTATTGCATTGCTTGAAATTACGATTGAAAGTGACATTTAAAAATAAAGCACAGCGTTTGACTATAAATTGGGCAAAGGAATTTTGTAAATGTCATAAAGGTAAAATATCATGTCACTCCAGGTAAGCACAAGTTGAGGAACACACCAGAAGGTGTTAGAAGGGAACTTATCAAACTCCTGCAGAAAATGCAAAAAGAGGGTATAATTGAGCCTGTATGTGTTTCTAGATGGCAGACACTGATTGTTCTGGTTTAGAAGAAGACAGGTGATCTACATTTATGTACTGACCTAAAATGCTGTAATAAAGCAATTTGAGTTGAGCGCTCTCATCATTCACAAATATGAAGACCTGACTACAATCAATGGATTGACCCAGTGGTTCACAAACTCAAATTTATACCACATGTGCATCTTTTGGAATTTGACAAACAATCTTGGCATTATAGGCTTCTCTAACAAGTAGCTCATGAGCTACTGATAACTCTCCAACTATCTGCAAGTAGCTCTCTTGTGTGCAACCCAGCCTTCTAATGTGGAACCTTTTGCTGGGTTAAATTAAGACATGGATGCCGAAGTTGCCTATTCAAGAGGAAAATGTGTATATTTTCTGAATTCATAAGTTAATGCTTGGAGAACAATTGCCAAATTTCCAAAATATATTCAATGCTGATTTATAAGTGATAAATCATGTGGGTAGAATTATTACTAATATTACGACTTTTGCCAGGGGCACTGAGCTGTGACTGGCATGTATAGCATACGTAGAGGCATTCCAAACCGACAAGTCCTTTTTTACATTATACCTCGTAACTCTTCCAGCGAACTGGTCACCGCTGGTAATCTTGCATATGGTGGCCACTAATATAATCTTGTCTGATGAAGTCATTATTACAATACTAATAATAATAGTAGCTTGTAATGCTTTCACTGGAACATAAGTTGTCTTTTACACAAAAGGTTGGAGACCCTGCTTTAAAGTATTTTATTACCCTTGAAGATAGTTTCTGATTTTGCAGCATGCCATTTGGTCTTATTTCCCTGCCCGCCATCATTCAAAACTTAAAGTCAACTAACTTTAAGGATTTAGACTATGTTGTTGTGTTTTAACAAAGGCAGAGTCAAACATGATGCTGCATTGGACACATTACTATCAACCACAGTGGAGAATGATGTAACATTCAGAAGAGATAAGTGAATTTCAAGGTTAATGAGTTTGACTGAATGTTTCAGATCTTTACTGAAAAAGAATAGTGAACTTGTACGATTCAAACTATATCAGTCCACTTTTGATCAAATTAAATGTAGAAGAACATGGGACATTTGTTACAGTTGACGGCAAGGGTGAAATCACTATTGGTTTGCATCAAAGAATTTCAAGATGGTAGAGAGGAGATATTCAGTTATAGAAAAAGAACTGCTGGTGAATGTTTGAAGCATAGAAAAATTAGGGATCCATCATTGTCCCTTGGTGGATATTATTGGGTAGAAAAATATGTTACTGCCAGGTTGACCAAGTTTTCCATGAAACTGCTTGAATTCTACTTCAGGCTAGATTACATTGCTCTTACCAAGTATGAGGAGAGGGTGTAATGGCCAGAGTTGATGACTATGGAGCTTGGGGCCCAGGTTTGAGTCTCAGAATAGCTCAATATCTTGTGATTCTGTTCAAATCACTAAGGACCTAATTACGACATTAGCAGTCTGAAGACCGCCAATGGCGCAGTGGTGGTTGGACCGCTGCACTCTTGGTGGTCGGACTGCCACATTACGACCCTTATGGTCGTACCACCAGGGGACCACTGTACCCACCAGGAACTTGGCATCCAATGGGTTGACGCCGTTGGAGTCGTGGTCAGCCACAGTGGCGCTGAGTCAGCGCTGCCGTGTTAATCACGAGTCCAATTTCTGCCAGCCATTTCATGGCGGGAAGCTGCCATGAAAAGGCTATCAGAAATATAGTGCTGGGGGCCACATGGAGGCCCCTGCACTACCCACAACTATGTTGTGGGTAGTGCAGGAGCACCATGCCCTGCACCCTCAGAATGAACACTGTCTGCTACAGCTGCGGGCACCCTCTGTGCCACAACATTGGCTGAGGCCAAGGCCATTGGTGCTACTTGGTTTACACTGGGCTGACCAGCAGAAACCTCTGATTTCAGAGCTTTCCGCCTGTCAGCTCAGTAGAAACCTCGTAATGGGCCCAGGAGGGAGACTCCCAGCTCTGCAGGAGTCTCGTCTCCACAGGGCTGGTGGGCCGACAGTTGGCCCACTAGCCTCGTATTGAGACCCTTAATCTCTTTCTGCCTAGCGTGTTTTTTCTTTTATATAAACAGTACATCATTGGTAACATTTGAAAGAAACTGAGGGGCCGATTAGAAGTTAAGTGGTCAGACCGCCACAACTCCAATATGGCAGTGGTGAGCCGGCCGTCATGCCAGCAGCCTCACCACCATCATATTACGATGTTTCCACCGGCCGGCCTAGTGGAAACAGTGCGGTGACACTGTCTGTGCATTCTGAGGGAGCTGGCAGGGTGGCCACTGCACTGTCTACGACAGGGTCGTGGGCAGTGTAGGGCCACCCCTGTAGCCAACAGCACTGCCTTTCTGCCAGCCTTTCCGTGGCAGTGCAAT